>NW_027286763.1:82848965-83276465 GCF_022747635.1 Hetaerina americana
CGTTGAATGCGTTCACCGGGCACGTATCTAAGACAGGGACCCCACAGGGAGTCTTCGCCCCACCCATGGGAGAACACTCACTAATGAGTCGCCTTTGTCCTATTGAGGAGTTGTCTTTGTCTTAATGGGGACTATAGGATCTAAAGACAATTGTGAATGAGGGAAAGGTGTAATAAGGGGGCTCTGACTTTGTTGATTTAAAACTGCTTTGGCGAGTTGAGGCACATTTAAATCTTTTGATTGCAATTATTAACAGTCAGCTTAACGAGCGACGTCACACGTAATACCGTTTTTCACTCTGAAATAATCTGGCATGTTATAAAGTGGATAATGCCACTTTATAAACTGCCAGTTCTAATACTTTTACCAGTTTTCGAATTTTATAATAAGATCACCAAGTCCTACGGTGTTGTCACGCAATATACATAGTGCTTGGTAATCTACATAGAACTCCAAGCACTTCTCTTCGAAAAGTACGTTCCCGCTCTTTGTTTTTTTTTGAAGTGCTCAGAAAGAGAAAAAAATATTTGGTTTAGTGGAAATGATAATATCATATTTCTATAAATCTCGATGATATCTTTAGAGGAGGAACATTTTAATATTCCACGGTTGTATTATATGTACGTCACGGGTGCGTAATGTGTTCAATTCTGGTATTATTCTCACATCAAATCGTTTGCATAATAAATATATTTCAAACCCTTTGAATTTTGGCTGTCAGTGATCGAATTGTATTGGGTAAATGTCTATCATTAGCTTAATGATAGCGGTATTCGTATTTTTATAATATCTAACGTCTGTTGAAATTTGGGACCCAATGCGCAGGTCCGAATGACCAGAGAGCACCCCAAGGCCCACTTCTATAACGTATGTCGAACCGGTGACCTTTGTTGACGAATACATTGAATCTGCACATCACGCTACATCAGCATGTCACTCTGAAATAAATCCCAGGGGAGAATTGCTATACTACTGCGGAACATTTCATTTGGAACATCAAAGGACTGTGAAGTCTCTGCTCGAATTGATTTGCGTCCATTGCTCAAGTTGAGCATTCTAATTCAAGTGTATGTATTCGACCGTTACCATGTGAATGACGTCAGATGAAAATGAATCTCTTTGCTGGCAAGTTTTATGTCATTCATATTCCCAAACTTTTACAATAAGCAAGAAAAAACTAATGTAAATAGATTCATACTTCTTTCGGGAGAATGGTCTCATAGGTCGGCCTTAAGAGGCTTCCTGGAGAGAGGGAGGGAGCGAAAATGAAGTCACCTGAAACAACTTACGAGAGTGCAAAATGAAACATGTAAGAGCTCACAAAAAGTGAAACTCACATGAGGGATGATTAAAATTTTTGGTGGAAAACCACCTTTTTCAAAGGAAGAAAGAACCTTCCTCTCTTTCCATCTGCTGAAGAAAATGGTAATACCATCGAAAAGTTTAATTTACCCTCTTGTGTGAGTTTTTTTGTGCTCTCTCTCTCTGTTTTTTATTTACTCATGTTATCTCTACACTTAAAATTTAGCCAATATAAATATTAATAAAACAAAGGTAATGCGATTTTCTAGAAAGAAAAAAGATAAGCTAAACATTAAAATAGGAGGGAAAACACTAGAGCAAGTAGAACAGTTTACGTATCTGGGAAGTGTTTTGGACCAACACGGTCAATGTAGTAGGGACGTAAGGAGAAAAATTGGGCTAGGCAAGGAGGCTTTTACAAGGAGGAGGGAGTTGATGACAGGGACGTTGAGCAAGGATATTAAGAAAAGACTCGTAAAAACTTTTATATGGAGCGTAGCTATGTACGGCGCGGAACGTGGTCATTGAAGCATGAGGATAGACGTAGACTGGAGGCTTTTGAAATGTGGGTGTGGAGAAGAATGGAGAAGGTGTAATGGACAGAGAAGAAAACAAATGAGGAAGTACTATGTATGGTGGGCGAAGAGAGGGGTTTGTTGGGAGAAATCCTATGGAGGCAGGAAAAGTGGATGAAGGGGGTGTTGACCGGCAGTGGGATGTTGAAGACTGTAATATAGGGGAGAATGTTAGGCAAACGAGGAAAGTGAAGGAACAGGATAGGGATGTTGGATGGGATGAAGGGAGGAAGAAAGTACTGAGAGATGAAGAGGGACCTGATATAGAGTAGGATGCTGGATTATGTGTTTTTTTAGGAGTCACAAAATGTTTTATTTAGTAGCTGTGTCCATCCAAAAACCTATCTTAACTCGTAGATTACCTAATAATAATAATAATATGACAATATTAGATCAGTAAGATGAACGTTATAAATATTGATGTCAAGTTTGCTGATTTAATAAGTAGTTTTTCATAGACTAATGATTTTGGCATATTTTATTTGTTGTATAAATGATCTAAATTTCAATGGACAATTTTATCGTGTTAATTATTTATATATTTCCCCGCGAGCATTTCCATGTGCTCACACTCGTACATATTGTGTGTGTGTATATTTATTCAAATTCATCAATAATCCTTCATAAAAAGAACTAATAAGTGATGCTTGAATGAATTCTGTTTAACTTTATCTCTCTCCACTTGTATAAGGGGCGAACCATATTTATTTTGACATTTAATTTCGCTTTGGCCTGAATACGTGAATTTTCCGACTATTTCGTTCACTTCACAAATATGAAAAATAAAATAGTGCATAAGTTATATGTTGCGTATTAACTAGTAAAGGTATTTGTATTGTTACGCTACCAAATATAATGGATCACGATTGATATTATTACATGATCGTCATGTTGTAGAATCGTCATACGTTAGGACGTACCTAGACATATAGTAAGCTCCACTCATATTTCGTTTCCTTGAAATAATACTTCTTGTTTATTCATATATATTAACTTTGAAATTATTTTATTGCCGTATGATCATATATCATGTGATTATACGTGCATATTGTCTATTTTTTTTAAATTGCTCCATGTTAAAAAACTCGTATGTGAAATGTTGTGCCATTTTCGGCTGGCGGCGGTATATTTCACAAGTTAAGCTCCTCAAATTCAATACGACCTCCGGTTGATTAAAAATATTCTTCCATTAATATGATCAGGAAAGATCGAACTATTCATTTATCAGTTTTTACCAACATATGGAATATTATTACATCTTAAAATGAACGTAATTTGGTTGTTAGTCAAGAGCCCATGTTAAATAATATATGCTATAATAGCCCATGTTAAAAGTGCCGACTGTGGTGGGAATTATGTAAAAAGTAGCCTAGTCGATAAAACGTGATTCAGTGACAAGATAAGCTGTTCTCAACCTATTTTGGGTTGTTTATGATTTGCCTTGTCGTACACACGACTGCACTCCCAACCCCTAACTAATGTCACAAAACATTTTTTTAAACCCCACACGCAGTGTGGGGCTTGCTTAAGTAGCTCATTCATCAGCGCTGCATACATTCTACCTCTCTTGATTCCATCCAAAAACTCCTATTCTTCCCCCTTGCACCTCACTTTCCCTGCATCTTACCTCCGTTAGGTACCCTCTCCGGCATCCAATTCCCCCCCATTAACTCCTACATCCACTTGCCCTGCATTCTTCAGATTTCACCCAACGACCTTCTCGTTATATTGAAATCTCCAGAATACACGTATATGGAATAAGTGACCCTGAGGTCAGAGCCACGTTTACGCCGATTCTTTTCGTAGACTAGTCCCCCTGCCGTTTTCTCCACCCCGGGGGCACTTTTTTTCTGGCGGCGGGGGGAGGGGGGAAGGAAGGGGACCCCGAAGCGGTGTGCATGGGTGCGGAGGACTTCTCTCCCCACGCTTTGAGGTGCACCGAGCTTTCTCCGGAGAGGCCACAGGTCGCCAGGTTGCCTGCCGCTTTTGAGTCGTGGGAATCGGGTGTCGAGATGGTGAGAGAGAAAAGGGAGGTATGGGGGGAGGCGTCGGGGTGGGAGGGGCACGTGAGCCCAGGTTCCGCCTGGAGTACGGTGAATGACCCGGGATTCGCGCCGTGTGCATCCCATGGGAAGCGACCGCCCACCGCTCTCACCATTATCCCCCGCGGGAGGATAAATAGAGTGATGCAATCTTGTAAGTTTTTACTCCTCCACCCTCCCCTCCCCTTTCCCTAAACCTTTTCACCTTAAGCACGCCTAAATTATGGGGCCTCGAGGCTTCCAGGCGCGTAAAGCTGTTAGCAACGACATCCTCCGGTCCGAAGAGGCGTTATCTCCTTCGTCTCTCTCTTTATACCTCGCCTCGCCTTTCCGAATGGGGTGGAGTGCCACACTTTTACCTTTTGCTCCCCCTCTTCCCCCCTCGCTTCTTTTTCTCTCTCTTTTGCCATTCGTAAGGGAATCCGCCAGCCCAGTATCCGGGGAGCCGTCAAGTGGACCGAGTCCACGCGCATAAGCGATATTCCGGCAAAGAAAAGGGCACATTTGTCGACTGAAATCCCTTTCTACGAAAGTGTGGACTCTTGTCGTGACCATTTTCCTTCAGAGGGATTTCCTTCTGAGGGATTTCCTTCAGATCGAGCTCCGCTGAGCGAAGTGCCGCTTTTCTGTCGGCGCCGAGCGAAATCGAAAAACGACATTCGGTTGAATTCCTGTTGATGAGAGGCATCGTTTGATCCCTCCACTTGCTCCGATCACGTATATGCCTGGTTTTTTTGCTATTATTTTACCGCATACATAACGTTTTTGAGCAATGTGTTTCTTATATATGTGTAACAAATTTGAAACGCAAGCTATGATTCATTTCAGCTTCGAATTAGCAAAAGGATTTAGCATGCATTCAAAAAGTTTGAGGAGTACTTATTATTTTTTTATAAATGGTGAATTTTTGCGAGAGGGAGAAATAATTAAAAAAAAAGCATTCGTCCAGTTGAAAAGGGTTAATCGTTTTCAAAGTTGAGTTCGCAAATAATTACCATATTTTTAGCGAGTTGAGCACCCTTTGTTTTTATAAATGGTATGTTTTAACGAAAAAAAGGATGGTGATCAAAAATGTGCAAATTTAAAGGGTTTAATGTGCAATAGTGACTAACATCGTGTCACGCATCGGATAAAAATGAATGCAGCTTTTATTTCAAAGGTGATATACGCAAGTTATAAGAATTGCCGGTCCAAGTGGAAAAAGAGGAGTTAACATTAATGACCAAATAATTTCAATTTTCCACTATTCAACGAACTTAATTTCTACCAGGTCCCTATACACTTCTTCATCTGTAATTTATTCATTCACTTATTTGTTTATTAATATGTTCCAATTTATAATACCGCTATATTAAACGTGAAACTGCCCAATCGGTTGGTGGTGAGTTCCTGTTGAAATCGGTCGGTAAAATATATATCATGACGCGAGCCAAAGTGCATTGTAAGCGCGTTGATCGATTTGGTCCGCGATGGTGTGACTCCATCAAGCCTCCATCGTCGTTCTTGGCAAGCCCGGCTCAAGAATATTAAGTGCGCGGACACGGGGCGTCCATCGGCTGAATGAGGCTTCTTACCCGAATGCTTCGGAGGAAAAACTGCGAACGATTTGATGTTTACAACGCGCTCTACTTGTCAGCCAAGTCAGCAAATCCCACGCCCTGCTATCTCCTCTCCGGTATGGTGCACTTTCGTGCATCGTTAAATGCACCGCGTTGTCATGATCACTACTTCACAGTGTATCACACGGCCATGAGGGAGGCTCATAGGCGTCACTTATTGAAAACATGTGTGGTAGTGGGGTTAGGGGAGACGACCGACAGCTGAAGTCATTTACTCCACAAGGGATAGATGCGAGTAGGGGGCATAGGATGTTTAGGGTATGGAGGAGGGGTGGAGAGAAACTCGGCTTCAGCATTAGCTTACTCTTAACGATTGATGTCATAGTTGAACGTCCCATCCGACGGACTGCATTCTCATTTGAAGTTCACTTTAAAAAGTATCCCTAGTAGGCATCGGGATACCACTGAATAATCCTACCACCTCCGCGATCCGAACCTGGGCATTCCGGGTGGGTACCAGTGGAGTAACCACCGCACTATCCTGATCCTTCGAAAACGTTTAATACTTAATGTAGTGAAATTTAAATCCGAATTACTTTTCACATTGATAAATGTTTCAATCGCATTAATATGGGTATCTCACGACCCTTGGTACTTCTCCGTTTTGTTTTTAGCTTGGCCACAGATGCGGCGAAATAGTTGGTGGTCTCTTTGGTTTTTTTTCATTGTTGATTAGAGTGTGAAGTTTCCTGCTGTGTGTAACGACGTAGGTCGAATTTGGTGGGTATCGCGTTTTAACTGTGATCACCGATAGGTATTGATTTTACGATGCACATGCAGGAAGGAGAGAGCATCTCTTTGAGTCCCCCGCCTCCTCCTCCTTCCCATGGGATACGTCGCTTCACTCGGATGAACCACTCCTCCCCAAGGTCAAAGTATTCCGGTAAATGGGCGATTCCCCTGAAATATAACGAAATAATCTCGATCACTGGGTATTTTTACTACTCGATTCTCCCGTTAGCGATGTGGAGCATCATGTCGACAAGGTTCCATGCACGCAACCGCGAGTGATAATCGAAGAAAAAATTCATTTTGTGGCATTACACGTGTTTTGGGCTCATAATAAAAGAGTTTCGTTTTCAGTGGAAGTGATATTTTGATCCATGTTCCGGCCCTGCTCTTTGTGCCTTTCGAAAATATGGTTTCAAGCTGATTCCCGCTGCATATGTTTTCGGTAGACAATAATGTGTGAATCCACGGCGCAAGAATTTAACCAATCCGACTCATTAAATTTCAAATAGTTTCCGGCTTAACTTCGTAAGATTCCATTTTAAAACACCAAAAGCTCCATTTATTTTCGCACAGTACGTTACTGTAACGCAACTTCAATGACGTAAATAAACTGTGTGTATTTGCAAAGTGGTTAAGCCATTCACTAAGTTGAATTTTATTAAATAAATACATCGTAGCGACATCTGACAGCCCGCCTCCATTTTTGAACATTCAAGTATATTTTTTCTGAGGACTGTATAAATATTTTGAAATACATTTCCAACAAATTAATATGCTCGTGAAATCCATTGTTTCAATTACATCGAATGCATTTTATGTTTTTAAACGTTAGCTCTTATTTACGAAGTAAAAATTCTTCTTGTTAGTTTTTTAATGGCAACTTTAAATCAGAGAATTTTGGTACTGTACCTCGCTGCACTGAATTATCTGTTGAATTACCTGAATTACCCTGTAGAATAATTGCATAGTATAACATCTGACTACTAACCAGTGTGTGAGGAGTCCCCAAAAAGCGTAAACAAATGTAATGATATCCATACGAAGTGGTGTAATTCTAAATAAAGTTTTACGGTGTCGTGAGTCAACTTATCGAATCCGATGGATGGAATCGGCCAACTTTTGCCACCAATTAATAGGAGCATGATGAAGATATATAGATTTAAAACATGATATATCAAGTGACTTTCTAAATGCCTAAAGGTCTCTTTCTCATTTTGTGCAATCCGATACAGTTACGTTGGGGTACGTTAAAATTCCCCACTCATCTTACTGCCTTTGGATAGGAATCCCTTTGTTGAGCTCGAGGTGTAACAGAACAGGTTTATCGTCACAGCTTGATATTCTGGTGAAATAATTTTGCTATTTCTTTTTGATTCTTCGGTATCACTTTCAAAAAGGTATCCATTCCGTTGGAGTGTCGATGATCGAAATATGGGTTTCGATTTCCGATTCGGCTTTCTCGCGAAAACTTGTCCAGTTTGCCAACTACTATTTTTCCTTTGATGATCAATTGGAGTCAAGCCTAGCTTCCCATGTCGGGAGCTAGTAATCCAAAACCATATTCCGGCTGGCCGTAGGCTTTTCCTGTGCTGTTCCCATCCATTGTAAAATCTTTTAGAGTCCACCCCCGTATGAAGCGACGTAGGAATGTTGTGTCAACAATGCAAATTACGTCCGTCGTGGGTGACATTATGTAGAAGGATCCTTTCGGGCCTCATCCAAATCGCACTAAGGTTGCAACTATCTTCACGATTAAAATATAGGCATTTTTTACGATATCTTTTGTTTCGCAGTTTTCATTAATTCTATAATCTCATTTACTGATAGTTTAAGTAAAGTTTGAGAGTAGTGCTTTGGGTTTCCCTTCATCGGAACGGAAAAATTTCGGGGAAGAAGAATTTTCACCGAGAAAAATTAGATGTTCCTGGACGATTTCCGGTTGAAATTGACTTTGTTATTATTCGCTCGGTGAAACCACTGTTTTATTGTGGTTTGCGCAGTAAAGGTTGTTGAGTTCTACGAAGAAAAATGTATCAACCCCGCTAGTACAAATTTTAACAAATTGTTTTTTGGAACGTAACAATCTTTATTCTGTACTCTTCTAATATTTCCAATGGGTGATAAAATAAAAAGGTATGGCCATCAAGGGAATCTTTCGATTTTGATTAAATGAAAGAAATATCGCTATCTGTTAGACTTTTATTTTGTCTCTTAGGTACCACAGAACACCGTTCCAGCGAGGATCATAATTTATCCCATTCCTCCACGATCCCTCTCACTTTTTATCTTAAAACTATCCCTATCCCACAACTTTGCCCGCCCCTATCTCGCCGCCCGGCTGGCTTAGCCCTTTCATTCCTTTTAATGCCCCCATAGGTAAGCGGGAGGGAGAGTAGTGGCTGTGGTAATGGAGGTTGGCTTGATTTGCGATCTCAAGCCTCCCCCTTTCCCCCAGAAACGAATGCGTCCCGTGGGGATATCTCGACGCTGCATTGCGCTTAGCAATTTTTTTAAATCGTGATTCGTGTTATTTTTTCTACACCGCCTACACGTGTTCGATTTTTGCCCCCCCCCCTTTCCCTCCCTCCCCCCTCCCGGTGTCATTTGGTTTCGGCCTCGGCTAGAACGGTGCTCCATCCTTTAAACCTATAAGTTTGGAAGCAATGAAATGGCTCGCGAGATGTACGTTCACTTCTTTGGCTTTGGGCGTTGCTAAGGATTAATAGGTCTACGGTGTATACTGCGGTGCGCGTAAAATTGGTGCTGTATTTCCTAAATATATTGCCACTCGTATTCGTGTTATCTTGTTTTCTCCCGAATTAACCACATGAAGAAAATATTGAAAATATATTTCATTGTCGTGAGATATGGTTAGTAATTTGCCCGAGTGCTGGATACGACTTCAGTTGGTTATTCCGCATATTTTGTGATATTTAATGTATTTCCAATGCGTGGGTAAGCAAACTTGTTTCGACTTATGTTCAGATTAGCTAAAATTTTAATGATGACGAAGTTCAGTGCTATTCTATCCCCTTACACGTTAAGCTATCCATTCTGAATTCAATGGTGAATTTCAACACCTAGCCGCTCGGGCATGCATCTTCCAGGGTAATTTGACTTGTCTTATCATATGTTATCGGTTGTAAACTATTTCTGTGTATCGTCATAGGTGGCGTTAAAAGAGTATTTCTTATGAAGGAAGTCCCTCTGTCTCGTTTTGCTGCTCGAAACAATTTTTTTTCGTGAAAATAATTGTTATCTTAATGATTGAAACAGTGCAAATTTATCATTAATGTTGAAAGTAGGCATTTTATCCAAAAACCGGCTGGAAGATATTTCGATATTGGCATTTCCATATCGATCGATCGAATACTCAATATCATCGATAGTGATAAACTTCAATATCGATATTTCTGTCAATATGGGTCAATCAATCTTAGCCATCCACAGTTAGAGGTTGCGCGAGAATCCCCGACTCAGGAAGAGATCGTTTCACAGGCGCTGTTCTTCTAAATGTGTTAAAACAAGTATTATATGAACCAATGTACATTTAACATAAATCACGCGTAGGGCTTGTTCATGCCTTGTGCGTTTGAGAGTTTTTGTTTACTGTTTGATATTGGGATTCTTATAAAGTGAAAATTAGGGAGGCATCATTAGTAAGTAATCTGTCACGCGATTAATTAAACCGTATTACTTTCTCTTTTCTTTGTGGTTCTTGAGAACGGAATAAGGTGAGGTGACCGCATACTACCAAATTCTGCCGACTTGATGCAAAATTCCTTTCTTTGGAAAGTACGCATAATTAGATTGTTAGTTAATCGACCTGTTGCCGATTGCGATCTCCCCGCCCCCTCCCCGGCGAGTTACTCCTTTCCAATCTCGTTAGTTAATTTTCTCCCGTTGTGCTCGGCAAAAGGGAAAGGATTGCGATTCCTTCCCGGAGCTTACCACCATTATCGTAGGTTAGCAGTCCTGGGATCGGCTTGTGGTCTCTTCCAGTGAGACCGCCCAGGTTCTACCAATTCATCAATCCTTTCCCCTTCGGTAGCTCGTATTGACATGACTTTCCACCAATTTCCAGCCTCCCAAAAAGCCGACTTTCTTCACCGCTTACCTGGCAGTATGCCTCCTACGACAACCTATTTCGTCCCAATAACCTTCATAGTTTCCGTCTGGTTGTGGTGGAAGAAATTCATTATTGAAAAAGAATATTAAAACTTCACAACAAAATAAGTTTTAATGAACGGCACGCGTTTCGACTCACCGGGTCGTTTTTCGATGCAAGACGTATCAGGTGAAAGTAACACAGTATATGTAGAACACAGTTGTGGGCAGCAGTGTAAACAAAGAACACTGGGGGATACCTTATTATTTGTCAAAATAGTATATTGTAGTCTTCTCGGTTCGCACTTCTCTGTTATTGAATGTGACTCTTGTGAGTCAAAGCGAAATTAGAATTTATTTCTCGGAAAAGTACTCAAAATCTCATAAATAAATTATCTCAGTTATCTCAAAAATTAAAATAAATTATAACAGTTCGTCTCAGTACCCTACGTCCAAATCTTGTCTTTTTCGAATTTCATTTAGAGACTTCTGTCCCTGCCGCACGTAGGTATCAAAATCCGTCAAGTTTTTCGATTGTCCTGCCCTATATTTATTCGAAGGCTTGAGTCCTTCTTTCTGTGCCTGCAAACTATTGTGTTAATTTATGTTATCTATCTTGACATGGCACGTTTTGATTCCCATTCAACGAAAGGCGGGGATTACTGGCAGATCTTCTATCTTCTTCACACACGTCAATGCCGACAAAAAGCGGAACATTTTCTTTTCTCTATAAATGTTCATATACGTCTTCATCTTTTTTTTCAATTCTTCTTTATCTCATTTATTGCTTTCTTTATTTGAACATTTGAAATGAAAGTTAATTGTGTGGATAGGTTGGTATACGTATATTATAGGGGCGGACCATCCTCAATGGAAGCGATTAGAAGATTGGGGCATTGCAGGTATCATTAATTATTACCATTTGGATTGAAAGTTATTGTGTCTCTGCGGAGTTATAAATTCCACGATAACGCGTCTTAACCTTCTAGAACCTATGTGACGCACGAAAGGTAATGTGACACATTCTGATATTTCAGGCAATAGTGTGCCTTGCTCAAGAGTATTTATTTATAGGTTGTTCATTTCCTTCTTCCGCATGTCTTTCGCTTGCGGTCATCCGAAGGCGGAGTTCTCCTCCGCTGTAATGAACATTCAAGACTCTCCCACGAAAGATTTTGGCTTATCTCGCAAGATTTATGTTTCTCGCGGGTGCAACTCGATATCAATTACTAGGTCACGCTCATGCAATCTTTCCTGCCAGGTGGATTTTCGTTTAATTTTTTTGTTTTCTCTAATTTTGGCTTCCGGAGGCCAAGGTTCCTATTGATGTGCTACGAACGACTCGGCGTGATAAAACAGTGTGAAAATGTAATAGACGATGTCTTAAGTCGAGAGCTCGCTCGAGAGAGCAAAGCCTCACTTGGGTCTTTTTAACTTTGAACCATCCTGCGCTGGCAAGCACCCAGTCATCACCAATGGAGATTACTCATTACAGATGGTATCTCCCTGTCAGTTCTCGTGAGACTGATTTAAAATATCGGGTTAAAAATATGACTATTCTATTTGTGATTTGCAATAAGTGGCGTGGCAAACAAACCATTTGTTAAAACGGTGGTCTTCAACGTTATTATAAATTTTCCATCGGTACTTTTGAAAGATAGGAATGGTGAATTTGGATGCATCACAAAGCCAAAACCGTCATGTTTCAATAGAATCGAAATGGGAATACCCCTATTCTATTTCCTTCGCCTCTATCTTGGTATTAAATTAATCGCATATGATACCATCGGCGATTATCTTTCCCTGATCTGGTGTCATTTAGCTGTCTACTTTTGAATGTTTCTGATAGGTACCGATGCTTTCGATATTTCGTAGCGTCCGCTTCTCAAAGCTAGAAGTCCTTTCATGTTTACCCATTTATTTGCAAGGCTTTTTCATGTGTGACTCGGACTTGTTCGAAAACATTCGTATTTTTTTACTTTCGCTTCGTATTTTATTTTTGCATAAGTAGCACGTGGTGTGTGTGGCTCGAATGACCTTCATGCGTAAGGAGACGGAAGTTCAAATGCTGCTCTATCCGTCCATTTAATCTGAATCCCATTTCTGAACAGATGAGTGATAGTTATGATGAAGATGAATGGATAACAAACAGACAGTCCGACTAGTGAAAAAGTATCCCTCGGAGGGACTGAAGGAAGAAGCCAAAGGAAGTCACGAGAGATGACGGGAAGGAAATATTATCGATATCACATTCTGTGGTAAAGCACGCTGCTGAGCCATAACAGAATTAGAGGAAAGAGAAGTCAATTGAGAAGAACCTAACTCAAAAACGAACTGCGAGATAAAAATTATTGAACTCCGCCTCACTAAGGAGGTCCTAAAAAAATTGATAAGATAAAAAGAACACAGGATATTGCGATTTATTTACATCATTTCAAGTCGGCCGTGCCTTTGTCGAAGAATCACTCGCGAAAGTGATCTCTAAGTAATTTTGAGTCAGGCGTCTCACATTTGAGTTGTGGTAGTTGAAAAAATAGCAAGAACTTTCCGTTCAAGAATCATTGGTCCCAGTCACACCCATGAAATGAAATGGTGTAAGTTTCGCTCCATCGCCGTAGGCAAACCCAAGTGGCGATTTTTTTCCTCCTTGCCCCTCAAAACTCTTTTTCCTACAGATATGTGCCAACCCTTTGGTCCTGACGGACACGTCAGAGTGGTCTTTATAAGCTTACAAATGGTGTTACGTGTAACCCCATTGTGCATTTACAGCATGAAATTCCCTTGCTCTCCTGACTTGGAAGCGAGAAGCGGCATGATAGAAACAAAGAGAGAGGAAGTAGTGCGGTTATCTGATACTGCAACCCATTTTTCAATGCGAGAGTGTTTGCCAACATGTGTCCGTCGTGATAACGCATAAATTGCATCCGATTCGTAGCTACGTCGCAGAATACATCGCTGTGTCATCATGTTGCTCGGTGACCCAAGGTTCATTCACTCCTCGGCCTACCCCAAGGTCAAGGGTTCAAAGCCTGTCTCTGGCAGAATGGCTGTCGTGCTGTGACTTTAAGGAAACTACATTGTTGAGTTAACTTCAAACAAAAACCTTTTGCATTCGGAACAGCGTAAAAACCCCATGCAACCCCTACTACTTTCCCCTAGTCTTTGGTGGTGCCTGATTTGTGTTACTCGCATTTTCAAACCTTTCTTAGGGCTTAACTACAAAAAATTGACCTTCCCGAATGCCATTAATCACCAATGAACAAATAGTATTTAAGATGGTGATCCTCACAACCTGGCACGCCCTCTGGTAGTGGCTTTCAGGGTAAGGTGGTTAGGGTAGGATTCGGTGATTAGTGCGTGAAAGGTATGGAAGTAAAATGCGGAATACACATTAGAATCAACGGATTTAGAATGAACGCAATCTCGTTATACTTAGATTCACTACTCGGGTGAAGGTGAAACTGATTGATTTATAGGTTTATTTAAATTTTGACCAAATTTAGAATGTGCGGCCTATTATCATAGAAGTCTACATAATGCCCCGCAAGCCGTCGCAACGGGCGTGTGTCGACATTAATTTTGATGTATGTATAGTATATGTGTATAAAAGACAAACACAGGAGAGGTGGGGAAGGTGGAATCGAGCAATCACAAATGCAAAAATATTTCCTTAACCGGGACTTGAACCACAGATCTTTCGACTTGCCGGGCCGAATATACATACGTAATATACGCTGAAAAATATATATATAGTCCCTCTATACATGAGAGTAACTTCTTTTATGTGAGTGCCTTCTTCATATATGATGGTGACTTCTTATACCCCGATTAAGGTGGCTGGGACCACCGAAATATCGAAGTGTTACAGTGAAATATTACAGTTATATTTATGTTCATCCTTTTATTTACTGCTATTATTAATTGCTAATGTGCTTCAAGAATAAGTGAGCGCCATAAAGATACTATCTTTACAATATATATAGTAATAAAAAATGAAAAAGTGGAATAGCTCCTTAACGCCATCTTCTGGCCAAGAAATCGGGACGAGTGATTGCATAAACCACCCGCAAATTTCAGTGTAATTTACACTTCCTCGATAGCTCAAGGGGTTAAGAGCATCGGCCTAGTAAGTCAAGGAACCGTAGCTCTAGTCTCGGTTAAGGAAGCTTTTTTGCACTCGTGATCTGCTGGATTCCACATTCCTTACCATTCCTGTGTTCGTCTTTTATGTGTGTTCCAATCCCTTTTCTTTATATCACTATCCATAGCTTGAACTAGCATCTGCGTGGCTAAATTTTGATTTTTTGATGATTAAGTATCGTTCGAGGGAAGAATGAATACCCATTTCGATCCCTTTGCTTCGGTGTCTCTCTTATCTCGGTGGTCGAATCTGCTAATATAATAATTTGGTACCGTAATAATTCCCTCGATATCGCAAGCTTAGCTGTCCTGTACCTTTCGAAAATCCTGTATTGCCTACTATCTTCTTGTATCAAGGGTCTCCTAACCATATTCTTCGAACATACCCGTCATGCTGAATCTATTGCCAATAACAATTTTGACAATTTTAGTGCATCTTGTTTGAGCCTTTTCCAATTCCTTAATTAGGATGCTTTCTCCCATGCATCCCAAATACTGGACGAGTATTCCAAATATAGGTTATCCAGTGCGGAGTTTGAAATACCCGAAGGAGAGAGGTCGTGGAGGAATTTCATAAAAGTTCAAAGAGATCCTAGAAGTTGTTAAGGGTAGAGAGAGAAACCAGGTGAGAGGTGTTCGTCACGAAGAGAGCAAACCAGGGGAAGACTTTCGAAAGTTACATACGCTCGAGAGTCTATTCCTGATCCCGAATAGATTTACAGAGGACTTTGGGACTATATATCGATTATATAGAAACACTCACACGAGCAGTATAATATTTGGATGGCACAATAGAACACAAATAAAATAGTAACACTTAAAAGGACACTCACATTGTGAATTGTGCCGTCTTTCCTTATATCTATTTCTATGTGAATGAGTATATATATATATGTGTGTGTGTGTATACATACATATATATATATGTGTGTGTGTGTGTGTGTGTGTGTGTGTGTGTGTGTGTGTGTGTGTGTGTGTGTGTGTGTGTGTGTGTGTGTGTGTGTGTGTGTGTGTGTGTGTGTGTGTGTGTGTGTGTGTGTGTGTGTGTGTGTGTGTGTGTGTGTGTGTGTGTGTGTGTGTGTGTGTGTGTGTGTGTGTGTGTGTGTGTGTGTGTGTGTGTGTGTGTGTGTGTGTGTGTGTGTGTGTGTGTGTGTGTGTGTGTGTGTGTGTGTGTGTGTGTGTGTGTGTGTGTGTGTGTGTGTGTGTGTGTGTGTGTGTGTGTGTGTGTGTGTGTGTGTGTGTGTGTGTGTGTGTGTGTGTGTGTGTGTGTGTGTGTGTGTGTGTGTGTGTGTGTGTGTGTGTGTGTGTGTGTGTGTGTGTGTGTGTGTGTGTGTGTGTGTGTGTGTGTGTGTGTGTGTGTGTGTGTGTGTGTGTGTGTGTGTGTGTGTGTGTGTGTGTGTGTGTGTGTGTGTGTGTGTGTGTGTGTGTGTGTGTGTGTGTGTGTGTGTGTGTGTGTGTGTGTGTGTGTGTGTGTGTGTGTGTGTGTGTGTGTGTGTGTGTGTGTGTGTGTGTGTGTGTGTGTGTGTGTGTGTGTGTGTGTGTGTGTGTGTGTGTGTGTGTGTGTGTGTGTGTGTGTGTGTGTGTGTGTGTGTGTGTGTGTGTGTGTGTGTGTGTGTGTGTGTGTGTGTGTGTGTGTGTGTGTGTGTGTGTGTGTGTGTGTGTGTGTGTGTGTGTGTGTGTGTGTGTGTGTGTGTGTGTGTGTGTGTGTGTGTGTGTGTGTGTGTGTGTGTGTGTGTGTGTGTGTGTGTGTGTGTGTGTGTGTGTGTGTGTGTGTGTGTGTGTGTGTGTGTGTGTGTGTGTGTGTGTGTGTGTGTGTGTGTGTGTGTGTGTGTGTGTGTGTGTGTGTGTGTGTGTGTGTGTGTGTGTGTGTGTGTGTGTGTGTGTGTGTGTGTGTGTGTGTGTGTGTGTGTGTGTGTGTGTGTGTGTGTGTGTGTGTGTGTGTGTGTGTGTGTGTGTGTGTGTGTGTGTGTGTGTGTGTGTGTGTGTGTGTGTGTGTGTGTGTGTGTGTGTGTGTGTGTGTGTGTGTGTGTGTGTGTGTGTGTGTGTGTGTGTGTGTGTGTGTGTGTGTGTGTGTGTGTGTGTGTGTGTGTGTGTGTGTGTGTGTGTGTGTGTGTGTGTGTGTGTGTGTGTGTGTGTGTGTGTGTGTGTGTGTGTGTGTGTGTGTGTGTGTGTGTGTGTGTGTGTGTGTGTGTGTGTGTGTGTGTGTGTGTGTGTGTGTGTGTGTGTGTGTGTGTGTGTGTGTGTGTGTGTGTGTGTGTGTGTGTGTGTGTGTGTGTGTGTGTGTGTGTGTGTGTGTGTGTGTGTGTGTGTGTGTGTGTGTGTGTGTGTGTGTGTGTGTGTGTGTGTGTGTGTGTGTGTGTGTGTGTGTGTGTGTGTGTGTGTGTGTGTGTGTGTGTGTGTGTGTGTGTGTGTGTGTGTGTGTGTGTGTGTGTGTGTGTGTGTGTGTGTGTGTGTGTGTGTGTGTGTGTGTGTGTGTGTGTGTGTGTGTGTGTGTGTGTGTGTGTGTGTGTGTGTGTGTGTGTGTGTGTGTGTGTGTGTGTGTGTGTGTGTGTGTGTGTGTGTGTGTGTGTGTGTGTGTGTGTGTGTGTGTGTGTGTGTGTGTGTGTGTGTGTGTGTGTGTGTGTGTGTGTGTGTGTGTGTGTGTGTGTGTGTGTGTGTGTGTGTGTGTGTGTGTGTGTGTGTGTGTGTGTGTGTGTGTGTGTGTGTGTGTGTGTGTGTGTGTGTGTGTGTGTGTGTGTGTGTGTGTGTGTGTGTGTGTGTGTGTGTGTGTGTGTGTGTGTGTGTGTGTGTGTGTGTGTGTGTGTGTGTGTGTGTGTGTGTGTGTGTGTGTGTGTGTGTGTGTGTGTGTGTGTGTGTGTGTGTGTGTGTGTGTGTGTGTGTGTGTGTGTGTGTGTGTGTGTGTGTGTGTGTGTGTGTGTGTGTGTGTGTGTGTGTGTGTGTGTGTGTGTGTGTGTGTGTGTGTGTGTGTGTGTGTGTGTGTGTGTGTGTGTGTGTGTGTGTGTGTGTGTGTGTGTGTGTGTGTGTGTGTGTGTGTGTGTGTGTGTGTGTGTGTGTGTGTGTGTGTGTGTGTGTGTGTGTGTGTGTGTGTGTGTGTGTGTGTGTGTGTGTGTGTGTGTGTGTGTGTGTGTGTGTGTGTGTGTGTGTGTGTGTGTGTGTGTGTGTGTGTGTGTGTGTGTGTGTGTGTGTGTGTGTGTGTGTGTGTGTGTGTGTGTGTGTGTGTGTGTGTGTGTGTGTGTGTGTGTGTGTGTGTGTGTGTGTGTGTGTGTGTGTGTGTGTGTGTGTGTGTGTGTGTGTGTGTGTGTGTGTGTGTGTGTGTGTGTGTGTGTGTGTGTGTGTGTGTGTGTGTGTGTGTGTGTGTGTGTGTGTGTGTGTGTGTGTGTGTGTGTGTGTGTGTGTGTGTGTGTGTGTGTGTGTGTGTGTGTGTGTGTGTGTGTGTGTGTGTGTGTGTGTGTGTGTGTGTGTGTGTGTGTGTGTGTGTGTGTGTGTGTGTGTGTGTGTGTGTGTGTGTGTGTGTGTGTGTGTGTGTGTGTGTGTGTGTGTGTGTGTGTGTGTGTGTGTGTGTGTGTGTGTGTGTGTGTGTGTGTGTGTGTGTGTGTGTGTGTGTGTGTGTGTGTGTGTGTGTGTGTGTGTGTGTGTGTGTGTGTGTGTGTGTGTGTGTGTGTGTGTGTGTGTGTGTGTGTGTGTGTGTGTGTGTGTGTGTGTGTGTGTGTGTGTGTGTGTGTGTGTGTGTGTGTGTGTGTGTGTGTGTGTGTGTGTGTGTGTGTGTGTGTGTGTGTGTGTGTGTGTGTGTGTGTGTGTGTGTGTGTGTGTGTGTGTGTGTGTGTGTGTGTGTGTGTGTGTGTGTGTGTGTGTGTGTGTGTGTGTGTGTGTGTGTGTGTGTGTGTGTGTGTGTGTGTGTGTGTGTGTGTGTGTGTGTGTGTGTGTGTGTGTGTGTGTGTGTGTGTGTGTGTGTGTGTGTGTGTGTGTGTGTGTGTGTGTGTGTGTGTGTGTGTGTGTGTGTGTGTGTGTGTGTGTGTGTGTGTGTGTGTGTGTGTGTGTGTGTGTGTGTGTGTGTGTGTGTGTGTGTGTGTGTGTGTGTGTGTGTGTGTGTGTGTGTGTGTGTGTGTGTGTGTGTGTGTGTGTGTGTGTGTGTGTGTGTGTGTGTGTGTGTGTGTGTGTGTGTGTGTGTGTGTGTGTGTGTGTGTGTGTGTGTGTGTGTGTGTGTGTGTGTGTGTGTGTGTGTGTGTGTGTGTGTGTGTGTGTGTGTGTGTGTGTGTGTGTGTGTGTGTGTGTGTGTGTGTGTGTGTGTGTGTGTGTGTGTGTGTGTGTGTGTGTGTGTGTGTGTGTGTGTGTGTGTGTGTGTGTGTGTGTGTGTGTGTGTGTGTGTGTGTGTGTGTGTGTGTGTGTGTGTGTGTGTGTGTGTGTGTGTGTGTGTGTGTGTGTGTGTGTGTGTGTGTGTGTGTGTGTGTGTGTGTGTGTGTGTGTGTGTGTGTGTGTGTGTGTGTGTGTGTGTGTGTGTGTGTGTGTGTGTGTGTGTGTGTGTGTGTGTGTGTGTGTGTGTGTGTGTGTGTGTGTGTGTGTGTGTGTGTGTGTGTGTGTGTGTGTGTGTGTGTGTGTGTGTGTGTGTGTGTGTGTGTGTGTGTGTGTGTGTGTGTGTGTGTGTGTGTGTGTGTGTGTGTGTGTGTGTGTGTGTGTGTGTGTGTGTGTGTGTGTGTGTGTGTGTGTGTGTGTGTGTGTGTGTGTGTGTGTGTGTGTGTGTGTGTGTGTGTGTGTGTGTGTGTGTGTGTGTGTGTGTGTGTGTGTGTGTGTGTGTGTGTGTGTGTGTGTATATATATGTATATATATATTCAGACACACATACATACATGCACACACAAACATACCCCTTTTCATCATCATCGGTGTTTTCGAGGGTTGGTTGACTGTGACTCTCCACCTTTCCTTTTTTTTTAATATCAACTCCATTAATCCCTGAATGCTTTCTCTTCTTGTATTATTCTTCACCTGTCCTGCGTGACCATCTCTTGTCCTTCCTATAGCGCCTCCCTTATATTTTACATTCCATTAATCTCGTAGCAAATCTTGTTTCGATTGTATTTGATTTTCCTTTTCCTTAAATGTGATTTATGTTGCCCTTTCATCCTACTGTATCCTGTATATGAACTTCCTTGTTTCTCGCTTCACCCCCAATTGATCTTCAGCATTCAATTCCATAATCAGGCTTCTTCCATGCCATCCATTCATCTATTATCTTGAGTTTCATTGGTCCTTACCTTTTATGAAAAATGGGGCTACTCCCCAAGCCTTATCGTCCTACAACATTGTAATATCCCCTTCGTCGTTAACGCTTTTCTTACCTTAGTTATTTGTGGCATGAAGTCCCCCCCCCATATTACCTTTGTTTCGGATAGGTGAACTTTAAGGTTCTAATTTGAAGGCATCTAGGTAAGGCATGTGAAGCAATGCAATTTTTTATGGAAAGGTCCTCTCGTATGACGAACACTTCGCTATTCACAATTCGCTATTAATCCCTAAAAGTCGACTTCCTAACTGTCACCTGTGCAAACGGCAACTGTGGGACATGAAGTAAATGCAGATGAAGTTCGTCGATCGAGACGAGCGTGGGCAAGGAGTTCGTTAGTGTACCACCAGAAGGCATCTTCTCTTCCTGACTCTAATTAATTCGTCCGAACGGGGGCCTTACTCAGACCCGACGTTCACCTCCCACCTCTCCGTAGACTACCCACGTGACCCCCGCAGCTGGGCCTGACCTCTCTCTCTCTCCCTCCCTTCGCCCTCCCAGGCACCTCCTTTCCTCCCCACCAAATCATCGCTTGCTTCGCTTCCTTCGCGCTTGTTAAGAAAACCAACTTGGTGCATCTGTCTCGAACCGTCCGTCAGTGGCGTCGAGCATAATTCGAGAGCACGCTGGTTGACCCACTTCGGCCGACTCCTCTCATCGCATCTCTCCCATATTTTTTTCTCTCAGTCCTCTCCCATTCCCCCTCCTCCCTCGGGGTCGCACTGACCGTCGGCGAGTGTGTCGTCCCGGCCTTAATTGCACTTCCCAAGGGTGTCGCCGAGGCACTCCCGTTCCATTTTCGCACTGAGGGAGGAGGTGTGGAACGCGTTTGGCGTGATTAATGCGGGGGATAGTGCCGGAGGGAGGGGAAGATGAGGGCGGGGACTGACGAGATATCAGCCCCGGCTCCATCCTCCGTCCCCCGGCGGTGACGGAAGGCGTCCGGTGACCACTTAATTCCGCGCGGTGGTGCTCTCGATATCGGAGCGCACTCCTAATTAAATTCCCTCGGCAAACATCCCCCCCTTGACGATGCTTCTTTTTTGCGATCCATCGATTTTGGGTGGTGCTTGGCCTCCCGGGTTTTTTTTTGCGCCCTCCGGGGAAGACGGATATTCATATGCATATTTTACAGACTATGGCTGCAGACAATCAGCAGCAGGGGTTATCATAACAAAACTAATCAATATTGCGTAGATAAAAATCTTGATAATTATTCATTGAGGATGGATAATGACTAATGTATAAACGTATGAATTGGCGTTTACGAAATCGTATTGTATTTTTTAAGAATGGCTAAACAAAGTTATATCGGCGATCAACAGAACTCGATTGACTTAATGATATTAATTAGCAGACAAGGAGCACTAAATTGGTTACAGTAATCTTACAAATGTATGTATCTGAAAATTGTTTTGTTGCCTTGGAGACACATCACGCCAAAACGCCACGGAGTAAGGGTTTCTAATTTTTTTGTATAAATAGGGTAAAATAGACAAAGTACCATAGGCTAGGTCTGATTTGGATATACTTTCTTGGAAATTTTCGAGGTCGAATTAAGATTGATTTTTTGAAAGAAAAAAAAAGTTCATATACAGATCCACTCAGAATTAAAATTTCAATTCATTCTCTTCGATGAGGATGATTCTCCTACCGTAGCACGGTTCAAGCTAGTGACACATTCTATATCATTGCTAAAGAGACATCCTTCCAATTTATGCAAGAGAATTTATTTATTTATTTAGCATTTATCCGAAAACAGCGCTTCGGCCTTTACATCGGAATTTGAATAGTGACATAACAATTATACAATTACATACACCCAAGCCCTTGGTGGAGAAAAAACCACCTAGGCGGGAATCGAAACCGCATTACCACGCCGCCACCGGGGTTGGCAAGGAATTGGAAGGATGTCTCCTCTAATGGTTAACTAATACTTTGTGGGGAATGGTTTCTTGTGAAAAGCCGTTGCACACGAGTCAGTCGATCCTAAGGCCTAGGAGAATTTTTTGCCACCAGCAAGATCTGCACCGACGGTGGCTCCAGTCAGGCTCGAGTCCAGACCCTTCTGCGCACGCCGCCGCGTCAAGCGGCACTCGACTCGGACCGAGTCCGCCTTGTATTTTTAACCTTCGCTCCGTAAGTGATCCCCAACCTAGCTCCTCTAAAAATTGAGATACGCTACTCAGTTTATAAAAACGCTTTACAAATCCAGCTTCTGTATCATTCCTTCATGGGGATCGAGATGGTGCGGGGGCTAACGTACTGGCTTCCCACCATGAGGGCGCGGGTTCAAATCCCGGCGGTGTTGAATATTTTTCAGAGGTATCTCGATCCCTACTTGAGGTGCTTTGTGGAGGGCACTTTGAGTGAGTACGCCGTCCGTCGGATGGGACGTTAAACTGCGGACCCCTTGGCGCCTTTCGTAAAGAGTAGGCTAATGCCGACGCCGGGTTTCTCTCCACCCTTCATCCTTTCCTATCCATCCCCTATGGCGCAAATGACCTTAGCTGTCGGTCGCCTCCCCTCAAAACTACTACTATCATTCCTTCATTCATACAAAGAATCAGGAAAGATGGACGCATAACATTTTGATTGGCGATGGAAAGTTGAAGACTATTGAAAAAGGGGAGGAATGTAGGCAGGCGATGTTGGGTTAGGGAAAAGATAGAAATGTTGGACAGAATGAAGATAGGCGGTAAAGATACAGAATCGAAGAATAGTTAATTGTAGTGTGGGGTGTCATGTTTGCCCTTGTTGAGCGAGGCAATGAACTGTGGGAGTGTAGAGTCTGGTTCCATCCAGAACACACATAGACGATAGACGACCAAATAATTACAATGATAAATTGTGTAAATAAATTAGTGCATTAGGTGCGAGCCTTCATTTTAGAAGATAACTTAGGCCGTAACAGAACGTCATTGGGCAAGACCGAAGAGAAAAGTTGAGGTAAACGATTGCCGAATGAACCGATATTAGGGAGTCTCTTTCCCCACGCACAACACGTGACCACAGCAGTAGAAAACAGCACAGACTATTTGGACTGTCGGAAAATTGTACCCAATGCTAAAAATCGCAAATCACCCCAGTGAAATAAACCAACTGACGCGAGCCCTCGTGCAACCTACTTGGTAGGATGTGGATGCGTTTACGTTTTCTGTAAACAGGTGTGCTAATTTCTAAATGGCTAACCAATTCTCATCTTAGGCAGCGTACGTAGTCTTTCTCGAGGGACGAAATCTCGCATAAATATACGCAGATTGGAAAGTCCACTCGAATATGTCTAACGGATTTTCACATCGTCGATGTTGACTCTTGGTTTTCGGAAGCTGCCCTGCTGCTTCCCTCTGCTTTGTTGTAGCTTTCGCGAACGTTCTACGTTGCATCACCAAAATCAAAACGCACATTTTGCTACTGCCGATGCGACCTACATCGGTCGCGAAAGCTAGAAAGACAGCGATGATCAAAACTTAGCCACCGCCGAAAGATACCAATCAATAAGTTCCTAATATTTTTCGAAGGAAACGAAGTAATAGTTTATAGTCTTCAAGCTTAAACCTAGTAAGTTACATGAGTAATTCGCGGTGCACTATTAATTGTTGATTACGAATCTGGAAAAATACGCGTTGCGGAGCGACGGATTTTTCTCTCAGAGCACAAGAGTCGACAGTCTTTCGTTTCCACCCCGCTCGCAGGACTTATCACATGAGTCCTATAGGAGTGCTTAACCGTATTTGTTAGTTTGTGGTCAAGAGCAAATCGGATGCTTTTACTTGGAAATAAAAAGAGTATTTGGCGGTCACGCCGAAGTGATTCCCTCTGGCCTTTTTTCTTTTTTAGAGCGACCGGAGTGTGTTATCGTTTTCGATGCCATTTCAGGTTTTTTTATCTCTGCGCTATGTTTTCTTTGGTTCTGTATACACAGTTCACGCCCAAGGTCACCCAGCCCAAACTCGCCCTGTCGGCGTGCAATAGTTTGTGATAGGAAATATCTCCTTTACCAGTCTCCCAATAATCGAAAACGAGACCCAGACCTAATTTCTGCCATTCCCTGCTCGTTTTAAGACTCTCGCTGGTGAAAGTGTTCTCTGTTTGTGTACGTGGGTGATAAGTGCGGCATGAGGCCGCCGCCGTGAGGGTTTTCGTGTGTGCCGATTTGTTCAAGGAAGAAGGCGAAGATAAGTCAGCCATACGAGCATGCAAGTTGACCCCAAATTCTGGCACAGGGGTCCTCGCATGACTCCTGGTCAGATTTTAAGATCACGAACCTCACATTAATAATTAAGGAATTGTTTAATTGCCAATTATTTAGAAGGGAATGCGTTAAAACAGAGCTTCATATTTTTAGGCAGCGTTTCGGTAGAAAATGGGATTGGCTCTTGGGACATCAGGAGAAGAGTTGCTTTGGTGAACGAAGTATTTGAAAAGGAGTTGATGACTGGGATATGCATCAAGTTAAGTAGAGTAGTAGTAGTATTTAGGGGAGGCGACCGACAGCTGAGGTAATTTGCGCCATTAGGGATGGACAGGAAAGGATGAAGGGTGGAGAGAAACCCGGCGTCGGAATTAGCCAACTCTTTACGAAAGGCGCCAAGGGGTCCGCAGCTTAACGTCCCATCCGACGGACGGCGAATTCCTTCAAAGTGCCCTCCTCAAAGCACCTGAAGTAGGGATCAAGATACCTCTGAAAAATATTCAACACCGCCGGGATTTGAACGCGGGCCCTCTGGGTGGGAAGCCAGTACGTTAGCCCCCGCACCATCTCGATCCCCCAAGTTAAGTAGAGACGAAATTAAATCTTTTTGACAGTTAAAATGTGGAAGTGATTTTTTTTTTCAAAATTTGGCCGTTGAGTTAAGAAGATATGTTAATTGGAGTTGCTTGAGGTGTGGATGGGTATGGAGAAGAAATTTTAGATGGAGAGGAATAAAATCGCGAAGATCTAAGTGCGGTGACGTAAGTAGAGGAAGTTGCTGGTTGAAATTCGAGAAAACGAAAAGGTAGAGGATGGATGTGAGAGGCATAGGAATTTCGAAGGCCATGATTAAAGGGGAATGGGTAAGCGACAGAGAGGAAGGATGAGAATAGTGTTTTTGAAACACACGATGGCTCATAGAAATAACGGAGAGCTGAAAAATAAAATACGTAATTTCGGGCAAACAGAGAACTAAGGAACAGTAAAAAGTCTTTGTTGACATTGATGCTCAGATTGTATGCAGATATTCCAGTGCCAGAAGACTATTTTTTTCGTACGCTTTCTCTCCCTAATTCCTTGAGTGCTCTTTATCTTTTATTACATCCTCTATTCTTTGCCACGTTAATCGCCAATTGTCCATTTGATTTTTTTCCTTTTCAACGGTGTTTTGAAATTTAATATACCAACTTGTCAGTCATGCCACAGTTTCTATATATTCGCATGCGTTGTTGCTTCGCGTTGCTATCTTCACTTTTCCTATTGCGCTGCAGTGGAGGATGCACCGTACATGCAAACTAAGCATCGGAGTACAGTGTTGCCGTATCATCATTATAGGAAATGAACATATACGTTAGGCTTATGGCAATTCTCTGAATTGCCATGTACCATTCCCTGAATGCGCAGAATATTCGCAATAACGGAAAAATTTGCTCCTTACCTGACCACGGCCATTTTAAACTCTGGAGAGTTTCAATCATTGCTCTAATTATATTGTGCTTGAAAATTTGCGCCGCGTGTTTAATAGGTAGTTAATATTTAGAAAGTAATAACCTTAGAATTCGGGGAGTTTTCTTAGCTGTACCAAAAATGTTTTCATGACAAGTGACTGTATTGCAATGTTTGATCAGGGGCAGTGTCAATTTTAATTTATTTACCCGCCCAAGTTTTCATCTTAGAAATAATAGCTTTGGAGTGATAAGCCGGAAATGTAAGGAAAATCCTTAAATGTTTATAAAATCAGAAGAAGAGCCAGTTCGTATTGAAGTTATTCATTCCATTTTTTGAAGATTTTTTCTTCTTAAAAGCCTTTTTTTTATGTTTTGGTTGAAATTATTCGTTTGCAGATGAAATTATTCGTACATCCTGTATGGAACGTGGAAAAAATCACCCGTTTCAGGTTTTATTTTTAATTTGCAAGAGCGAAAATAAAATAAATTTGTAGATTTTGTGCAAATTAAAGAATACAAGTTAAAGAATGAAATTCTGTCTACATAAGTTTCACGAAATCTGTCGGGGAAAATCTTAGCTGAGATTTACTGTCGTCAGAGGATTAAGGTAGGTATGCTCGCAAAATATTGTTTCGATCGAAATGAAAGCGCAATTTCAAGTCGAGAGACGTGAGTCGAGTGTACTCCCACACACGTAGATGACGAGCGAGCACCGTTTCCCAACTTAGGCATCGCAGATCTAGACGGGCAGGTCGCTTTAACCCACCTGGTTCCGGCTGGAATATCCTAAATATCGCCCCTCCCTCCCCAAACGCTATAGCCCTAATATGGGACTAGCAGTGGATTTATGTTCAAGCGTGACTCAGCTTTACTATCGTTACTGGAATTAAACTCGATGCGAGGCTATTTTCTGAGCCAGGCCGTCGTTTTTTTGTGGTTTAAGTCTTGGAGATTAGTGCACTAATTAAAAATAGATAGCACCAGCCTTTCAAAATGTCTTTTCATTCGTATTTTTCGTAACTACAATTCCGAATGTGAGAGAAGCCCCAGGAGAAACATTACACAGATGCTGATGATTAGGAAAGAAATTACCTTGCTGTTCCACACGATATAATATTATTTTCGAACGCGTTCGACGCAGAATATTATCTTCATCTGGCCAGGTGATGATACTCTGTATCGAAACCGGCCGTAAATAAAATTAAGCCTTGTGGAACAGGAAAGTATATTCTTTATTGCTCATCATGAAGGAGTTCCACCAGGTAACGCCGTCCGCCATTGCCATGCTTTTGATGGTGGCCCATGTATCATAGATCGCCTTTCAACCATGCAAAAAGCGGAATTGTTCCATCTGATTTCAACTTTTTGTACTACTTTTCCTGAAATGTCCAGTAATGGAATGAGTCTTAACCCATTTAAATCCTTGTGTATTTATTTCGTATATTTCGCTTATTTCTTACTTATGTGCTTATATATTTATTTCCTGCAGGTTTATTTCTTATTTACTTATATAAATATGTATCAGTAATAATATCAATCTCGATTGTGCAAGATACATGATTATAGCAGCATAATAACCCAATTTGGACGCTAGAAATACATTTCATTCGATGCATTCGATATCCCCCCTTAACAACTCATTATAATGCTGTTGTCGATTCTTCTTGCTAGTGTCATGCCTCTTCATGCATAACTCCTTGGCTTTACCTCCACGTCATGGAATGGGTAAACCGTTCCATTAATTCCATTAGTAGTTTTTCCTCTTCGGGTCGAATACCGCCTTGAATGAAGCGCTCCCTCGTCGATTATGACGGATGATTTTATCTCCTCTCGTTAAAAGCGTTTCATCTTACATCTTTCCTCGCCTACACGCCGGGCTTCGTGGGTGATCGACTCCCGTCTGACTTTCTTCCCTAATGCCACATTTCCGCATAGTTCAATTTTCTCTTCACTGCTATATCCACCGTCTTCGTGTCCCTACCACGCACAAAGAGTTATCGACATTGCAATTTTAACTTTTTCGCGTCATCCTGACTCCCCGGGATATTAATCAAAGCAACAAGTCATTTTAAAAGTCGTGTAATTTTAGCACAAGTACTCCGACTACAGTAATAATTAACAATAAAAGGTTTTATATTGATTTTAAAGCTTAATTCAATGGACTTTAGAATCGACTTGCAGCTTTGAGGAGTATCTGTAATTTGCACATAAGGACTCTGCTGACGGTAATAATCGGGGCCGCACCTGTCCCTTCCCTAAGTTACCCAGTATGCAATTTTGAGTTTTTAGAATGCGTTCAGGGGACATGAGAATCGACTTGCAGCTTTAAGAAGTACCAGTAATTTGCACATAAGGGCTCAGATGACGGTAATAATCGGCGCGGCACTTGCCTACGTTGCACAGTATGCAAATATGAATGTTTTATCTTGCCTTTAAGACTGCGGTCAGAGGGCTCCTAAATCAAGTTTCAGCATCGAGGAAAGGGAACCTGATTTTTGGTATGCACTGTTGGTAAATATTTCACGAATATGGAACTCTCTTGCCGTGAGACATTAAAAAACATACGTTGTCGCATTCCATGCCGCATGAGGAGTGTAGATGTTCAGTCCATGGTCGCACACCGATCCGAGTTTTTTACGGCGCTCAGTTCTTCAATTTTTTCGGCGTCGGCTCTGCGCTCACCGCCGCTCTGAGCAAGGGCAGCGCTTTTGTTGCTCGCGTGGCGGAATCCTGTCCCAGTTTTGCTGAGGCCTGGGGTTGTCCCGTCGTTATTTCCTCGTGTCGCACTCCGTCGTACACGATGCAAGGACACACACCACGAAACGCGGGGGTGTGTTCGTGTGTGTGTGCAGGAGGAAGGGGTTGGGGAGGGCGTGCAGGTGCCAGTCTGGGGAGGCGTTCTCCGCATGGCATCGGACGGGTGCGGGGGAAAAGTTGGACGGCGGAAAATACTCGTTCCGAAACGGATTCTATACTGTCTCTTTGCCAGAAGCAATGAAGTATTCCCGAGGGAAGTAAAAAGAACTCATGAAGTTGTCGCCAAAATTACTCAATCCGGCTAACTGTGAATCTTCCCGTTATCATTTTCCTGTGAGAGGACTTTATATAGTTGTGTACTGGTGCCTTTTGTTTTGTTGATTGCATTTTCAATATTGGTTTATTCGTGGTTTCTGACCAATTTAGTATCGTTCTTTTTATATATCCTGACCCTCTGTTGTGGCGTGGCAGGTCCAGTGGTTGGAGCGCTGGTACTGACCAAAAGTGTCCGGGTTCGATTCCGGTTGTCGCCTCCTGTCACCCTCAGCTTCACTCAAGCGGTGTGTTTTTTTCGAGGAACCATGTCTCCCTGTGAAGTCACTGGCGGCTGAAGGAAAGTAATTTTCCCACCTTATTACCCTGCTAATGCGAGAATTTCACACTCCGGGCTTAGTATTAAGTGATCTCTACCCTTACTTATTAAACCAACATCCGGGTTGATTACTGTGGTTTGGTTTCTCTATTTGAATACTATTTATATGGGGATATGGTTGGGGCGGCGAATATTTTACCGAAGGCCTACCATCAGGGTCCAGGTTCCTATCTCTGCGGTGTCAGAAATTTTCAGAGGTGTCCCGATCACCATTTGGGTGCTGTTCGAAGAGCAGAACTTTCGAGCAGAGTGGAGTATGCCACCCGTCGAATGCGATGTTAAATTATATGACCTTCTGAAGCCTTTTACTATAAGATTAAGGCTGATTCCGACGCCGGGTTTCTCTCCACACATGCGCCAATTCTTGAAAATGCTACCAACTTCTCCTTAATGGTGCACAAGACTTTAGTCCCCTCCCCTAATGACTACAACTCATATTTAATGTTTTTATATTGGTGGTGGTAAGGACTCATGTGACTATGTACACCCATCACGTTGATTCATTGCTCTGTGGGATTTTCGTAGTTGATAAATCACTATTGCTGTTATTGCCTTATATGCGCCCCATCGTATAGAATCGAAATCGAATGTATGCACGAGGGCGTGGTCGGTAATGTTTCTTTCTGGGTGTCGAGTTCACCTGATGGGGGAGGAAATGAGCTACGTGGACACGCCCAAGAAGGAAAATGGCAATTTTAAGATTTAGAAGGGGATGGCGTTCTCCTCCTCCGCCCCCACCCCATAGTATCCACCCCGCCCTCGCTCGCTATCGGCGTCCCCTCAACGCCTCGTTGCGCCAGCAGAGTGGAGTGGAAAACCATGCGCTTATGGAGGACCCTTGAGGCACGCCCCCTACTGCAACCCTCCTGATCGCTTTCCAACATTAAGCCCAACGTCTCAATGAACTCGGGTGGTTGCTCTTCCAAGGCGAACTGGCTAAAACCAATGCAGTACTTTTCTACAAGGGGACGTTGAGCTTTGTTCGCCACTAATTATACATCCATGAACCCACCCTCGAGCCTTCGCAAGGACGTCTGGCATGGGGTGTTACGTCACTAGCCATGCTACATCCAATCCAGTACTTTCACAAACACGTGGCACCCCGTGATCCACTTGAAAAGGTCACATGGAAGGGGGCGATGGGACATCATTCATGCAACATCCACAACACATATTATAACTGTAATACCCATTGTAACCACTCCGCTGACTACACGAAGAATACAAGAACAAAATCCCATTAAAATATATGGACTCTAAAATACGAGTACATGTTCAACGCAGTCATCAGCTATCAGGTAGAATTCAGCTCACGTAGGACGGACAATACAATTATGTATTTGAACTCCCAATGTATATCTACCATTAATTCACGAAGTTTATGCAAGTGATTCGTCTTCGATCATTCTTTTGTGGAAGAAATGTTCTGAGTAGTCGAACGTAACTAGAGATCGGATTGGTGCGGTGGGCTGCACTACTGGCTTCTTAACCCGGAGGCCCGGGTTCGAATTTTGGTGGTGTCAGAAATTTTTAGAGGCATCCCGGATCATACTTGGGTGCTTTATGGAGTGCTTTACAAAGGATGTACGCTGCACCTCTCTGATGGTTCGTTAAATGTGCGACCACTAGGCTTATTTCGTCAATTCCAACGCTGGGTTTCTATCCACAATTATTTATTCATTTCCCGAAATCCTACCCTTACCAAATTACCCTCCTATCCCAAACGGCGAAAACTATCTCAAATGCCCGTGACCTCCCCAAATAACGCGAACCATGGTTCGGAATGAATCCGTAATATCATCACCTAATATTTTACGCTTTGGTTTACACTTAGCGGGGCCTGGATAGCGTAGTTGGAGAAGTGTTCTGCTGCTTACTGGAGGGCGGAACTTCGGATCCGGTTGCACTCATTTACATCCTAGTTGTGTCATCTTTCGTGTACTTTATCTAATAAGGACGCCGCTGACGTAGAGTAACTGCCCCGAATCCCTTAGTTATGAATTTCGCTCGTCGTATGGGGCGGAAGACGTGACGAGATCTGCCCTCGTCCGTCTTACCAACGTTCGGGATAGTTGTTATGGGCGATGCATCTCTCTTTTCAACAACAAAATCCGTGAAATTGCGGATACATCGCATGTTTTTTGTTTCTCAATATCATGAGATTTTTTTGCGATAGAGCTATTCAATGTTCAAATATATCCTTGTTTAACAACCGTAATCTTTTAGGTTCGAAATTAATCCTTTCGAATGAGGCGCATTCTACGTTGAGAAATTATCCAATCCACTTATGAATCATCAGTTCGAAGAGCAGAGTGGGGTACCACAGCCTGAACTATTCCATGGAAAGATGCGTAATAATAATGATGGCTTATCAATTTTTTTGGTGTTAAGGTATAAAATTCGTGCTGGCTAACCGAGATATGAATTCCGGAAAAAAGTAGAAACAATTCGCGAGCCGTCGCTAATAGGTTAAAGTCCAATAATAAACTTTTTGTGGAATTTCTGAGAGATGATAGTAAAAGAACGATGTTATATCCACTTGGTGATTTTTATTTATCTGAACTGAGTTTCATCGCATCGCGGCATCTTCTATGATGGATAGGTCCACTAATGAAGAATCACAAAGTGGATTTCTCTAAGTTTTTTTTTCATTTATTTCGTTTCCTCAGTAGGTTGTTGAACGAATTATACATTGGACTCGGCACCTACCTTTTAGGTAGCCATGAGTCATCAACGCTGTTTCATCTTTCGAGGATGTCCACTGGCTTCCAGGTGTCTACCTCCTTCCCACGTTCTCGCTCGAGCATGACAAACACCTTCGTTGCCCCCTTAAATTCAACCAGAGTAACAGCTGAAATAGATGCATTCATCAACAGAAATACCCCGCGATCCACCAGCAAAGTATATGGCAGGAGGTACAAGCACCAGGTAGGATGAGTAAGGGAGAGGACTAGTAAAGGAAAAAATATTCAGTAAAACATCCAAAAAAAAACGTGCATATTTAACTGTTGGCGAAATACTTAGCTCAAAACTAGTGGCAATTTCACTCAATAAAATGGTTCCTTGTTATTCGAAAAAGAAAATGAACCACAACCATTTATACAGCAGATCTCTATCATACCAAAAATTCATGCAGAACTGGACAGTAAGAAGGGGAAATTCTATTAATTCATGGGCATGCAACTCATGGCCCCGCCTCCGAAGTCACAGGTAGAGAATGTGACTCACCGCTCTTGGCAGTAGAGGGTGTGAGGAGTCCCCCCACAGAGAGAGAGACGAGGGGTGAAAGGAGAAGCTTGAAAACACAACCAATAAGTGTCATATTCGTGCCAAATTGTTTCAAGATATTCTAGAATTACCTTAGAGTAACCTGTTTCTTGTGATCCCGGCCTCTTTCGAGCGTTAAATGAGTTGCGAAGTCCTCGAGTTGAGGCTAGAGGGCCAACATTAAAAAGACCAGAGACGTCAGAGCGAACAGTGACCTTTCTATTTACTGGAGGTCTTTTTAGTGTCTTGTCTTTCGTCTTCCCAATACGTAATTCGCCTTGCCAAGAGAATAAATCGTAGTATTTTGAAAATGTTATTACTATTAGAATCACTATTGGAAGTTTCCATTCCATTTCTATTACATTACAGTAGTGCATATTATTTTATGGCGCATAAAGACGATAAATTGGCCTCTCACTCCAAAGACCCCGGTTCTAATCCCGGCGTTGGCAGAAGTTTTCTGTGATATCAAGATCTCTGCTTGGGGTGCCATGCGGGGAGTACTTCAAGTGAAGTGCGCCCTCCGTTGGATGGGAGTCGACTGGCGACTCATTGGTACCTTTCATGAATAGTAGTAGTTGCTGGTTTCTTTCTCTTCACCAATTTCCCGAAAATCCTCTTAAGGAATATCGAAAGTTAACGTCGAAAAAACGTGGGTTGGAAAAAGGGCAATTCCCTTAAACTCTTGATCAAATCGTTCAAAAATGAAAGAAAAAGTGTGAAGTCCTTAAACATAACTTGCGGTACTCTAGCCGCGGTAGAAATTCATTCCGTCAACTTTGTTGATGTAACTCCTGTTACCCGTCTTATCACTGCCTGGATATCGCCTCCAAATATTTATATTCACCTTGAAAAAAATGCGCAGATGGTCCGCTAAGGGTCGAGATATCATTGATGCGTGGTTGCGTCTTTATTGATTAGCTAAGGACACTGGATCCACCCTACACCCTGAGATCGCGGCTTCGATTCCTGGGGTCAATGGTAGTTTTGAAAGAAGCCTCCAACAGGTTCGTTCGCCGTCCGTAGAGGGTTGAACATTCCACCGTGACTCCTCCACCTCATCGGTTGCGGCGGCCTTTTGCCTGCAGCGGGCTTCCTCGTTTCACCTTGGCCTTCCGTAAATGCTCACCTACCATAAAAAAATTAACATTGCGAATGACCAAAGTTGCCTTACATGGTAACCACCTCCTTTTCCAGTGCAGCTGCGTCCATCGATAATTAATGATTCAAGATGAAACCAATAAAAGAACATTCTATTTTCCTTCATAAATTATTTTCTCGTGTGAGTACTACCCGGAAGTAAGTATGCCGCTTTTAGTTCGCTCGTTAGTCCCTTAGGGCAGTTCAATTAAATTTCGAGTTAGCTGGATTCCAGCGGCACCAATAACCTGAAGCGTCAAGTTCAGAAATCCTTTTTGTGGCTGGTGAACAAGCTTCAAATCCGCATGTTGGCCGTTTTTCCAGTGGAATTATGGTTCTTTCTAGGGTGAAGCGCGGATGATTGCGATATTCAGCAAATAAGCAATCACTCCTTCCGTCGAATGGGACAACGTAAATCCTGTGGACTATCTATAGTTCTTCGTCCAGGGTGAACTGATACCAACTCGGAAGTTTCTCTGTGTCAGGTCATTCATTACTGAAGCTTTGCTACCTATCAATTAAGTGAAATTCCTACCTACATTTCAAGTGAAATTCCGTTCATTGTGGTCAAGCTTGCCTCCTCGGGGGCTTGAAGACTGGAGACTGCGATGAAATCCGAGGAGTATATCAGTGGTTACGCCAGAAGCCCTCTTCACTACTTCTGGAGGCGTCCTTTTGCCCTATACAGAGGACTTCGCGACGTTCGATTTCCATCTGGTATAAAATAAAATCGCGGAGGCTAATCTGAGTGGCGGTAATTGTCGGAGATAGGTAGCAGTTGTGACCACATCGCCTTTATCGAAGATCGTACATTTTTCACTTAAATTTTCAATGTAATATTTATCGATAATAGCCATCATAATATTGTCGTATCGACAATATTTTCCATATCCCTCCATCCGATCATATTAGCCTTCCACAATTTCACGCCTGATTTGTCAAAACTTATGCATAGAGTTCACTTCTCTACGGCTACGAGACTTGTGAAATGAAGAGAAGAGGAGAGAAGATTGAAGGTGATGGAAATGTGGAAGAATGCTGAAAATAAAATGAATGAACCGAGTTACAAAATGAAGAAGTACTTCGAAAAGTGGGTGAAGAGAGAAGCCAATGGTGGATACTTTCATAAGATGAGGGCAACTAATTGGGCACATCCTAAGACATGATATCTAACGGAAGACCATAATTGTAGGAAATTTATCGAGGGGAAGAATTAGAGACGAAGGTCAAGGATTAATTAAGATGAGTAGATTAATGGAAAATGTCGGTACGAGGAGACAATGATGGGATGAAGAAATTGCCCTCGGACTGGACATATATTGGAGAGTTTGCTAGAAACCATTCCTCGGAATGATAAGTTGTAATGATGAGCTATAACGAATTCTGTGCATATAAGCCAATGGAGTATTTACACAAGTTGAAAATTATTTGATATTACTTCAGAAAATGGAATACTTTCTCCCTCTAAGGTGAATATCAACTTTAACGTCTGACGACACATTACATTTGAAACGCGCGCATGTTTCTAAGACAAGATGGGCCTCTCTCGTCAAGGCATAGGCAGAGGACGCCTTGGGACAAACCGTTCCGGAAGTCTTCGAAGCAAACCGAGTGAGCGAAAGAAAACTTTTTTTTTAAACCGGTGGTAAAACGTTCCGCCGTGACATTTCTGTGCGTTTTGCCTCGGAACTCGATTCTGCTCCGTTTCGAGGAATCACGGCGATTCCTCACTCTCTTCCCCAATTATTTCCGCGCCCCGCCCGATACCGTTGAGTCCAATTCGTCATGGTGTGCGCACTCGATCTTTTCAACTTCAGAGTGGATTGCGCTTCCGGGCGGTGTGGATTGGGGGGGACTGTCGAAATTGATATAAAGAGGACGGGATGTGGGCAGCAGAACGCCGTGAGTGCAGGAACCATAATCCATCCCACTGCCACTTTGACCGTCCTCATCCGATTGGCCGGAGGCGATCGATAAGTGGAGAACGCCGGGTCTTTTTAAACTGCGGAGTAAAAGTGAGGGTGACTCGTGGAGGAGATAGCTTAATCACCCATTAGCCCCATTTCCTGACGTCTAAAACAACAAAACTCTTCCTCACTGATCAAGGCAAGCAACTGTTTCGTTTAAATCGGACTTGGCCCACATTTATGGGGGCCGGTATTGAAATATCCAAGTCCGTTTATGTTTCTCTGATTTCTCATTATCGTGGAACGTGGATATTTCTTATCAACACTCCGAACGGAAACCTCCTTTACCCAGATCCTGTTTTTATTTCGCCACACAAAGACTTAACGGGACGACGCCACGATTTTAAGAGCATTCGCACAAGTCATTTTACGCGTAGGAAATGCGTCGCAACTGTTTATTGCATTGGTAAAAATATTTTATCTGGTGAATCGTGTCCCATGTCCTTCCCTTCCGACATCCACGGTTTTTTTATCGGACATTTCTCGCCAACTATTCAGCGAAAGGAAGAAATGAAACTTGTGTCGCGATAATAATCAGAATCATGAGTGTTATGAATGTCCGAAGGCATTTTCCGTTCTTATTCGTTGTGGTTTACCGATCAGAAGCAATGAATATGAATTCACACTCAGTCCCGTGGTTCCAATTGGGACCAAGTACTGCTGAACTTCATAACGTAGTGATCGTTTACACTGCAGTGTCAACCCTAACAGCTTGTGTTGCAATGATCAATGTTTTACAACTCCACATACACTACGCCTCTCTTCATAGATACTAATCTCACGAATCCACATATCCTTCCTCAATTTTCCTAAACCAATCTTTCCCTTCCCCCACCGTGTTTAGAGCGTGTTTTTCAATCGTAGTTTCCGTTAGTTAAACAGAACGGGGTCGGATGAACAAACAATACGCGATGAATTCGGGCAATTGTTTCCGTCGTTGGGCATCGGAAGTCGACTCAATACCGTCATTCCGGTTTAAAAACATTATTTGGCCTTGAACTTTTGTCGTGTGTTTGTCACGTCCCCCGCCCCACACACAGTACTCTCTCTCTCGTCAGGAAAGAACCGCCACTGATTGCAGCAGCCCTTCCCTTTGCCTATTAGGCATCACGCATCAGCTGATGGGGAAGCCCTTTCGCAATCCCTCACCGTCTGGGGCCGCGACTGGCAACGCGAGCGAGTAGGAGAGCCTATTTTATCATCAAGACTTCGGGTCGATCGCTTTAGTGCCGTCGGTGGTGATTCATCGCTCGGTTTCGCCGGGAAAGTTATACGTGACATTGAGAAAACTGTAGATGTTTGAGTACCGACTCGGTCGCTAATGTGAATAGGTAGTTTTGCAATCGAGTTAATAATTTCGCGCACTAATTAATTAATTTCTAAGTCCGAGGGTCGGTTGCAGTCCCTTTAACCCTATCTTAATGCTAATTTTCTGACGCTTTGTTATGCTCGCTTTTTTACGTCCCTTTTTGTTTGATCTTCGTGTTTGTCGTATAATATTTACTGTGGGAATTTTCCAACTAAAATATATAACGCAAAGTTTCAGGTTAAATCAGTTGGAATTTTTCCACCGTGAGTTTTTGAGTGCAAAAAAATCCAGCACATTCACCCATGTGAGTACTGAAATAATCACTTTGCTAAAATAATATTGTCAATAATGTTGTTGAGCTCGTAACAAATTCGTTATGACGTAAGGTGTTTCCGACCACCTGGTATATAGCGTTCAATTTGACCTTGTTCTCACCCGTTCTTCTGGATGATTTCATCGTTTCTCATTTTTAGCCCTTAATTTTTGAGCACGTTTCAAAATGTTCCCACACTCTGTTCCACTTTTCCACTCGTAATATGCCTCTAATCCCATGTGAGTGGTGCACTCCACGCATCTTGTTTCCCGCGAATCTTCTTCGGTCGTAACCCTATCCTCCTCTTTGATCTCGGTAGTTGGCTCTTCATCACGAACGCCTTGGTGGCTGGAGCATCTCTGCTCTTTCCCCACCTCCCCCCCGTCGTGTCATGCTGGTTCCGACGTGGGTGAAATATTCCAATTACTGCTACAGTTTTTCTCCTCGGGGTGTAACTTACGCCCTCAACCCTCCCCCATTACCGCAAACGGGAATTTTTTTTTTTTTGAGAATTGTGTCGTGTTATTTCACGCCGCGTTGGAACCCAGCTTCGTGGACTCGGTTGTTGCGAGTCGGCGACCATTACTAGTCACCTAACTCCGTTTTTGGATCGTTGAAAATGTTCATTTGCATATAGATGGGATAATTTACGGGAAAAAATGAACTCGTTTTCGCTAATTGCTGTTAGTCAAATTGGGTGACGCGTGACATTCGTCGTCGCGTTGAAGGCGCGATTCTCTGGATTTGGTCACTTGGGCCTTTTTTGTCATTGCGTTTGATGGGAATTTACTCGCGATGCTAGTGATTTATTGATCGAGTCGAGGTGAATGCGTTTTTAAGATTTTACTGGTCATGGAGCAAAGCATTATTTTTCAAAGTCAATAGTTTCATTTCATTACAAAGCATTCTTCGTCGATTACGTAACTTTCTTTGCCGTTGTCTCACGAGTTAGTTGTGTTTCAAACGCTGGAAAGTACTCCCGTTGAAAATTCCTGCGTAATTTCTCCGCTCACAAATATGAATTCTTTCCATCTGTGGGATGACGATCGACCAGATTTAAAGATGAGGTTGGTGGAAGTGGTTTTTGGTGGATTGGTGGTTAGTTTTCCAACTTCCTCATTAATAATGTTTTAGTGAGACATTTCCAGATTCGTTGCTCGAAATATACGGGGGCATGAAACCCTTTCTTGATGGTAGTCTCTCATCCGTTCCTCCGAGGATTAATATAATTACTTTGCCCCCGATAGGTCATCGCTTACTTTCTAAATTGTTTTAAAATAAAAAAAATGTTGAGCAAAAATAATTTTCTTATTTTATTTTCAAAATGAAATAATTTCATGAATTCATAAAATCACAGAATTCTCAGACTGATAAAGGTATCTGTAAGTACCTCGCGATCCATCAAAAAGGTGTGTGGCAGGAGGTGCAATCACCAGGTTTAATGGGTAAGAGATAAGGAGAGGAAGGTTGTTTAAATGGTTAGGAAAAAGGAAAAAAAACATTCAATCAAAATCATCGACAATACGTGTGAATCCATATAAATGCAACCGAAAAACTTAGTTCTTTACAAGTGTTAAGGCATCTACCCATGGAGGGCAACTAATTTTTAAAGCGGCAAAAATCATATTCTAAAACATCAATTATGGATTGTCCTGAAATTGATGTTTTTAATGCCATTCATTCGGCGAACATGAGATTAAATTCTTATGGAATAAATAACACAGTTTCAGGCTTAGTAAAATGGAAATCCTTTATGTTGAAAGAAGACACTTGGTTTCCACACTTGGAATTATTTTATTACGACCTAGGATACGTTACAGCGCATCATCTTCAGGTAAATTGGAAATTTTGACACACAAAATTCCAATTTTCCAAAATGGTCCAACATTTCCAATTTACCTGAAGGTGTTACGCTGTAACGAAACCTAGGTCGTAATAAAAATAGTCTATGTGGAAAAGCAGAGTGTCCTCATTCGTCATCTTATGGAATAATTACTGTGTCTGTTTCCTTAGGTTACGATGAGAGGTTAGCTATTGAATGGTTGTAGGGCATGTGAATTCATTTGAAACTTTTCTCTATTTTTAAGCCTCACGCCAATCACCCAAATGGAGATCCGTATTCTGCGATGTCAATTAATATCTTCTCTCAGCTTTAGTGTAGTTCACGGTCAATATGTCGCATTATGGGACATAACCTTTCCAATTCGAAACGACTCCCGTCACCATCCAATCGCTCGCATTGTTCGGACAAATACTTCCGGCCCCGCGATCAACCCTTCGAGCCGAATTGTGCCCTCGTCCCCTTTAGTGGGACAACTTAACTCTTTATCGAGACCCCTGCTATTACTGACGAGTCGCCGGACTAATGCGAGGAAATTATTCTCGTGACGTTCGCAACACGCGATTTTTCATTCGAAATCGTCATCGAGTATTGTTATATTTTCTTTTGCGCAGGACCGTACACTTATTTTTCATGGATGATATTATAATATTTTTTTGGTCCATCGTAACTGAAAATTTGGAAGTCAAAATAGCAGTTTTGAAGGTGGAGCTGCTCGCTATATACTAATATATCCAATTTCTTTTGTTTTTGTTTCCACGTCCTTCCAAACTAACGTGGATATTTTCAATCGATTTCGTCCCTCGTGTTGTGGACTTTCGATCCGTTTAGAAGGATCTGATGTAAGAAAAGTAAATTAATTTTATTGCTCTCTTAATAATTTATTGCGCACATTTCTGGACTTTTTTTATCCGGTGACCTTTGTCAGTCTATCTTTGAACAACACTTCCTTTGCCATTTATGTGCGACTTATTATACCAATATTATCTTATTTTATCAAAAATTATGTTTTAGTGATTCAGATGATCGTTTTTAATTAAAGTCACATCATCCCCAAAACACCCCCGGAAAGAGTCGTCGTCTTCATCTGCCATTGTGTTCCGTCGAGGACATACGACCCTCCTTTGTCCGGCTCACTTGTGTCATTGGCTCATGTGCCGCCCCTGAAATACACCGACACCACCGAATCACTTAGTGATTCGGAGCGAATGTTTTCAATGGTGTCGGGTCGCCTGATCAAGACCTAATGGAGACCTTCACTGCGAAAAATTTCCCTATTTGTATTTCAAACTTCATACACAGAGGGATTAATAGGAAGTTTGGCATTAATGCGTAGTAGAACTATACCGTACGAATCTTCAAGGCCTGTGAAGTTCGTGCACCGTGGTGGGGGGATTTCTTTTTCCTTTGTCGGATGCTGTTTCCCAGGAAGATCTGAAAAGTTTCGAATCAGTTTACAGGTCTTTGTAATTCTAACCTGCGGGGTCCCTCGATGTTAATAAGTGTTGCAGCGTTTGTTGCCTGGCTACGTTAAACATTATGCATGCATGAAAGCTTAAGATTATCTTTGAAAAATGTTTCCTACTTGGAAATAAAATGGGACTTGATTCTTTGATATAGAGGGCCCTGGTACACGAAATATTGGTGAAATATTAGCTGAGGTTGTCTAGAGACGTCACCTGGACTTGAACCCGGGAACTTCGATCAGTAGGTGAACGCTTTAGCCACTAGACTCTATAAAGCCACCTTCTACGAGGGTCATCCGGAAAGTAGTACCCGTTCGTGCCGCATGAAGTGCTGACGACGCGAGTAGCCGCTGGACGAGGTCAGATAGCTTCAGTGGCTTGTCTGCCTTCTCTGAGCCAAGTTGCGTGACGCTAGCATTGCCTGTGTTGTTTCTGTGATTGTTTACAATGTTTAAAAAAATTGAGAACGCCGCCAGTTGTGAAGTGAGGGCAGTGATTAAATTCCTCAATGCAAGAAACGTTCGCCCATGTGATATTCATCGCCAATTAAAGGAGGTGTATGGAGACAATGTAATGGACGAGTCGTCTGTTCGGCGGTGGTGTCGCAACTTCAACATGGGGAGGGGGAACACACACGACGATGAGCGTTCGGAGAGACCGTCTGTCATTACAGACCAACTGGTGAGCTCAGTTGACGAATTCGTGAGGAACGATCGGCGCGTCACAATTGATGACATCTGTGAGCATTTTCCCAATGTTTCTCGAACAATTGTTCATGAAATTGTTAAACACCATCTGCATTATGCAAAAATTTGTGCAAGATGGGTCCCTCGCGTATCTCAATGAGCTGGCGGCGAAGGACTATGCAGCAGGAATACAGAAACTTGTCACACGTTATGACAAATGCCTTAATTTGCTTGGAGATTATGTTGAGAAGTAGTTTAAAGTATCCTCTTTCAAATAAAATTTTTTATGTTTGTTAATATTTACTTTTGTGTCTTTATTTCACGAACGGGTACTACTTTCCGGATGACCCTCGTATTTCACCAAAATATAAATATTAAAAAGAACTTCCACCCTACGTATTATTATTAAAGAATAAGTGTGGTAACGTGGGCAGTAAACTATCATAGCCAATTAACTTAATAATGACGGTGCTCGGTTGAAACCATGGTCGGTCTCCCTTAAACTGTGGGTGTAGGGGAACAAATTAATTTCTGATTTTAAAATGGAACGTTTACGCGTAGTATTGCCAGGAATTATTTGCAGTGTAAATTATTTTTTTGAAATGTTCACTTTTTTTACGTTTGATCATTGAAACTACTTACATTTTTAAATTTCCCACGAGTTCCAGTCCTTTATACGAAACGTCGAAAGCCTGTTGTGGGTAAATGGAGAACTTGGTCTATACATCCTTATCATCAGTTTGAGCATAGAGGAGGACCATCACGAAAAAAATAGGTACCATAAGTGATGTAAAATACGGAAGATATCGGTGTTTTAAAGCGAGGGTTTTTTTCGACGCTGGCGGTAGTCGACGAGCAAAATTGACGCAAAATGAAATCTGGCTCTGGTGGAACTCGAGACAGCGCACCCGACCTATCGTGCGTTGCAGTCATATCTCCATTCGCATTTGGATGGGTTCCATGTCCCCAAGGACCCTCTCCCATTCCTCTCTTCCTCTGCCCTTAAGTACACGGGCCCGGGTCAATTCAGGTCCGCGGGTCAGAATCTAGATCTTCCACCGTTGGCCCATAAAATATCTTTAGCCCACGCTCCCGTTCCCTTTGGTTCACGCCTTTTACTTTGTAAAGTGAAGGTAAAATCTTTCCGGATTCATGGCGGAGGAGTTGTAGCAGTTCCTGTGACACCGTGGATCGAACGAAATTTTTTGGCCGCCGAAAGGAAAACGAGGGTCCGTTTTCCTCAGTGCCAGTTTATCTCCGTGAAATTGACCCCCTTGAACTCAATGATGATACGCCCTTCTCTTCCCATTGGTCCAGGAAGGCACGGATCTGTCCGTTTCCGAAGTTAAGAGTTTCCAAGCCCCTATGATTTCACCTCTCGTTATACGTAGGCTGATCTCAATGAAGGTTGTAGATGCACAGTGCGTGTTAATTACTCTGTGCACTAAAGTGGATTTCAAGTGTGAAAAATAAGTCTAATGATATCGTAATTACGTAGCTCTTTTGGGTCAAATCAATGGGTTCCCCCTACATCAACTTGATAGTGGCGTTAGTCATGTCTTTATTCACTCCCTGTCCTAATATTTCATTTTGCAAGTTAAGACTCATTCGCTTGCGCTAAAAGGGATAATTACTCCAGGTGGTGCCCTAATGAATTTTTTTACGGTACAGAAAGTTAAAGAGAAAGAATAAAAATTCCGAGCGAGCAACTTTATTTTCAGGTAGTCGTAATAGAGAAAAAATCTAGCGAAACGTTATACAGTATATAATAGATAAGCTGAATTACTGTGAGCAGCCTTCATAATAAAAACATCGCTTGGAGCTAATATCGTTCAGAATACATTCCGGAGCAATATTAAAAAATGTTACTCGACCCTGGGCTGACACTTCTTAAGCGTTCATGGCGAGAAATCGTAGGCTATACTTTCTCAGGGAACTGGTAAGAGTCAAGGTGTTGCCAAATGTAACAGAAAAAAGACCAATGTCTGGGAAAAAAGGGTAGAATCGCCGAAAAGAAGTTATCGCCGTATTTCTTGCCTCGCGCTATACTTGTTGTGATATTTATTTGCTTTGCCAGAGGGTCGATGCTTGAATATTTTCCGCTTGCGGGAGCTGTGGGTTGGCTCGTGCTGGCTTAGTAGTTCGATGCCCGAGTGTTATTTTCGACCGTATCCCGATCCCTGATTTGGCACCCCGCGTGGGTGGAACTTCAACTGCACTGCAACTGCAAGTCCCTCCCTCCTCAGCTCCAAAACTCAAAATCCTTTTCGTGAGAATTGATTATGTTGTCGCCAGGTTTCCTACTTAAATTTCCCTGATTCGTTAATCTGAATGGCGTGTTGCGCCGTCTTCTTTAGTCGAAGAAGTGAGTCTATTGATTTTGTTTCATCATTTGACATTATGCCTGAGGGAATGCCTCTTCTATTGCTAATGGTGATTTAGCAGTGTTATGTCATTACTAAGTTAGGGTCGAATCCTAAGTGACTTTCTACTGCGTGGAAAGTATCGCCTTAATCTCTCACCATTTTATTTGTGTCAACATCTCGCCGTTCACATACGAATCGCGTGCTCTCCTAGATTAATTATTGACTGCCAAACCCGCCGTTTTGATCGACTGAGTCAGAAACTTGATCGCCCTTGCCCTGAATCCGACCCTTATTTTGAGACATACCATTTGAAAATGTGTAGTATTTAAAGGAAGTTTTCTCACCCAGAGTGAATTTTCGTTCTAGGGGTAAAGGTGGAAGGTGAAAGGTGGTTTATGGTCACATATCTCTCACATCGTATCGTATGATTTCTTTTGTAAATTATACTCAATTACTTATGGAAAATATTCACCAACGAATTCAATAGCTGAGGTAGTTTCATTGCTCAGGGTTCTCTTGAGACTTAATTAAAGTCTGTGATTGATTCTTCGTCTAGTTTCAAGTTCACCGCCGTCCAACTTAGTTAGTAAATTTTTTGGTGATATTTCAGAGTTACTCTCTAAACCTATACTTTTTATGGCCAAGAGGAGAGATTAGAGAATGGATGTTCAATTTTTTTTCAATGAGACTGAAAAAAAAGAACGTCGCGGAAAGAGTAGAGAAAGGCTTCCAAGCACAAAAAGAAAGCAGCCGTGGGAAATCTAGAATATTACTCTCGGCTTTCTTGGTATTTGTTTCGAAAGAAAAAAATATTTGGTATCGTTTCGAAGTCCATGAAGAGTTACATCATATGAGGAAAGGCGCAAATATTATGTGTTTATTTTCCTTGTGTTATAATAATCCTTTTTCTAATGATATCCACTATTAAAAAATAAGCAGATTTTTTGTTCATTGCTTAAGACGTTTGCCGAATATGTGTGGCGATCATTTGTTTTCTTTGGAATTTTCCAAAATATTGCCACTAAAATGTATTAAGTAGTGTGTTTGGGGGTTATTCATGCGTAATGTCATAGAATTTTCTGTTTGGCTCCATTATTTTCTGCTAACTCTTTTGGAACTAAGGTAACCATCATTGACTAATCGGAATTTGCAACCCCGACATTTTGTCGTGCATGTAGCGTTTTTAATAAGGAAAATAATTTTCTACTGATATTTTGTGTGTCAATTTATGGTCAAAATTTTTAATATTGATTTTAAAATTGATAAAGATTGATTGATTCAGAAAGCGATTAACGCTGATGGATTAATGCCACCATGATGGACATTATTTTATTTTTGAATCTGTACTGGCACTTTTCAATCAACGTGATATCATCAGAAAATATTCGTTTTCGAGGGAAGTCACATTTGTTGGGTATTTACCAATTTGGTTTATTTATTTTTTCGGCAGTGTATCTACCGTTGGCGCGAGACTCTAGCATGATACCTCGACTTCCTGCTAGGTGGTGTTAGTGATCATGAGTGGATAATGCGACATCGGCGAAGTGCTGCTGCGACGGATTTGGAATGGATTACGTGAGTGGCGGTCTGCCTGCCGTGCAGACAGCTGGGAAAGTGATACGAGCGCCATCTTTGAAGCGAGGGAAGAATGACGACGTTCCGATAAATGAGCGGGTAAGTAGTTTTCGAAACTTTTGTTCTTTGAACATTCATGCATTTTAAAGATTTTTATTAAAATCTGTGTTATTCTTGGATTGCTAAGGTACATTATGATGTCATGTTCACGGAAGATTTACATATACACTGGTCATCGACTTAGTTACCATGTTGTTGTCATTACCGCAGTCATTTCTTACCCCGGGGTTATTTTCCACTGTGGAAAATGTCACGATTATCCGTTGACTCATAAAACGCAATAATGCGGTCAATTCTGTGGACGAATTTATAACCATCTGCCAGGGTAAACTCCGGAAAACACTGCAAAAGTAACTGAGGATTCTTACTCATTCCTAATCAAGAGGAAATACTATTTTATGTTCCCCAATGGATATGGTACTTTTCTGTCTGTAGCGGAGTTTAGCGGGTAGTGCAGATCTTTAGAATGTATCTACCAGGACATTTTTATTTCAATGTAAATATATGTATTTAAACTAATATGAGCATTATTTATATATATATATATATATATATATATATATATATATATATATATACATATTATTTCTACTATATATAATATATAGTATATATACTCATTTATAAAGAAACAGATATAAGGAAAAGGGATAGGAACACACATAAAGGACGAACACAGGATTTACGTTTTCTGGATAGCTCCAAGTGGTTAAGAGCCTCCGCCCGGCAAGTGGAAAGATCCGGAGTTCAAATCCCGGTCTAGGAAATATTTTTACTCTCGTGATCTGCTTGATTCCTCCTTCCCCACTTCTCCTGTGTTCGTCCTTTATGTGTGTTCCTATCCCTTTTCCTTATATCTGTTTCTTATAAATGAGTATTTGTTCGCCGTTTGGCGGGATTTCGTGTTTGAATGTGTGTGTGTATGTGTGTGTGTGTGTGTGTGTGTATATATATATATATATATATATATATATATATATATATATATATATATATATTTATTTATTTATATTTATTTATATATTTATTTATATATTCAAATTCAGTCAAATGAAAATCTAACGGACGAACACATTAGACCAGTCTGCGCACCAACAAGGACATAGCCCCCCAATAATTGCGTGCACCTGGGAGTTGTCTCTATGCAGTTCTCCTACCACAGCGATGGCAGTATCGATACGTAAAGACAGTGTTGCCACCTTTCGTGTGGGCCTTGTTGTTATGGCGGGTGTTCAGTTTTCATTTGACTGTATCTTATAGATATAACTCAGAAAATTCGGAGAACTTGAATGTTAGTTCAAGGAAACATGGAATCATTTTAGGATTAAATGAAATCACGTTTAAATATCTAGGCATTCGAAATTATAATTGTAAAATAATGCATAAATCAATGATGTGATGATTCCAAATGATTATAGTTGAATGATTTCGCAAAGATGAAGCAACACGTAGTCACATATGCCGCTGCATCTTCATTAATTTCTGCAGTGCTGGCTTCCTCTTAACGAACGTTTTGGCACTGTCGCGTATTAATTTTTTTTAAGTGTCAAAATGCCGAGAAGCATTCTATGATTAATAATAGAGACAGAAGAAAAATGATTGCCAGTAAACAGTTTCAACTCGGAAACTTGAAGAGAGATCGACGGTATGAAAAATTTCATATATTTTTTAAACTCATTGAAAAACGCTAGCAATATGAAAATGGAAGACCCTAATTTTGCATCGGCGTGATAGCAGGCATTAATAAATAGGTTATTTCCCCCCCTTGAAAACTCGAAAAAATTCGTTTACGCTGTAATAGACGGAATGGCATGTGTTAATACGTATGCAATTTCTCAATGAGTCAATCACGCTTAAACTTTCATCAGGAAATTTGAATGTTTGGGCCGGGGAACGTGGAAATGGGCAAAAAATCCATAATTTACGGATCTTCAGCGGAGAGGGCGAAAAGAATATCAACTTTTTTTTAATCCGTGTATTAATCGAAGATACCAAAGTTGTTTTGCGAGTTGTTGAATATGTTGAAAAACCGATGTTGAAGCCGTCATCATCATTTCGAATCGGAGTTACGACGCGGATGGCGTTCCCGAGTCGGAGTTGTTTTGCCGAGAAAGGGGGGACCAAGAAAATACGTCCCATGAGGATGGGGAGGGGAGGAGGATGGAATCGTCGTCCCACCTTACTTCTTTCTTCTCTTTAGTTAGCCGAGTGGTGAAAGCAACCTCCCAAGCCCCGAGCTCACCATTGCAGTCTTTTCACGCACATTCTCTCTGGCACCACGCCTAGTTGTGTACCCGTTCGTTGGCGTAATCGATGCCATTGCGCGTATTCATGTTATGTTTGTGCTTTCTCTACTTCCCCAAGGTCTCCTCCTCCCACCGCCGTGTCGGCTGCTGTTTAGTTTGGAGGCGGAATGCCCGTCTCTCCCTTTCTTCTTCTCGATGTCCCTCCTCTGGGTGTCAATAAGAAGTTCCTCGGGCCTGGCAAACATGCTCCGAAACCAAACATGCATCAAAATCCATAAAAGAGTGGGGTTTCGATCGTCGTGCGACCCGCGTCGACAATGGATAAACATATCCGCGGGCGACATTCGACCATGTTTATTTTGTTGACGCTTCTCCATTGTCAATCAGCTTGTTAAGTTGGGACTCCGGTTTCTTTTTTTCGTTTTCCGATGAAGCAACCGCGCCGAAGTTTTTTTTATCCTGGCTGTAGTACGAGTATTACTCTAGGTCCATAAACTAGGCACAACTCCCGGTGAAGTTGGGCAGCTGATGATCCTTAAATACACAAAAATCATATCACAGCATGCGAATCGCAACCGGCGGAATCAACGTTTTCGTAGACATTGTTATCTTCATTCACCGAAAGACAAACGAATACAGAATCAAAATAATGGCTTCAGTGGCTTCGGAAACCTTCAATAGATGGCGCTACACGCGTACAACTTTGTTCTGATCCGCCAGTATTTTAATATAAGAAAACGGCCATTGCTTTTTGAATATATCTCGTAGTTATTACGGGAATCAGTTGACCATTGAGGCAAATCGGTCCCCTTATGGTTTAGATTGGTATTTTGGGCAAGGATTGGGTTTTTGAGTGGTAGAGTCAGGGTGGACGGAAACATGTTAAGGTATCTCGGCGTTGGGCCAAGGTGAGGCTTCGGACAAGTGACCGTCCCTTAAACCAAGGAGAATTGTGCTTGGAATCTTCTTCGCTCGGGGCTGCCGCTGCTGAGGTTCGAGAATGAACCTTTCATTGGGAGCCAAAACTCTAATGTGCGTCAAAATTCGACTTATATAAGCCACTTAAGTTTTATGTATCAGCAAAACCAGCCAGCGATTGTTGTTCGGTTCAAGTTTTTGTTAGATAACATTAATGCAGCTGCACTTCTTATTGCTCGAGTAGACTGGTCGCCGGTTGGGTACGGCCAAAGCCCCACCAAACTGACCTGTGTCCTGACAAGTGTCCTGACAAGGCGAGACGGTGATGAAGAGAAAAGTCAACCTAAAATTTCCCCACATAATGTGTTCATAACTGCATGTTTGAAATGATGAAAATGGACTGACGCAGTTTATCTAGGAGTGCGAAGGGAACTAGAAGTCCAAGGAAGAGAAAAACCGATGAGGCACATTCCGAGTCACAATAGCCCACCGAAGCCAAGAGGGGGAGGATCACTGTGGAAGGCCAAGGGTGGATTCACAAGAAACTCTCGAAGTGGAGGCTCTGTGCAAGGCTCCGGTGAAGGAATGAAGAGATCTCCTTAAAGAAAACAGGATAGCTAGTGGGGAGGGAATTGATAAACCTGCGACGTCGGTGATATTTTCTCCACCCACCCCCATCCCACAGAGGCAGGTACCGGATCTTGTCGGCGCAAGTGGTTTGGCGGGATTCTAGGCGAGGGTCGCACGGCGAGACGCGGGCGGTGGTGTCAATCGGAATCGAAAACGAAAAGGGACACTGTTTTGTGGTCAAGCGCGCGCCTTCAACCGCGGCTCACGTGACGTCCTTCCCCCCTCCCCCCCAACCATACTCGGGCAGCTGACTGCTCCCCCGAACAGGGAATTATTCTCAGGGCCCTCGGATGGGATATTTAAATTTTGCGGTCGCAGCAGATTGTGGGTCGGACGTCTTATGTTTCCCGTCGAACTCTTTTTATCATTTTTTTTCTTCTCCTCCCTTCTCCTCCACCTGACGTGGGTTCAGAGAGCCGCGGAATGTACCCTGAAATGATGAAACGGACACACACGGTCGGAATTGGTGTGCGTGTCAGTGTTGTGTTGGTATTCGGGTTGTTTTTTTTCTTATTGCTTTTCCAACACGGTACAAAATGCTGCGGGTAGGCTTCTCGGTTAAGATTCCCATTATCCAGTTCCATCGTCGTCTTCTCACAATCGCAGGTGTTTACCTTGCCCCTCCCACCTCCCCAGAAGCCCTTTTGCACGCCCTTGACGCAACCCATAACTTTCATCTTTTCTCCGTTTTTATTCCTAAACCACAACAGCTGGCATCGTAATTTTTTTTTCTTGATGGCTGGGAGCGACTGATGAACCCCTTGTTTATCCATACTCCGCGTTATCACATTTACCTAGGACCACCAAAAGTTGCATTAGATTGACGCACGAGTTTTCGCGAACCGGCGACCTTTGATTTGGCAGGTTTTCAATGTTGCCCACCCGGTTATCTTTGTATCCATATAGTCCAAAGTATTTTTTTCAAGCCTAACCTTTTTTTGCTTTCCCCTAAGTTAAACTTATGTGCGTAATATTTCATTAGCATTACATTCAATGGTCTATATGTTATCTTTCAAAGAAATTCAGATTAGATTCACATTTGGGATTTTCATTAACTCTTTATTTAGTACTCATCGTCCTACGTAGTATATGGCGGCGTGATATCCGCGTCTGCGTACATCTACTCAATACCCCGTAAGCTGGCGCTAGGGTTTGTGGTGGGGGTTGTTGGAGCACCAGCCGTGAATGGATAAAAATGCGCTTACATATAAATATATATTTGCCAATGAACAACAGACACATGTACACTCACCCACACACATACATGCATGTGTCTGTACATCATGTAATAATGAATTTGTTTAGCCTAATCTATGAACTGTGAGGTTAAAACGAAACATATTGGGTTGCTTGGTTTCGATTTTGTTATGATTGTGTATCGTGTGAAGGAAGAACAAGGACTTGAACCTGCAAGTGACGCTGTCTATTTCCGCGTTCATATAAAATAAAAGAAATGATCAGCTCACATTTTAGCTAGAAACAATCCATCATGGTTTCCGGACAGTGTCATCGTCAATGTATCAAGGAATTGCCTCGATAATGACTCTATTTCAAAACTGTGCTTGGTTGTTTTTATTTAATGTAGGAAAAAATACCAGCTTTTTGTTTCGCCTTTACATGGAAATCCATTTTTATCACCAAGTGACGCCGGAGATGGTCCCATAGTGTATATCTCTCTTATTTTTTATATCGAGTGGGGGTACTACGTTTTGCTGTCCATTGGAGAGCCCAGGTTCAAATCTGGCGTAATTCTCTAAAGCCTTAATCCAGACTCTGATTGAGAATGATTTTTCGGCTAACAGATCCTCTTGGGAAATCGCAGGGGGTGAAGGGAAAGCAAATGCTCCCTCCTTCCCTGAACGCGTGAACTCATCATCATCATTGGTCGTTCAATCCTAAGATTGGTTGACTGCAGCCTACCCTATCTCATGCTAATTGGCTCACTCCCTAGTATTTTTTTTCGTTAACGCGTGAACTACACACGCCCTAATGCTCAGCAGGAGGTTGACCTTTGTCCTCACCTATCTAGTCAGCCATCGAGTCGTTTACTTCGGGTGGTAGCATATTACACGTTGCACGTGTCTATATTTTTCACTTGTCATGTTGCACCTTGAATATTGAGAATATTTTCGCTTTATTCATTTGGCATATTTAATCGGTCATTACGCGGTAGCCAATACATGGAAAAGGCCCATAAGCCACTTTCGGACGCAATGAGAGTTCTCAGTATTCTTTTCCGATCGGACGTCTTGAGTGTAATCGTGGACAATATACTTTGGCTCCTTAGCAGTCGTTGCAGTTCGATGGGCGATTCCCACCGCGAGGGTCCGGGTTCGAATCCCGATGGAGGCCGGATTTTTTTCAGTGGTATCCCGATCCTAAATTGGGTCCTGTGTGGAAAGCTCGCTATTAGTGAGTTCGCCGTCCGTCGGATGGGATGTTAAATGGTGGACCCTTTGGCGCCTTGGCACCTATCCCTACTGGCGCAAATAACCTCTGCTGACGATCGTCTCCCCTAGTAACTATGAGGAAGAATAATTTGCTGATTTGAATGACTAATACCCTGCAAATCAGCAAGTTTATGCTGCTGCACGCTATAGTACCATTCGAGTGGGCGTTCCGAAGTGCATCATTTCGGAAGAGATTGAACCAAGGGAATTGGGAAAGAGAGGAAACGCTTTCCACGCTGCGCTGCGTATATGAGAATGGGGGGCGGACGGGATTCATGAAGTGTGGAACCAGGGGGGAGGGGGGGGGGCATGGAGAAAGTAGGATGCTGTCTCCGGCTTCATCAATCGTTAATTTGAAATTTTAGCGACTGCCTTGATTTTTCCGAGCGGTTGCATCGTTTGCTTTCTTGTCCATTGTGGTCGTCGGTTGTGGGTCCAGCCGAGCGAGATATTTAGATTGCCTCCAAATTGAATAAACGCCTCCTGTGCGTGCGTGGAAGGCGCTTTTGCCGCTTCGGAGCGCGAACGGCAAGGATTTTCGGTTGAAATCGAATCATCCCAATTGAATTAAATCATTCGGTCAAATTCGGCGTTCAACGTTCGGGGGTTTAATTTCGCATTCGATGAAACGCAGCGGAATGGACTCCAATCAATATTTCGTTCCCTCCCGGTCGTGTAATTTTCGTCGCCCGGCGTTCCTTGAATGGCTTCTTAGACTCTTTTGGTTACTCTTTTGGTGCCGTCATTGAGAAGAGGTTTCCAATGGACTCAAATGTTCTCTGTGTTTTCCAAATGAGGTTTTGACCAATCTAATATTCGATTTTTCAATTATAGTATGTTTTCTAAAAATTTCCCTCGCTTCCTCAACATTATCAACAAGAACTACCGGATAAGTAACGCATTTGGAGGTGTGCTTTTGTTTTTAATTTACTGCGAGTGACTTCTCAGCATTTTCTGTTGATTTTCTTATAGTCCCTCTTTCTAAGGTACCATCTGTTTAGAGGGACTGCAGAGGTTTCGCTCTCAAGCATTGAAGCCGCCGCGGACCTTACTGACGCCATTTCACTGCACAATTAAAGAATATTTGAGAACGGGGGTTTTTGGCCAACCTGGAAAACTCGGGGAGTTTCACTTTTACGACCAAAGCTCGGTGGAAAATGAGAGAATATGGCGGACGCTGGGGTATAAATCTTCACATATCGCATTTGAAATTTTTGGTAAAATTTTCCTATGAAGAATATTCCCGTTGCCTCACGTGACCCTCCACTGAGGGTCATTCATTGAGATCGCACAAATTAAGGTGGTGGCTCAAGCTTGGGCGTGCAAGTACGTAATAATAGTCGAAATATTTCGTTTTCTGAATCTGTGTTTATATTATGTTGTAGCAGTTTGTATTAATTTTTACTGTTTTACCTGTTATTTTACATTTGCTATTTCTGTTATTTGGATAAAATAGTTCCTTTTGTTCCTCGGCCCTATTATTTGTTAATAAGCATTTGTCTTGTCTTTATGTTGTTTGTGAGTGATTTTCCGGCTTCTTGTCGATCGATGAGAATGATAAATTTTGATGCCATTGAAATGATTCTGGTATCGTTCTATTTTGGTGATTTGTTTTAAGGTGAAACATTTTATTGAAAAAATATATAATTTTTTCTTTATATTGGTTTTGGTTTCCTGAGGTGGGAACCATTTTCAATATATTTTGAGTTAAAGGGAATTTTTGTTGTCCTTAATATTCCTTTCATATTCGCGTATACTCCAGGTATACATCAGTAGATTACGTTATACATCTGATATCGCAAGAAAAACCCACGTGTTCCGTGTTGTTACTAGTACCCGCTGTCGATGTTTGTAAACAAATTACCAATATTTTATATAAAATACACTTATCTGTGGATATGAAACACACGTAAAATGAAATTATTCGCTGGAAATTTAGGGAATTTCTTGATAACCGGATAGCCAGCACTCTGTCAGAAGCATATACGAGTATACACAAGGGTAAAATCTTTCAAGTGACATCCGTTCACAGTAGCTACAAGGGAGGTTTCGCAATGTTTGATTCCGATTAAATTATGCCAACGACAAAAATGAAATCTCGACAGTGGAGTTGTTCTTTCAAAGGTTAAATCACAAGTCGCCTTCAGTGAATAGTACGGTGAAAACCGAGAAATAATTTTTGTGGAGAAATTTGCACTCGGACGATCTGGCCATTTTCTCATTCAAGGTAGAAGGAAACATCGCAATTCTTTCATGTCCACTTATCGCACCGCTGACGTCATCGGAGGGGGCGCATTGATATCCCGCAGCGTTTTCCTATTGTCGTGAAACATGCATGCCGCTTCACCGTCGGTGTGAAAGAGTTGAGTGACGTAAGGGTCCGCTCTCTGCATACTATAGGGTTTAAGTACATGGATATTTACGCTTGCCTCGGAAAATAAGTTTCACGTAGAGGGAAGAAAAAAATGTTCCTTTTTTTCATTTTTAAATTTTGTCACACTTCTATTAAAATTCAACAGGCTGGGAAACTAAGTGTCACGTAGAAGAAATAAAATATTATGTTCTTTATGTTTTTTAAATTTTGTCACACTTTTTTCACACACATAAAAATTCAATAAACGTCCCGATGCTTTCGACATTATTTTCGGTCCGCTGATTTATAATCTATGTGTGAATTCTTTGTTGAAAGGCTGTTCGCTCTTATTTCATGAGATACGCTTTGAATAGTTGTATTAGTTATTCACCGACCGACTTCTATCACTTTATTTATTATTGTGTGCCTGCGCGGTGTGTGCACTTGCAATAAATCATGGAGCTTTCGCTGATTTTCCTTTCGATTTGCGACGAACTCCAAATTTCAATTGCCCTCGAAGATATCAAATATCCCACCCTTCCCCTCTTTCTTTTCCTGATTAATCTGAAGTATTGTTTTTTATAACGTTATTATTTTAGTCTGATTTTATGAGGTAATAGATGACTTTGAGTAGATGTGAAAGAAAACTATCATTCTTACATTTCGTTTTCAAAAGTCTTGCGCCGAATACTCTTTATGTTCTTACAAATACCTGAGCCCTCAAAGTTCCGACTTTCTACTACTACTCTCTATCACTTGCCAGAATTGACGATTGCACCGAGGATCTTTTAATGCAATCGTAAGCGCATTGGGTTCGCATAATTGTAGATTCGATAGCTTAGAGCACTGGGAGTGGAATACTTCATATACACGCCGCACCAAGTGTAACGTTGTGTATGAAGTATCCCACTGCTTATCGGAAAGGCCCAGGTGATGAATCTGGACATGCCATGAGTATGACTATGAATATCCGCGCACCATTATCTTCTTAGGAATCCGAAGTAGGCACGGAAATCCGGATCTGTAATTTTCATTCGCTGTGGTGCTCCATGTGGGTTGAAATTTATAGCCACACCCATCAAAAAACCTAAAACTTAAAAGTTTATTCAGCTTCATATGTGATCTGCTGACGATTTAAGTTAGGTTTTAGATGGTTTCGATCAATTACTGTGTATCACATTTCGGCGTGGATATTCTGCAACTCGGGCTGTTGTTGCCCTATATTTTTCTTTTATTTCATCCTGCATTCTTTCAGCCTGCATGCCTGCCCGAAATACCCGTTCTCTCCCCGTCTCATCTCCACTTGCCGAACAACCTCTCTTGCATCGCAATCTCCAATAACCCACCCCCAACCCATTCTCCCTCTCACTATCTCTTCCACCTAATTTATCTTCCGTCTCCGTATTCTACCTGGCAACTTCCTTTTTTTTCCACCTCCGTACTGGGTCGCTTATTTTTTATTATTTTGGTTACGTATTTTTACGTATTTTGTTTTCGTGTGTTTTTATATACGTATTTTTCCATTCGCGTGAAAAGTTTCGCGAAGGTGCACGTATTGTGCGTAGTCCCAATACAGGGCAGGCGTGCATTCCGGGTTTTTTTTAAGGGGCCCCTCTAATAAGAGTATCCCCCGAAAGAACATTCAGTATCATGGGGTGGAACGAGAATTCTTTGTCGGGTGATCTTTGTTGAGGAAGGGTTCGTCCAGTGATATTTCGAACGTAATTTTTTTGAACCTTAACGTATTGTGAGGGATTTAGATTTCGATTTTTAAACTCGTGTATTTCCTCTCTTTTTCCCATTCCCACACTTGTCCCCTTCCCATTTTTAGCTTGCGATTCCTTCCCCCTCCTGATTTTTGATAATTGCTTGGCTTACCAGTGGGCACAATGCATATGCCCACCCGTTATTTCCGCATGACCGGAGGACCCCGTATTCCACGCGAGAGTAAACTCGTGAAAACAATTTATTATTCCTTTATATTCCAACCCTCACTTAGCGTGGAGAACGTCTCGGATAGGTTTAGTATCTCCTCTTGTGGGACGGCGAAAATTTGTTGTTGTCGTTCGTGACGAATGAGCGAGCGATCGCCTTCGGGTTGCCCTCTACCCTGACTCCCCTTTCTGATGCCGATCGTGCTCATTTTGGCCATTTGTCGCTTACGGCGAGTACCCTGACAATCACCCAGTATCACAATAGGGAGATTCTTGTGAGAGAAAGACCAGAGCGCTCTCCGCTACCCCCATTCTCCAACTCTCCTCCTCGCATTGATTTAACGAGAAGAATTATTTAGATGTTCTGTCTAGACTCGGGGATGTTAAATGCCTTGCGGGGACATAGCCTGCGGGATTTGACGATGTCAGAGCTATAGATTATAAATATTTCTCATCGTTACAATGTGCAACGTTTTTTTATTTTGCTCATAATGGAGAAGTTACGGATATTTTTACCTCATCCCGCTCCCTTTTCGTAATCCATTTGAGATTACCTTCTCCCGTAAACAAAAAAAAGTTAGGGCAACGTGAAGTTAACGCATGTTATACGAAGGTGGAATTAATTGTTACACAAGGTCTGTTCAAAAATAAAGGTGAGACTGTTTAAATCAATGCTTGATTTTATTATTTAACCATTTAATCATGCTTATCGCCTTCAAAAATATCCCTTGGCTGCAAATACAACGCTCCCTGGGTTTGTTTCCAGATTTCGAATGCCTCCTGGAGCGCTTCTTTTGCGATAGCCTTTAAGTCTGCGGTACAATTTTGTTGAATGTATTTAGTAGTTTCAAATCGGCGACCCTTAAAGGTGGATTTCAACTTATGAAATAGAAACAAGTCTGCTGGAGCAAGGACCGGAGAGTAAGGTGGTCTGGGAATCACCGGTGTGCTGTTTTTGACCAAAAACTCCGTAAGACTCAATGATGTGTACGCCGGTGCGTTGTCGTGATGAAAGCACCTAGACAAGCTTTTTCACATATGTGGGCTCTTCTGCAACATGGCGTGTCTTAACCCACTCATGACCTCAATATAGTGCTGTCCATGCACTGTTACCCTTTGGGGACATAGTATTCTTAATAATTAATCCCTTTCCAATCGAATAAAACGATTAACATCACTTTCACGTTCGTTTGGGACAAATGAACTTTTTTGGGTCTTGAGTCATTGCATTAGTTTCAGTTGCACTTTTCCCGAGGTTAAAACAAAAAATTGAATGCACGCACGCTACACCTTAATTCTCAGCGACACAAGAATTTGAACAGCAAGCACAGAGAAGAATCTAGAAAGTCTCATTTTTTTTTGGTCATACTTTGTGTACCATTTCCCAATATGACAATTGTACTTGTTTAGCTAATAGCTGTATATTCATTCATCCATTTAACTCAGTCCGGGAAACTTGTTTGGAAGCGCATTCGTCCTTAAATATTTAATTTGAATTACCATGAATATAATTCAGCATGCAAAATAATATTTCATCGAACTTTATTTTATGTTCATTATATGTATTTAATGGACACTCGGTCGATATTGTGGGGGCTACGGATGGGCAATGCCAGATTTAGCAAGCAGTGAACCCCACGAATTCATCCGTGACGTTGGCTGTATTCAGGCTTATCTTATTGATTGCGTTCTATATTTTTGTCCGCCACCTTGGAGAATGAAAGGCACAGAAAGTCATAGAAAGACTAATGCGGTTGTCACTTTTTGTGTTCACATCCAAATGACGAGAATGAAGTGGCGGAAAAAATGAGATATCGGGGTAATTTATGAATAATTTTTTTTACCATTTTTTCGTTGACCTTGCACGAAGGATAGAAGAAGGAATGATAAATTCCGTACTCTTGACTTATTTTTAACTGTTTGCGCGTTGACGACAAAGATGTTGAGATGACACTTGGGCAGGAACGAAGGCAGCGGAGGGTGCACCAAAATCAGAGAATACTAATTCTTATTCTGGCTTAATATGGCTTAGAAACTTGTGTGCTGAGGCGAGAAAATAAGCGTAGATTGGGGGCTTTCGAGATGTTGGTCTGTGGAAGGATGAAAAAAATGAACGGAAAGGAAGTCTGACGAATAAGTTCTAGACATTGTGGAGGAAGACGGTAGTTGGATAAATTCGGAGATAGCAGGACAAGTGGGTGCAGGAGATACTTAAAGAGGCAATGAATTGCTGAAAGCAGTAATGAAGGGGAATTTGCTGGAATAGATGGAGGAGGAAAGCAGTAGGCATATTGGATGGAATTAGATTAGAAGTTTTGAATTATGCAGGGCCGAAGAATGAGTTTTTGTTAGATATTATATGGGTTTTAAGGGTATATTTTGTATCGTGCTTGTTAGGACTTTTGAGAAAAGTAGTGTATAATCCCATATTCCATCAAACACTTGCCCTAACCCGGTATGCTACTCTTACTAAACTCTCTAGCGTTCGGAGGAAGTGATGGCTTAAATATAGTATTGAATGTTTCCTTATCGGTTTCCCCTTATTCTTTCCATTGGCGTGTATAATACATACATCCACCCGAATTCTGAAGTTTTAAAGCTATGTCGCCAATTCGGTATGTAGATTATTTCAGTCAAATACGCATCAAGTTTAAATCCCGTGTCTTAATTAAGTGCGATCATTATGATATCAGATTTGATTCTCACAAGGACTTTAAAAATAATTTATATTGAAATAAATGAAAAGACCATAGAAATTGAGTAAGGGGTTCTTCAAAGAAAAGTATTTTGATTGGGGTTTGCAAGTCGGAAGAGGTTGGCATTATTTGACATTGCGGATTTTACCGGTATCAGCGAAGAATAAATCGTCTATGTTACTTCGACATACTATATTGATTTCAATTGATAGAAGGGAATCAAACCAGGCACTTAATATTACTATATTGTCGGTCTCATGGTATTTGATATTAAATACTAATATATGCACTTAAGAAAGATATCAATGAATATTTTCACAAGGAGGAGGGAGTTGATGACGGGGACGTTGAGTAAGGATGTTACGAAAATACTCGTAAAAACTGTGATATGGAGCGTAGCTATGTACGGCGCGGAAACGTGGTCATTGAAGCAGGAGGATAGACGTAGATTGGAGGCTTTTGAAATGTGGGTGTGGAGAAGAATGGAGAAGGTGAAATGGACAGAGAAGAAAACAAACGAGGAAGTACTTGGTATGGTGGGCGAAGAGAGGGGTTTGTTGGGAGAAATTCTATGGAGGCAGGAAAAGTGGATGAAGGGGGTGTTGACCGGCAGTGGGATGTTGAAGACTGTAATTGAGGGGAGAATGTTAGGCAAACGAGGAAAGGGAAGGAACAGGATAGGGATGTTGGACGGGATGAAGGGAGGAAGAAAGTACTCAGAGCTGAAGGGGGACCTGATGTATAGTAGGATGTTGTGTTTTGCGAGGGGTCACAAATTATTTAATTAGTAATTATGTTAATCCAAAAACCGACCTTAAGCGGTAGATCACCTAATAAATCAATGAATATGATGATAATCGAAAATTTTAATTGCATGTTTTGTTTATTTTAGTGACATGAAACTCATGATGTGCTGCGGTTTAAGCGAGTTTATTAATTGTGAATAATTAGTATGCTCTCGTTGGATGTGCATAGTAATGAATCTTTAGTTTTTAAGGTTTTCTCATTTACTTAGAAATAATTAAATTCCAAAATAGAAAAATATTTACTTATTCATCTAACCGATTAGTTATCGCCTTTGAGGTTGCGGATGTAACGGTCTTTAGTGTGGACGTTGTATTGTCTGTAGATACGCTTTAAAAGTTGGAAAAAAATTGGTTTAATCATTTTTCTTCAGTCAGTCTCTCGGAGATGACTCAATAGCTTATTACTTACATGCGGTACAAATTCTGTGAAGAGAAGAGATTACTAGGAAATATTCTGCAACATCTTTCTTTATGCAATGATTTTATCGAGCAAACAAATCAGCCTACCCACAGATCCAGACGCCATCTGTTAGATATAAGTGCCTGGAGATCAGGTGCATACTGTGCCTTCGGGGTGAGTTCGAAAGCCTGCATGGCATGCGGGCGTTTTTTTTTACCTGCCTTGCCTAGCGGGACCTCTTCTTGGGTTCCTCGCCTTAAAGGGGGGGGTAGGATTGGCGCCTGTGAACAATTCCGGAAGCATTCGGAGGGAGGGCGAGGACGAAGGTGTGCAGAGCGCTCGCTCATAGAGATCCCCGCTTCAGGTGTGCTGGCGCCATCTGCTACTTCCCAACCGCGCGGATAGGTGGCAGAGCCGACCCGCCTCGGCTCTTTTGACTGACTCCGAACACAACAAGGCTGCTCTTGCTTTCCCTCCTCCGTCAGTCCACGGGAGGGGGAGAATGTGAAGTGGGAGGGAGGGGTGGGGAAAGGAGGTGGGTGTCGGCGGTGGTGGTGGTAGTATTGGTAGTGGTGGAGGCGAGCTGTTTCCGTGAGTCCTTTCAGGCCGCACGGCGCAGATCAGTGCGAGCTCTGAGGAACGTCGAGAGTGGGTGTGAGCGAGAGAGACGACGCGGAGTCAGCCTGCCGAGCGACCCACCAGAAGCAAGCGGCCCTCCACGCATTTCGCACGCACCTGCCTGCGAAGGCGTGCTTGCGTGTTAAGCGTTTCTTTGGTGCTCGTTGCTCGAGAATTGGGAAAGAGTTCTCCGTCGTCCTTTCCCTCTCTCTCTCCCCCCATTCGGCGGGGAGTTAAAAAAGTTCTCTCTCCTGCTCTGTAGGTGTGCGCCATCTCCCCCCCTCCCTATCACCCCTCGTGTTTGTGCTCGGCATCAAAACGGTGGGCGTGTTTCGTGCGACGTCGGGAAGTGGTGGGCAGTCAGCGTTCCTCCGGTTTTGTTGTCTCCCCACACACACACACACACGCAAGTCGCCTTCGGCACGTTTCCCGTCGCACCACCGTGTGGAAAAAGCCCTTGGCCGTTCGGGACGAAGGAATAGGTGTGGTGGTGGTGGATCAGAGAGAAGAACACACCCAGAGTTATTTTCCCTCTCGCTCGTTTTTTGTTGACTTCTCCTCCCCGTACCTTTCCCCTTCACTTGTCCCTCTCTGGTTTCTACTGGTGGAAATAATCAGTGCAGTGCAAGCGGGGGAGGTTGTTTCCTCTCTCCCTCTCTTCTTCTTCTTCCGAGTCCGTTCTCCTTCCTGTGGGAAGCTCGTCATGAGCCAAGGATGACGATGAACGCCGCCAAGGGACAAGTGATACGTGACCATAGGGATTCGACTCCCACCTCCGAGGTGAGTTGAGTGGTTGATGGCAATTTTTTAAAATTCACGCAGGGAGACGTCCGAGGAGGAGAGGGCAAGGGTCTCTCACTCTTCGTTTGGTTGCGGGATACTCCTCCATCCAGTCCTGTGCGTTGTTCTGCTTGTTTGTAGTCTTGGTGCAAGGCGAGGCCTCCCGCATGTTTTTCAGGCCACGAGGTGTCACTCACCTTCGTGGGCGCGTTCGTCTCTCCGCGTCGTGTTCAGACTTCGCTCGTCGAGCCGCGGAGTCAGTCATTCATTCTTTTAAACCCCCCCCCCCCCGAAGCCCAAAACGCATGATCCTCGATGTATGTTAGTTTGTAATGGTGGGGCTTTAAAAAAAACTTCCTTTCCGGATATTTAAAGAAGACGATAGGCCTCTCATGCATCATCGAGTACGCGATGAAGTAAGAGAGATCTGTAATTTAAGAGGATTCGGACTACGTGACATGGTACTCTATGGTGTATTGCTGGCGCGGTCGCCACTCTTGGGTCTTTAAAAATCCGTCAACACACGTGGGTGTGATGGTAAGACCGCGAAATTTATTTAACTTTAAATTATTTTTATTTCTAATCGAAGAAGGCTCGAGAAAACCTTTTTTATTCTTGTTTTTATTAAATATTTAAAATATATTTGCTTAGATCCCGAGAGGTATTTTTGGAATAGCCAGATGAATGCATGATTATTTGATGTAATTACTGCATCAATTTCATGGCTTCATTTTGTGCGCTCGTAAGTCCAATTAAATGTGTGTTGCGGCCCTTGATTCTGAATTAATTGTAACCGCTAGTGTTGAAAAATGTTTAGAGATAAATTACCTACTAATTAAGTTACACTTACGTCAGTTGGGGCCTTACAATCTAGCAGTGGTTTGTTAAGTCTCCTGTCAAAGCCTACTTTAACCAGTATACGTCCATCAATAAAACAAGGCCATAATTCCCAAAAAAACACTGGGGGCAGACGCAGGGGGATGTGGCGCCCAAGCTGATGTGAATTTATTTGCTTTTACATCAATGTTAAGCATTTTAAATGTCTGAATGAACTTCAACAGAGAATCCAATTTATGTCAAAACTGGTAAATTCTCTTTATGAAGGTTCCACCGCATCCGACCTTACGGAAGTGAGAAATGAAGTACATCACTGAACTAAAAAGAAAAACATTTTCTCACCGAGGGAATTTATGACCGCTACTCGGTCTAGATTTGAAGATTAGTTAATGTCGGACAAGTTAATATAGATTAGTTGATGACGGATTATTATTAAAGATGTCAAATATAAAAATTCGTGCTGATTGGGTAAATAGTTGTTGATTTATCTTGTCCACAGAAACATTTCATGCGCGCAGCAGAAAAAAATCGGAAAATGGTCAAACGTGTGCAGGGGACTTCAAAACATGTATTTCTCCAAGCCGAATGGTTTCATTAAAGCGATATTTTTCCTGATACTATAATCGTAATATTAGAACTTAGGTGTTTGAGAAAATATGAGTGTAGACTGGAGCCTTTTGAGAAGTTGTAATGGGATAAGATTGAAATATATGCTAGGTATAAGAAAAAGCAAGTGTTAGATAGAATGGGGAAAGCAAGCAAGGTGGTGTGGGACATTGATGGGAAGCGGGACGGTGATAGATGACAGAGTTGGGCATGAGGTGTAAGGAAGGCGATACATATTTTGACGGCATGAGGTGGTTTAGAAATTCTTGACGTTGTGAAGGATGTGATATTGTAGGGAGGATGATGTTTAACGTTCATATTACTTCGTAACCACAATTATTCCTAGTCATTTGTCGTATTGTTGGCTTGATACATTTTTTTCACCCAATTCTCTCTCGACACATAATTTTAGCCTTCACAGCTTCATAGCTTTAATGTCAAACATTTTTGGTTCCTGCATACCATCTGTGGTCTCCAACTTAAAAAATATGTATATAGTATAGAGCTGAGAATCTATTCGCGTATACGTAAATATATACCTATACTTTTATGCTTATCAGGAGATGTCTGTCGAAATTTCATTGTCACTCAAACTTCCTTCCCGTCCTGTTTCCCTTCCGCTATTGTCTTCCCAAACTATCGTGCCCCTCAAAAGATGCGCTTCGGTGCATTCCGAAGACATCTTTCCTGCCCCCTTCCCAAAACTAACGAAAAAGGTCTCTCCTCAGAACTTCTCCATTATTTATTGGAACCATTCATTTGATCTTCATTAATCTCCTATTTTACTGAGTATCCTTTCGTTCCAATCTTCTTTTCTTGATTGTTTCCCAGGGCTCGCCGCTAAATTCCTATCGCTAATACTCCTTTCATGGGCTGCCTGTGCATTTCTTATTGTGCCGGTAATGCGTGAGCTTTGTGTGTCACGGATCTAGGAGGCGTCGCTTTGTTTTCCCAATATTTTTCATGAGCATTTGGTGTAAAATCCGAGCGGGAACTGCATCGTGGCGGCGGGGGAAGGGCTCGCATCTCGTACGGTTCGTGCGGACGCCGCCCGCGGAGATGGTCGCTGAAGTAAAGAGGAGGATTGACTTTCCCGTGCGGGTTGGAATCAATGAAACATTCAGCGGGTTGACTTTTTGTTATCGCGGGTCGTTCACGGCGTGATATTTTATTCAATCACGAGAGAGGGATTCGAGGCGTGTCGAGCCTAATGCCGGGAATGGGGCAAGTGCTCCGACTCGAATTCGTCGAACTTGCAACATTCATGGGATTATTTAGAATTTCTCCTTCCCCTCCTTGCAATCGCTCGGAATTTCACCGCCGCCGACGTGATAAAAAGAGAGCAATGCGAGGTGTAGGTGGAAGGGTGGATGCCCACGTCTTGTCCTTTCCTTAGTTTAAAGATTGTTCCGTGCGACAGGTCTGGCGTGTCGTGTTCGTCGGTGGAGGGAACCGTATGAGTTTTGACGCGTAGGTGGGTAACAGATGTCACATTATTCTCGTGAAATTTCCGACACTCTCTTCTTAGCCAGGGCGTGACCGTTGCTTTATATTCTGGTCAGTGGGATCGCTGCCGGTTGGCTTTTAGAATGCGAATCGCCGGACGCGACGTCGTAAAAGATTCCGCACTGTGCTAAATTTCTCCGGCAACGTTTGTTGCCCGCTCTCGTAACAATATTGGTCTTTTACGAAAGCCTTTCTCTCTCTTTCTCTTAGACCAGAGCGCTCTCTCAGGTATTATTTTAGCCTCCACATGAAAATGTTTCCGTTGATTAGTTCTCATAATTGATTCCTCTCTAACGCTTTGTTATACCGTGTGCCTGTATTTTTTATGTTTTCAATTCAATGGATTTTTCGCACCAGAAGGAGTAAGGATAGGAGTAGCGGATTATAATTAGCAGGAGTGCTCTGTGATTGCATCAAATCATATCTGTTTTCCCATAGAAATAGTTTCCGGCAACGATGTTGGCCAAGTATGAAGATTTTGTTCATGAAAATTCGGCCGTAATGAAGAAATTGACCACCCTTAGATTTACGCGATTATAATTTATACTACGTCTGCGCTGTAGTTCAATGCAGATGTTAATGTTTTGGCGTTGCATAAACGGATATATGAATAAAACTGAAGGCAATGACCAACCTGACTGTATTTTCGTACCGATTTGATTTTACCGAGTGAATGGCGGAATACCTTTGATGTGCTGTGAGTAAGAATTCGCCATCCTGCATTTGTGTCATATCCCAAGGCACCACTTCCTTCTCCTCTGGTGTTTGAGGTCACCACTCTCTTATCTTGGCGAGTATTGCTGCTCCTTTCGATGCGTCTAGGCTTCCGATGTTAATCTACCGTCCGGCCGTCACCAGGTGGCACTGTGGGTCACGTTCACTTTCAACGGAGCGAGGGCATTAAGCCCGCTGTTGGTCACATAATAGGAAGACAGTCGCCGGATATAGAAGGTATACCATATATAAATAAGCAGTTGCGAAGGACTGGACCTTGTCGGTATAGACTGACTGTCAACGCCGCTACGAAACTCTCTCACTCGTCTATTTCCTCCTTGCGCAGCAGCATTTGTTGTGCAGGAACACCGACAGCTGGGGTCATTTGGGGTGAGTGGGTGATTAAGGGTTGAAGGGATCTCAGGGAGTGGAGAAGGTTGAAGCTAAAGTTGGAGTTAGAATAGTCTTAATCGAAGGTGTCACCGGGTCCACAGTTCTAAGTCAATCCAGATCACCTTGTAGTGACCCACACCTGGAGCCCTTGAGGGTATTGGAATGATGGTTAAGGAATTTCCCTACCTCGGGAATACGAACCCATACCGTTTGTGTGGGAGACCACTGCAGTAGCCACGAACAAGTCCGCTCCTATAGCAATCATGATGAAATAAGCTTGATTTGTTATTACTCTTCTCTCTACTTGATTCATAACATTGCATTCCCTATTTACATTGTTTGGTAGAATTTCAATTGGTTTGAGCTTAATTCATAGCCTTCTTCAAATATATTTTTGTTTCCGCGTTCAGGTATCATGTCTCATGTATTCCTGTTGGTAACATGAATATTTTTAATCCGCTGGCAATTCTATCTCACTTTCCAACGTAGTTTGTCGACTGTTTCTGTGACATTGGTCTATCTCTGCGTTTATTTTTTAACCACATACCTTTTGACCTATCGGTTTGCTCGCCTTTGGATGTCTCGGTCCTCTTCCCATCGTCTTTAAAATAAGCACCTACGAAAAAAATTGAAAGAACATGAAACCTAAAAAAAATCGAAGAAAGAATATAAATAAAATCGAAGAAAGAATATAAATAAAATCGAAAAAAAATAAAACCTAAAAAGTCGAAAAAAGAACCTAAACGTATTCGGAAATACAAAATATCTGAAAAAGATCGATTTGGAAAAACATCCCGCCAGCCTTATGAAAACGAAAAAAATCATCCATAGGTATCATGTAGCTTTTTACCATGTCCCAAAACAACATTTACATATATAATTTTCTCAATTTAAAAAAAATGTAAATTTGAAGTTTTACCGTGGATGAAACCCGCCTAAGATAAAATTTACCTCGTAGCAATCAGGGTGTATTGAAGTGCATCGAGTATTCTTTGAAATTCATGTATTTTTTTCTGGTTTAACTGTGCTAGAATAGGGAATAAATGAATATTAAAATTTATTTTGAGTTTTTAAGTGAGTAATTTTTTTTTATTTCATCCGTGTTGCTCTACTGCGAATAGTTTTACAATTTAAACATTCGTTGTAACTGACCTCCGACAACATTTTGAAGATGGCGTTAGATAGCGTTTTAGGACGTGTGATTATCGATTTGTTTTAGTCGGTCTTCCGATAGGATCTTTTACCTGTTTATGTATTTGTTATTTTTATTATATGTTATTTTGGATCACCCCATTTTTCGACTGGTAAAGTGAGGCGAGTGGGAATCGATTTGACACAATTCTAGGTTTCGCCTCTTACGCTGAAGATGTTATGATCGATAGGAATCATTGGCCTTTAATAACATGTGCTTCCACCCAAATGTAGGTAAAGTACCGCTTGTCCCTGTGACCTTTTGTCTACTTTGATTCAATGATTCTATCATCATTCGAGGGATTCATCCATCCTTCCTCTCGTTAATCCTGGGAGGATTAACGAGAGTGAATACTAATACTTGGCAATTATTCAGTCAAAAGGGATAATTACTTGAGAATTCATAAACTGTACAAAAATTCTTACCCCACATTAATGGTTTTGAACTTTGAACATAAAATGGTTTGGACAACTAAGATTTTCGACTGATTATATTCGTTCAACATTGATAACATTCGCTCAGTGAGAATGATGACAATAAATTTTAATGCGACTTTTTTGTCATTATGTTTTGCAAACTAGCGTTTGATGTGATTAAACTAGGGCGATGCATCTGTCTGAAAACGATTGTTCCATTTTTTATTATCTTCAGCCATACTTGATGATGCTTTTTTATGCATGCATATTTATGCTAATTTTGGCATTAATATTTTTCTCGCGTGATAAATAATTAATTTTTTATCCGTTTTACATCCGACCCCATAAACTAGTGCGTACCCATCGACTTCTGGAAAGGTTAGGAGATTTATATCGTCTTGGTAGGTGGAAATTATTCGGAGAAAAGGAATTTCAAAATGATTTTGCATCTATATTAATTTTCGAAGTTGCTTGAGATATGGTTGTAATCCGAGACGTTTCCATGGTAGTGTCAGCTCGCAATTGGAAACGGGTGCCGCGTGCAGTATTCCTCGGAGTACATGATCGCGAGTCGGCATCATCTTGCTGGCCAGGGGGTGGCAGTGCCCATTAGCACACAATGAAGCCGTATTGTTATACGGATAGGTGTCAGGGCTCCTAGGGAGTAACATAATAATGACGGCTAAGTTATCATTTCCTTTCGAGTAAAGTAACTTGAATAAGGCTGAATGCATGATTAATGAGCGAATTAGAAAATACACATTCATTCATATTCTTAGAATTCTTACGTGCTCCGTTGTAATTGGATAGGTCCCCCGGATTGGAATTGAAACGGGAAATGGCCTCGCGCAGGAAATAATGGGGCCTTTTGGTTCATACAGTTTAAGGAAGAAGTTATGATTAAAATTTATGTTTTCTGACAAATCCCGTTCACCACCACTTTTTAAGGGCGGTGAATTGTAATAACTTTTCATTCGTAATTGAAATTTTCACTGAGTTTTTTTGGGGAGAGATTGAAGAGAGATAAAAGCAGAGGGGGTAGAAATAATTCTTTTTGCGACCCATTCAACGAAGCAGTTCCGTTAAGTGGAATTCCAACGTTCTTATGGGCGCAAAAAGATGTTTCGCGGGGTAAGAAGTCTCACGCGAGAACATTACATTCCGTGCACAAGTCTGGGTGTGTTTCTATGGGAATAACGGAAGAAGAAACTTTAATTTTTTTAGTGCAATTTGTGCGTAGAAATGCATTAAGTTGGACATTTGGAGGTCCGTCCGCGTGACTGCCCATCGTGAACGTTTCAGCCTGCCTTTCCATTGAGAGGCGTTTAATAAGTTCAGGTCGAGTGCCCTCGCGGGGACCCAAAAGGGGTGGATCCGGTCTTAAAAACGGCTCGCCGACCACGTGTTCGTGGATGGACGTCTTTCCTTTTTCTCTTTCTCTAATCTCCCCCCCCCCCTCTTTCCCCTCACTCCACCCCTCCCCCACCTCCTTGACATCTTAGTCCTTACCTTCCGTGTGTGTGGGTGGGTGTGTTTTGAATCGGACTGCTTCAAGGATCTCACGGGGGCCCTTCTCTTCTTGTTTTTCCTCCATTTTGAGAAACCCGCGTGGAGCCGGACTAACTAGTCGGCTGACGGCCTCGGATGGACATCGGGTGGAGGAGAATTGTGGGAGAGGAGATGGGGCGGGTTTGCGGTGAAGGTTCGGGCTGAGGCCGGAGGGGAAGGTGTGGTGTGGTGGTGGAACGGATACGTATGCAGATAGTGCACATTCACGCCCACTTGGTTGTGAGTCTGTGTGATGTCCATTTTCGAAATGTAGACATTCAGTATTAAAGAAGTAGCGACGTAGGCAATATCTATTGTCCTTAGACATAAACTATGTTATTGAACCTATTTCCAATACCTTTCAAATAATATAGTATTTCCAGTTGATCTAGTGTTTCACCTCCATAATTATTGACAATCGCACTACCTCTTCTTCCCAAGAAAGAGCTTCAATACACTATCAAGTGAGGAATCACACCCTTAAAATAATGTCCACTGATGGGAAAACGAAATATAAACTTTCGTTACATTTTATTTTTTTCTGCAGAGTATTACTATGTTACGCACCTTACATTCCAACGTAACCTAATATTCAAACGTATCGACCCCATCAAATTCGTCTGGAATATTACGTAGTGTATTTTACAGTGGTGATATTTCCCTAAGTGGTATTATGGTTATTGCCTACGTCTAGATACATTCCTTCTTTGCCGGGTGATACCAAAAGTGGTTATGTTAGTCGAGAAAAGCGTCTCCGTGGTAACATTAACATGCATTTCAATTTTGTGTTAAAAAAAAGAATTGATACAGAGAACGGCGAGAATATCTCATTTAGTTTTTTTGACTGAGTAATTTTCGTCGTAACTGCACGTAATTAATTGCTTGACCCTCCCGTTTTGGCAGTACGATTTTACACAACTTGGTTCGCATTCGTTCCCGCGCATATTGTAAATATTTGACGTTACGTGTGCTAACGGAGTTATTTACGCTCCGTTCGTCTCCGTCGACAAAACGAGAAAAGCTTGATCGTGGCGAGCGTGTACCGAAGCACGTTCATTTTGCGCCTTATCCTCGTATTCTGATTATTCTCCCTTCTTTTGTTATTTCTCTCCGAACGCGGCCGGCTGAGCTCCTTTAGTAGGTCATCTTAATGTACTCGAATGAAAATTGTGAGATTGGGGAGAGAATGAGTATGTTTCAATTCGGCATCAACGGAATTACTCGGTCTAGAATTTGTCATCAATTCTTAGTGGTTTTTTTGATAGTATTCGGAAATTAAGCAATGATTGAGCTAGCACCATGAGTGTTGTTCAGTGCATATATTAAACTCCCCTCGATCTATTTCCAATCTCCCTCAATGGATCCGCTCGCCTCGTATTTTTCGGCTGCATGCCTCTCCTCAGTTTTCATTTAACATTATTGCTGTGCAGCAGAAGCGGACTTTTGCCGTCAGAACCGCAACCAGCTCCCGATGTTGAAATAATTTTTAAATATTTTTTTTGCTATCGATCTTGGATCATTTGCTAAATGAATTGATCCATGACCGCGGAAGCACTCTATTTCAAAAAAATTCATCATTTTTTTTAACTTCGTCAGTTTTTTCCTGCCAGATCAAAACGCTTCGTCGGGCTATCATTTAATATCGCAAATCAAATTAGGCACAGAGTTATTTCAATTGGTGAAGTGTGAGATGAGAGGGCGGATGAGGATGCGTATAGACAGTCAGCGAAAGGATACTTCGCAGAGTATAATTATTCCAAAGCATCTTGGTGATTACGTCAGCAACATGCACAGAGTAAATCGGGGTATGGTCTTAGGGTCAGCATTTAGGAAACGAGTTGATGTCAAATAATGAAATACGTGAAAAATCCTGGTGAGACTTGGTGGTTGAGACCAGGAATTAGTTTCTCGAAAGCGCAAATTGCGTTAACAGTATTTTGTCACGTAAAATTTCATTTACGTTGTTGCCAGGCATATCAGTTTGTACATATTAAAGCAGGGGTGAAACTAAAAATAATTCAATAGGGTGTAGGCATTTTCAAAAGTTAATGAGGGTGATTTCAAAGAATTTTCTTGTGTGAAGAAATTTTAAAATCATGTTTAAGTTGAAATTAATTTAATCAATGGCACTACTTTAGGGGCCTCAACGCATCATCAAGTAGAACGATATGCTCGGGGGACAGCAGGAATTCTAAATTAGTTTCGCGTGTCCAATTAATATTTATTTTTGATTTTATTAAATACAAAAATATCACCAGGGGGAGAAGGGGTACAGGGGGGCCTCATAAATTCCGCCCACCTCGGGATTCGCCCCTGAGGTTTAGCTCGCATGAAGTTGTTTTAAGGCGTACAGAGTCGTAACCACGGAGTTCTAAACAAGTGCGTCGCCTGTTGAGTGCCCAAAGGGGTCAAAGATATGCGTGCAAATAGCACACGGCTCCTCTCTGCCGACAGTGTGTGCACACGTCGCGAGAAGGAATTCTATCATAGAAATCTCTCTATCTCGCACCGTTTTGAACGATGGAGAGACTCACTTTGCGACGGGAGAGATAGATCATAGCTGCCAGCCGACTTTTCATTCCTGAGCCTAGCGAGAATTCACTTAAGGAGATTGCATCGAATTGTCTGGTGTATGTCACTTTGATAAAATCTACTCAATTTGTAGTCCTAAGTGCACTCAATCAAGTAATTGTAAAAAAAAATTAATGTCAAACCATGTTGTTTACATGTTGTGGTTTTCGTAGAAATAGAAAATATCAGATTTTTATGCATACCCTAATGGAAGTGGAGGGAGGACTATCACGGGAAGAATTATGGATTTAATCGTTCAGGAATACATGTCTTTCCCAAGAAAAACTGTTACAACGTGCGCAATTGTGCATTAGTTTAAGTAGTGTCTACAGGACAGCACCTTCCCACCTTTGTTTGAATGATAAATTAAATAATTTGCGGAAAAAACGGCGGAAATCCGATAGTTTTAAAAATTGGCACCTCAGAACTAGTCCAGAATAAGTTTTAGAGCACGTTTCAAAAATGATTATGAACCTTAAGAGTGTGCTTAAAAATTGTATATTCACTTAAGGTCTATTTAAGAACTACGTATGAATGAGTGTTGCATTCAGCTCATCGCTGTTCATTATTACATCAACCGTGAGATGTGACTCATACGACTGGCGCAGTTACGATCAAAACCCCTTTAAAAGGAGGCGCGAGCGGAAAGGGGACTGGATCGTTTAAACTTGGGGTCTCCCGTTTGGGTCGTTCCCTCGCTGCCACAAAACAACGTGCGCGCCGACGTGATGAGCGCCTTCCTTTCCTCCCTTTCGCTCCGCGGGCTTTGAACGGGAGATGGCCGGGGCAGGGCGGGGGAAGGGGGAAATGGGGGAAAAGTTGGGGAGTGGATGGCGACGGTGGTGGTGTTGAGAGGGGGAGGGGATGGGGCCAGCACGGTCGAGGGAGCGTGAAGCAGTTTTATCTTAAGGGGTCACCACTCGTCCTTCCGAGGCTGCACATGCTCTGGTGGTTGAGCACGGAGGGAGTAAAAGGGGGGGGGGCGACGGGAGGGTCTGGTGGGAAGACGATGAATACACGAGAGAGCAAGGGAGGCGACTGTTGTTTGGGAGGGGCGGTCACTACTCTCCGTCCGCCTTTGCCCATCCACCAGAAATTCACGTTGGCCTCACCCCCCCCGAAACGTCTTTCTTTTTGCCCAGGAGTTCCACCTCAGCTACCGGACGGAATCGGGTCCTTCGTCTTGGTTTGCAGTATGCTCTGAAATGATGATGTATTCTGTACCGGAACTTGGCATTTTCCTAGGTAAAGCAGTATTCTGGATTTCTTCCATCTCGGAAGTATCAAATCTCCAGTATTCTGTGCCAGAACCCGACATTTTGCTGGGTTAAGTAGGATTATGGATTTTTTTCATCTCGAAAATACCTAACCTAATCTCCTGTATTCGACTAGTAGAGGACTTGTTACTAATCCGAGTGCTTCCCTAGCTCTCTTCGATTAGGATAAACGTCTATAAAGAATGCTACATTAATCAGCCTTAAGTTGTTGTCGTAGGCTGAGCGTCGAATCCACCTCTTACTGAAACAATGACGAAATTCGCACATTCAGGGAAGGAGGGGAGGAAGTTTCCATTTCTGTCCCTCTTGTGTGTGTCGGGGAGGATCGGTTACTCGAAATATCACCCAGTTTGGCTAAAATTGGGGGTCTGGACAGAGTTCTCACCCAGATTTGAACCCGGTTCCTCAGGTAACAGACTGGCCGCTAAATTTAACGGGCTACCTTGTCGCCTCAGAAATAAAAACCCTTGTATTTTTTCCATGTATTAATAAATGATCGTTTTTTAAACAGCACTGACGGAATTGTCAAGGTGTTCCAATTTAGTGTTTATTCTAAGAAAGCCCCTGTACACATACTCAATCAAAAGTAGGTTGAAGGGATATTAAATGGATGTCCTCGAATAAATTTTGCATTGAAACATCTTGAAAAATAAGGTTTTTACGTGAAAGCGCGTCCCACAGACATGGTTTGGTTGACTGTGTGGTTGGAGGCAGACGCGTAAGGGGCGTGGCCAAGATGAGTCGAGGGGGTGAGAGGGGATTTTTGAAGGGCTGCCTCGCTTCTTAAGGGGGTTAATGTATTGCGGGCCTTCCAGTCTTTGGTTAAATCATTACTGGATCTAGTGACGGGTTATTAAAAGTCACAAATCGATTGAATTTTTTTCGCAGTCATTTTTCAAAGGTTTCGCCCTTCCCCGAAATCCTTCACGGATTCCGGACATCCATTTGTATTTTCAATCCTCCCCCCCTCCCCAACCCTTTCCCGCGCCTCACTCTGGTCACCACTCGCAAAAAATCTCCATTTCGCTGGAATTGTAGAATTAAGAGTCCTGGAAGTGAATTGCTGAATGTCTTTTAAGGGCTCTTTTATTCTTTGATTATTTCACTTGATTAACTAATTTTATCTGGTAGATTTTCTGCGGGAGTAAAATAGTCTCCAGTCTCCATCGTCAGATGAAAGAAATACAAAATATCTTTTGTATAAAAATATCTTTGCTTGATTGTTTTCCACACCGATGAATTTTAAAAACTCTATGCTTTGGGCCGTGGGGTCTAATGGCCGGCGGTGGGCTCTGCCGGTTTGAACGGTAGGTTAAGGTGCAATAAAAGTATGTATGGTAGGGCGCACAATAGCAAGTTTGCCGTTTGCAAATGCAAGGAATCGCGCAAGTGATCGAAAAAATTTCGAAATAAAAATCAGATCTTAAGAGATTCATATTAAGCCTATTAGGTGTGAAATCAACTGCTGATTGTCGCCCTTCTCCGTACGTTTAATCGTAATGCGTGTCACAAATCACAAAATTCATTCATCGCAATACATGGAAACGCACTCATAGTTTTAAAAGTGCACTTCTACCGTTCAGCTTCGCGGAAAATGCTGTCAGGATAGGTTTTTGAGGCAACCCGAGTAAAGTTAAGTTTCACTCCTTCGAAGAATTTCGGTTTCATTATAATCAGGAAGAAAGTGTTTCTAGATATAATGGAATATCTGTTTGAATCTCACTGTTCCGCTGTCTAATAATCATCGTGTGATGAATTCCGAAGAGGAAATTGTTTTCTGTATTGAAATTAGTTTTCGTTGAAACGTCTTAAAGTTTCATGACGTAGTTAATATACGATTAGAGAGGCTGGTTTGTCTGTGGCCACTAAATGATCAATGGCCATTAGTTGACTCAATTGCCATTTAAAACCCACTGATATTATCTTATACCGATTTGTCCATATACGAAGGTCTTATTTACATAGTTAAAATGAGTTGTTTTAGCGAGAAATGAACTACTTAAAAATGACTAGGATCTAGTGTGACTTTACGTACGGCTTCAAGTGAAACATTTTGTGTCATATCCTAAATCTCATTTTAGCAATTGCACCAGGGATCCTTTTACCTAAGCTGCAAATTATCTTGCATGCATGCAATTTAGCGTAAATATTGCATCACGAGTGAATTTCACGGAATGTGAGTTGGAGAGTTTTCTGTGGCAACTAAGACTCGTTTTAGAACACTTATGCTGTGAATAACACATTTTGAACTCAAATAATATCTTAGCCGGGCATTCACGAATATTATCACCATTGACAATGGTATGAGAAGGAATGGATAGCCTGTTCTTAAATGCACCCTGCAAGGTAGTTCTTAAGGAACAGTAACTGGGCAATGGAAGTTCGTAACCGGAGACCAAGCCATTGATAAATCCGAAAGTCAGCTAAGTTAAGCTAAAATGTGGAATACTATGTGCGTTCGAGTTCTAAGATAGCCCAAATTTTTTTCTCTGAGCTGGGAGTAAAATGGAATTGAGCTTTAATACGCGCGGGCCCTAAAAAATGTACTTCGCGAAAATGTGTACGTCCAAGGGGAGATACTGTCGAGGAGTGACAATTGTTACAACTTTTTGGTGTAAGTTTTTGTCTGAAAAAAATTGGTGGATCATAAAACTTGAAGACACCTTGTACGCATCGAGTAACAGCTCTTCTTGCTGAGAAATTGGTGTGCAAAGATGCACGCACACTTCTCTACCAAGGAATTCGCGAAATTTGTCAGAAATGGAACAGCCGAAGACCTTTTTTGAATTGTTTTTGAGGTAACTTCCCCGTTCCACTCCCCTTTCAGACGTCACTTAGGAACAAGCGCATTACACAGGGTTATGGTTTTAAATTTTTTTACGACCTTTTGTCACCTTTTGAGATCCACTTTTATGGCACTCCGGGGAATGGGATATTTTGTCACTCTACTTCTCACTTTTTTCCCCCCTCTATACAATCAGCCTGTTAAGTGCTTTATATTGCCCTCTTCCTTCCTCCTTGCATTAATAAAACCTTGAATGACTCACGTACAGATTCACGCTTGTCATCATTCGGTCTCTTTTTGGGGTTATTTTAGGCCGGCAATCATACAGCTTTCTTTCGAGTATCTGGTCTGCTTAGGTTACGTGGTTTGGATTCTTTATTCCAGTAATTACGTATTCAAACAATTTAATAGTTTAAAACACACCATTGCGGCATTAAAAATGAAAACTTCATGGACCATCATTTTTTATATCAAAAACGTCTCTGCGTTGCTATCGGATTAATGATAATCCGTTTCCACGGTATCGGGTGTCAACAAACATTTTTGTGGTTATCTGTTTCAGTAAAAAAAAAGGAAGTATCCATTCTTTCCCTTCGCCCAGTGGAATTACTCTTGAGAAATCTTATTAAATGACGCAACATTACCGTGATTGTGATGAGATCTTAAATCGCCTGCGAGTAATCGAAGCCAGTACTAATGGAGCTGCCGTCGTAAAGCCGCTAGTGTAGATGCTCTTCATCTGTCAATGCGTAATTCTTTAGCATTCATCGAATGAGCCTGTTTTTTCCAAGTTTCAGCTGGAAAGAGCGCACTGTTAGACGATCACTAGCACCGTGGTTAATGCGCGACTGTTTCAATCGACACTACATGGGAGAAAGTTCGTTTCTCATTAGTGACGATTTGTGATTTCATCGTCACATGATTCATCAACAAGCGACTGTGAGCTTAGAGCAGACGGGATTCAAAGTGAAGGTGACCGAGTGCCGGTTTCTCAAAGCTAGAGCAATTCAAAAGTCCTTTAACGACAGTAATAAACTCTTATGTGTAACTTAGCAAATCACGCCATGTGTTTATAGGCAGGAAGAAACAAGTACTGTAACACATTCATTGTGATTGGAAGGTTGTGTCTGTGCCAACTATTAGGGATTGCATATCGGCGTATTGTATTTGAGAAACGCCCCCCCCCCCTCAACCCCCAGTACTGTGGGACTTGATGCTCTCCCTCCCAAGTTCATTTTTTAGTCTGAGGAGAGTTGATGGCCTTGATAGGCGATCGCTTCAATGCCAACTTTAAGATTTCATTCGTGTGCTCGTTTTATTGTAGTGCATTTAACTGCGGCAAAAGGCTTGCGAATCAGTTCTCGGCTCCGAGTCCTGGTTCCATCCAATCCTTCCGAAGCCAGTGATTGTAGGTGCACACCATTGCTTATTTTTATACCCGAAACGTTGCGGACTTAATGTAAATGAGCTTCGTATTGACTCCGAGAAGCGTGGATATGATTAGGCTCGTCTGGCTGATTAGTGTCGATCCGGCATTTCATAAAATATTAAATGCAAAAATGATATATCAGACTTCGCATTTGATGAATAATTCATAATAAAAATCGATTCAAGGTTCATTTCACGTCGTTTTTCAGTCTCTATATCTTCTTTGAAGTATTGCTTTTGTTTTCTTGTCGAATTTTTAATCACTGTTACGTCACGATGCCGCCATGATTGTCATTCAAATTCAACTGTAACGTCATCTGTAATGTGCATATTAAGAGCTCGACCCGTTGAGGGCAGTAGGAATAGTATTTGGCGGTGTGGTTAAATTCAATTCTCTTCGATGAAAAAAAGACGTTTCCTGAAATTCACCGAATCGTATTTGTGACTTACAGAATTTAGCTTGAAAATAATTTTTCAGAATATTAAAATAAAAATATTAACTACTCGCGTAAGGGCAAAAATAATAGCTCCAAGATGAAAAAAAACATTTCATGAAGACTTAAAACTCCTGAATCAAATGAAATGTGTGCCCAAACCCAAAGGGATGTCATTATTCCCAAACAAACATTTTTGTGCAACAGTGAAAGGAAAGGATAACCATCTCGTAATTATTTGGAGACTTGATGAATAAGCGGGACAACTACGAAGGGAGAGAGACCCCCAGACGAGATTTATGAAGCGAGTCATTTCAGAGGCGAAAGCGCAAAAGAAAAAAACAAAAGTTAAACTCATTGAAGAGCTGTTCGTAGAGATATCTATTCAAGCAATCCTAAGATTGATGATGGCCATTCGGTGATAATGACTCGCTGAGATTTTTTGATAATTGTTATTATTACTTTTAAAAAAAATTATATTTTTTACTTTTATAAATATAAGTTAGTTTTATACGTCAGTCACACTTCTCTTATTTATAATCTAATGCGACTTCTTGAGCACTTTTCAAAATTGACGTTGGGGTTTCGGTTGAAAAATGCTGTCGGTTCTTCTTCAAAAACCCCATGGTAAAAGCAGCGTTTTGCACCAGTTTTTTCTTCTTTCTTTCTGCTTTAGCCGTCTACGGACCGCGTCAAATAAATACCTCATTTTCCTCATATTTTATTTATGCGCACGTTTTTTCACTTTTTTTAAGAAGTTTCGATTCGTCTGAATTCAAATCTGCACAGTGCACAAAGGTACTCCAGTTGTAGAGTTAAAAAATTATATTTTTTACTTTTATAAATATAAGTTAGTTTTATACGTCAGTCACACTTCTCTTATTTATAATCTAATGCGACTTCTTGAGCACTTTTCAAAATTGACGTTGGGGTTTCGGTTGAAAAATGCTGTCGGTTCTTCTTCAAAAACCCCATGGTAAAAGCAGCGTTTTGCACCAGTTTTTTCTTCTTTCTTTCTGCTTTAGCCGTCTACGGACCACGTCAAATAAATACCTCATTTTCCTCATATTTTATTTATGCGCACGTTTTTTCACTTTTTTTAAGAAGTTTCGATTCGTCTGAATTCAAATCTGCACAGTGCACAAAGGTACTCCAGTTGTAGAGTTCTCCCATTTCTATTCTTTTAAGTTTCCACTTTCCACCGACACCACGAGTGCATTTGTTTGTCATAAATTCGTCCGGTAAAATTTATTTCAAATTATCGTCTGTAAGTCGTCCACGATCTCCTGATTCCGTGTATCCTTTTGTGCGATAGCTATTTGTTGTTAATGGTTGGCAGTATTATTGTGTATACTAATATCCTAATCGACTTATTCTATCTCGTGTGACTTCTTTCTCCCCCTCTATTCCTAGCGAGACAAAATAACATATAATTGTTTATCAGATGGGCACACAGCCACTTTTTGGTGTCCGATACAGGAAATGTTCGCAAGTCCGGAAGAATATTCTACTTTTATTTTGTTGTATTTGCGTTTCCCGCTCTTACCAAATATCCTATGTTTGTTAGCTAAAGCTGCGTCTTTATATTTATTCTTCGTCTATTAGGGATGTATTTATGTAGCTGTAATGGGTTTCGCATTGGGCGTGGATAGTCCAGGGCTACTGACCGGGCAAGACTCTCTGGGCATCCTCAGCTCCACCCAGGCTGTGTGATTTTCCGGGGACCAGAACTTGCTGGGAAATCGTAATCGGCACAGGGAAAGGAACTTACCCCCCTACCCTGATGTGTGAATTTCACACGCCGTTGGACTTAGTATTGGGTGAACTCTTCTATCTACCATCTCCTATCAAACTGACCTTCGGATTTATAATTGTTGATGATTTTTTAATGGGGATCGAGTTTCAGACTGATATGGCGAAAGAAGTCGTTATTGTGGTATGATATGGTATCCTACGCGGGCATCGTTGGTTAGAAGATAAAATGTATGACGGTGTAAGTTTAAAAAAGTCGAGGAAGAAATTATATGGATGTATTAAAATTGTCAAGTTGCCTTTATGGCTTTGAAAACGACAAAAGTGATTTTTGTGAAGAAAGCGAGTTTTGTAAATTCGTCCCACGAGCAAAAAGGATCTTTCCCTCCATACCTTACCCCGCCCGAATGCCTCTGGACCCTCCATGCACTCCGGTGGCCGACTAACGGTGTACTAATTCAAGTCCTATAACGGTTCTCACTCGTAAGGGTCCCACCTAGGCATCGGAAAACAATTGCCTTTTATGAGACAATGCAGATGTCTGATTTTCGGCCAATCACGCCGTGATCCCGCCCACCCCAGCACGCGCTGTGGCTCCTCGAGAAGCATTCACCGTCCCATCTCACCGGAATCCATTTCCGATGTCGCGTTCTTTCGCGCGGTGTTTCGAAAAGTATTCATCTCCGGACCTCCCGCTCCCTTTGTTTCCGTAGGCATCCACCCCCTCACTAGTTGGAGCTCTGCTTCGCACCTTTTTCGTCCGACAGTCTTTTCGAGTGACCCTGTGACTCTTTTTATTTTCACACTGCGTTCTTCGTGCACGATTGAATTCTTCGTCGACGTGTATCTGCGTTAGATATCTTAGTGAGATTGCTTTTCACTGTTAAAATTGAAAAGAGCTTCCCTCCCTGTCTGTTGGAGACATAATGATGATGTTAGGTGATGAAAAATGATCCTAATAAAGGAGAGATAGTAACAATATTCCACTTGATAAACATTTCCTTTATCTATTGGAAAATTGCTAATATATGTTCTTTATTATGCTCGAATTCCACCACATTACGCCTGAAACTACTCAAAAATGATCCTGGCCAATTAAATTTTTAAGCCTCTAAATTTCCATGTACTTTATTTGGGGTTGAATATTTCTTTTTTCTCGTTTGGCGTTATGTCCGTGATCCAGAAGTCTTCTCCCTACTCAGCTCCGAGTCTGTAGAGGTAATTTGAGGCGTTTTTTAGTCACCGATAGCAGTGGGTATCCTACATTTAACCACTTATTTACTCTTTTTTGGATTTTTGTTCCCGGATTTCAATTATCATTTAATTTTGCTCGACTTATTTCTCTTCCAACTCGCTCATCTGAGGGCAGTCATCAGTGGAAATCTACCAATTACGTGGTATGGACGGTCCCAAAAACTATTAATTGTTATGTTTTCTCTCTGTTACTCACCTTTTCAAATCTTCATGAAACTAAAAAAGTTTGTCTTCCTCTCTGTCCCTACTTTTTCTCTCAGTTTTTCTCCATACCCGCTTCGCAATGTTCTCTAATCTATCATTCGAGATTGTTTTAAACATGATGAGAGAGGAGTTGATGTCGCCTGGTAGAAGCCGAAGAAGATAGAAAAAGTGAGTGGAGGAAGATTGAAAGGGAAAGGGGTGTTGAAATCCGCAATAGAAGGAAAATTTCTTATGACATTAGATGGACGTTAGATACACTATCTACGCGATTCAAATTCATTTTCCACCGTTAAAGTTGGCTTTTGAGTTCATTTTGTCTAACTCAGTATAAAGTTCATTTCGGCCGACTTTGGAAAACTCATTTTTCCTAGGCGTATTCCAACACCGACACCGATTTATCCTCCGCTTTTTTTGAGCCACCCAAAACTCTGCCGTCAATTATCCAAAGGTAGATTACCTCGGATGTACGTATGTGCCTTATTAGAATTTTCCCGAATTTATGCGAAAGAAAACGCGAGAAATACCCTTGAACAAAAAGTTCCCGGAATAACCACCGTGTGGCGCTCCCATCGTTCCGATTTGAGTCCTGTTTTTTTTTGTTAAATTGGTACATCTGTTGTTGATATTCCCTTTAAATCTTAGTGTCATAACTTGACATTTGCAAAAGTTACGTAGCCAAGAGTACATCTATCTCTGTGTGTGTTGGCGATTTTTTACAATTGCAGAAATGGATTTAAATTTGCAACAACGAACTTGTATTAAATTTTGCGTAAAAAACGGATTTAGTGGCGCACGGACGTTGGAAATGTTGGAAAAGTGTTTCGGCAACGATTCTCTAAAAAAAACGGTTGTTTACCAGTGGCACGAGCGGTTCAGAAGTGGTCGTGAGTCAATCGAAGATGATGAACGCAGTGGCAGACCATCGACATCGAAAGTCGGTGAAAAAATTGATAAAGTAAAAGAAATGTTGGTCAATAACCGCAAATTAACCATCAGAGAAATAGCGGAGGACTTGAACATTGCCTATGGATCCGCCCAAGACATTGTGGTTAATGATTTGGGTTTCCGTCGTGTAGCAGCAAAGTTGGTTCCAAAAGACCTCAATTTCATGCAAAAAAGAGACCGTGTTGACGTCGCAAAAGACATGATTTGCGAGGCTGAATCCGATCCCACATTCATCAAAAGGATCATTACTGGAGACGAGACGTGGGTTTATGAGTACGACACGCAATCCAGACATCAGACAAGTGAATGGCGTTCACCAAATGAGCCGAGACCAAAAAAACCACGTCGTTTTCAGTGAAAAAAGAAGGCAATGCTGACGGTTTTCATGGATTACAACGGTGTAGTGCATCATGAATTTTTGCCAGAAGGCCAGACAGTAAACAAAGAGTATTATTTGGGCGTTATGAGACGTTTGCGTGAAGCAATTCGCCGAAAGAGACCAGAAATGTGGGCAGAAAACTCGTGGATTTTGCACCAATGATAACGCACCGTCGCACAGTGCTATCATTATTCGTAATTTTTTGACGAAAAATGCAACAAATACCATCCAACAGCCACCGAATTCACCTGATTTGGCTCCCTGTGACTTCTTTCTGTTCAATCGAGTTAAAAAACCATTACGGGGAACGCGTTTTAGCAGCCGAGAGGAAGTAATGGAAAAATCGCAGGAAGCACTGATGGACATACCGAAAACCGACCGTAACTTTTGCAAATGTCAAGTTATGACACTAAGATTTAAAGGGAATATCAACAACAGATGTACCAATTTAACAAAAAAAAAACAGAACTCAAATCGGAACGATGGGAGCGCCACACGGTGGTTATTCCGGGAACTTTTTGATCAAGGTAGTATCTCCTGAAAAGGAGACAGTGAGGAGAAAATTTTCAGGATCAAGGCACTCGTTGACTAAATAGGATGCATGCTGTTTTAAGTTGAGAGTGGCGTTATGAATGTTTGTGAGGACGTTAATATTCTCCAATCATAGAGTTCGAGAATAACCTCGATAAAAAACCGCGTATGAACTGCATACTGCCTGCCGAGGCTGCATGAAAGAAAACGGACAAGGGCAACATGGGAAGTTGGACATGACAACGCGGGTCCTAAATCCAGTGGCGTTTCTCTACCTTGTGTGCTTCCGTCTGGATCGAATGGAGCGTATGCGTACTCTCCATTCTGCATTCTTTTAGTTCTGAAAGGCACTGATCGGAATACTCACCATTTCACCACTTCGCCATTCCTGGAAATGGCGTAGTGATATGAGGAAAGAGAAGAGAGATAAATGACCGAGCGATTTAATTTCCAATCGTTCTCGCCTCGTCGCCGCGGCCTTCCCGAGGTTATCTCTCGGCCGCTGGGTTTGGGAAAGGGGGCGTTGCAAGAAGGGGGGCGTCGTTCCATTAGGGCGGTCATGTGTTCGGAGGGAAGCGTGGGTGGGGCTGGTTGGTGGACCGTGTTAAAGGCTAGAGGGGTCCCCCCTGGGTGGGTTGAGGCGCGATAGTTTGGTTGGACTGGTCGGGAGCGCAGCCGAATGGTTTGGTCTCAGTGTGGTCTGCGTAGCGCATTTCGGGGACGCCCACTGGTGGCTGTGCTATTCAAATCACGTCGCTGAGAATCAATTGTGCATAATTCTCCACCGTTTGGTAGTTCCTTGGAGTTGCGAGAAATAGTATGCAGGGATTATGAGTCTTGGATTTTCCGTTGACGGTATCCCCCCTCCAAAAAAAGGCACCACCAACTGCAATGCCTTTGCTTCATTTGTCTTAGTTCACCTGCTGAAGATATTTCGGAAACAAGTAACCGAACCATGTTGTTGGACGTAGTTTATTTCATGTAATTAGTCATGTCTAAATTCGTGAAACTTTGTACTTATTCGTGATATGTATTTGAATTTAGGTGCGTTTATCAAACAAAAGTCCATAAATTGTAATCGTCATCGTGATTGACATCTTTCAAGGTATTATTCTACCTATTACCAGTAGGTTTTGGACGATTTCTAGCGGCTACTACCATCTACGCATCACGAGAATTTCCTTTTGTTTTCCCAACCGGTTTCCTTTTTCACTTCTTCATAACTTCTGTCTGCCCTCATGTAAACCAAAAAGTTATTTCTATTCCATCATGTACCCCGCTTACCCAGCATTTATTACTACCGTCAATATCCCACTGTCTCTCAGTATTTCCTCCATTCACTTTTTCTGCATTTTCCGTGGTAACTTCCCCTCTAAGCCCACCACATTTGAAAATTCGTTTGCTTTCCTCCCTGTCCAAATAGTTTTCTCCATTCTCCGCCGAACTCAATCTCAAAGGACTGCAATCAAAACTCATTCTCTAGCCCCAAAGACCAAGTCTCACATCCTTAAATCACTACGCTCCATTTCATGAAGTCTCTACTTATCTTTTTTCACACCGTTACTCCGTGTACCAATTATCAACTGGCTAAAACGTCGGCTGCCCTTAGTATATAATGAAAATATAAATACAAAAATACGATTATTATTGGTAGTTTTTGTTTGTTAGCCTAATTGATCAATAAACAGATAATTTCATCATTCTTTCACAAAGTAGGATTCGAACCTGCGGCGTTTTGGTTACATGTGTCAGTACTAACCTGGGTATTGAGATCGAAATATTCACGAATACTCTTTTCGTTATGCTGACAGTAGCCAGTATGGGCATTATTTAATTCGAATTCAAACCATTGCGGGAGATGTCGCGAAAGCTACTTAAACGGAGCCATCCACTGATATGTGCCGAAATGGAGGATTTTTGAGTTTGAAAAATCAGTGCCTTGACCGGGATTCGAACCCGGTTTCACTCTTTTTTTCAGTACCAAAGGCCTCAGTAGCCTAATTGGTAAACGGAGTCCCAGTTAAGACGGATGAGTGTTTTTACGCCGTGAAATTTCTGCATAATTTAATATTAACCTGCTGACGTTCTGCATATGATTAGACGACGTCATGTGAAACGCTGTACCTTGAAAAAATTTCGGATTGAATTTTTTTGTGCACCTTCCTTCAAATTTTTTTGTGGTATAACTACATTTTTCCCTGTTCTTACTGTACGACTCCTAAGGAGCCGCTTTCTTCGGTCTGGCTATGGCTGTATTTGCATGCATAATATTAATTTCGAGAAACCGTCGATTGGTGACGCCGTTAAAAACTGTTATGACGTGCGAATGTTTAAAAGAAAGCATTAAAGCGCTCACGTGTAAATGGAATGGATAATATATTAAGCGTCTGAAACATTGAGAATGCCCGAAATAGATCGGTGGGGAGCAACTCGTTTTGTCGTATCATCCGGCGCCATTGCCAGGCGTTGTTTTTTTTTCCTCCCGACTCATTTCGAATGCGATTGATTCCGTACGAAAATGGAGGTTCGATTTTCAAGGTCGCTCAAATAGCTCTCTTCTTTTTCAAAGTCTCGAAATCGATTTTTTAAGGTTGAAATAGACGCCTTTAGTGCTACCCTCTCGCGTGTCATCACCTGATAGGTCCGTCTATCGCCGTTTCCAACGCCTTCGCGGTAATTGTGTTTCAGCACGTGAGTGGCCAGCATTATATGAGTCTTGACCTTTGGATTTCCACTCGATTGCTCTGGACGGATTTAATCTTGTTTAAGAGAGGTTAACGTAGGCTGTCGTTGCTGCCGTCTTTAAAAAATTGATTTCTCCAAGGTCTTGGAACGTCCCTTAGTATCCTCCAGCACTCGAGTATATCCAGCTTCATTTTGAATGGTGTGGTTCATTAGTTTCCAACTAATTAATTTATCAGATAAAAATTGTGGAGTTCTTCCATGCATCCCCTTACCTCCAGGAGTTGATATCAGCGATAAAACAAATATTCCGCGTGGATTCTTTACGCATGAAAGTGTGCTTGTTGTCTAGCATATATTTTTGTATTGTGTAAGCACACCCGTGAATTACCAACTTGAACCGTACTTGACGGCATATAAGACCCACTGGCATATTAGACGGACCATGGTTTCAGTATGGCCCACTCAAGAAAGAAAGTTTAATCAGTCCACGTTCAGAAAGGGAAAGGAACGCAGTCGTGGACCGAAATGCCTTGCTGCTGCTGTTTCCATGCTCCTTAGCGTAATGTAACACAGTTTAAATTGAAGTGTGTAGCCTAATCTGTCTCCTCTTTTCACATCTGTTTGGGTATTTTTTGTCAATGGACAATTTCGCTCCGTAAGAAGAACACACGCTGTTTGGTTATGATCAGCTGTGTTGAAATACGATCGAGTTCGTTAGATGTCTCGCTGGTACCTGTTTCGATATCGCAGAAGCTAGAGAAACCCTATAGTCACGACACATAATGGCGATGAGCTTAATAATAACATTCTTCTACAAAATTCTTCAATTGAATAATAAATATTATTTATAAAGATAATGGAGTGAAAATAGGCAGTAATGACCATCTGGGGTGAAAATAACACTCAGTATGGAACGTTAGCCCATGGAGTTCGAACCTTCAACTATGAGAAACAGTTGAGTTTTGGACCATGGCTTTGGAGAGGGTCTAATACGCCGTCAAATACGCTACATCCACTCCGAACCTACTTAAGTCTCGAATTTTTTATTCCCCCAATTGGCATACTGTTTGCAACGATGAGTGTCAATCCCTTAATTTTGACACCTCTGAAATTGGGCTTTTTCCAAACGAAGTATTTTTTCTACTCTACGTACGTAAAGCCTTATGGGGAAGGCCTTATTATGTCGTATGGTTCCAAAATGAGTTCTTAAAAATTTCTATTGAGGGTTGCATCATTGGAGACATTGATATCCATTTACATACCATGCTATCAAATCTTGTGACCATAATTTAAAAGACATTCGCTTTTTATGACGAGAAAAATGGTAACCAGCCACAGCAGGTGTATACGAGATTATTAGCCCAAGAAAAGTGTTGATTGCTGACGCAAAATAGACATTGGTGTTAAGCGCATGTGGTTATTGTAAATTTCATCACATTTATAAAAAAGACCAATATTTTGCCTTATTCAATCTCATGGAATTGCACAGCATACTTGTGCGTGATAATTAATGTTTGCCGGGGACCGTCCGAAACTTAACTTGAATTACCAATTATGACGCAGTAGGACTTCGGTGAGTAGTGTTCGGTGAGATATAACCTCTGGCCTATCAACCAAGCAACCGTTGGGTCGGTTGCTATGTTTAGTTATATTTGAATAATTTAATAAAATTACCGATAAGATTTAAACTATGCATCTTAAAAATATTTGCATTTTGTGCTTGCAAGTTTTTGCAGCATTCACATGCGTGTATCAAATAAAGATCGACCATCAATCATTTTTATCGAATATCATGTTTATTAGTAACTAAGTCGTTGTCTCTATATTCAATAAAAGTTATGACTTTCGTTGAAATTAAAACAATCGGAATGAAGATGTAAATCTTGGAAAATCTTGTGGATTTCAGGTAATTTCCATTCAAATTCTTTCATTGACGGAGAGATTCTTTCGCCGATCACTCCTTCGGATTTTAATTTTATTGGATTTTAATATTACACCATTCCTTTCAGGGTGGCGAAGAGTTATTGGCTCATTGCATTAACATTCTCCCAGCTCAAGGAATCGGTTAGGGAATTGGTCTTCTATGCCCATCATCGTGCATTAAGGTTTGACGTAGGCGACTCCTGAGACTCCCAAGTGCTTACGGTAGAGAGGTATAAACGGAGCTGTAATTTTTTTTGGGTCCATTTATGGTGGCGTGAGTCGTCCTCGACGAGGGTGATGCAAACAAGCATCACTTCGCATACGTGAAGCGGGTAATTAAAATGGCGAGATGGCAGGGGTAAATACGTTTTATCTGCCGGGCCGGTCATTGAGGAACAAAGACCCTGATATCATTTGAAATACCTGATTAGTATATATATTAGTATATATATGTATATATATATATATATATATATATATATATATATATATATATATATATATATATATATATATATATATATATATTAATATATATACTTATGTTGCTGGAAGGCGCAAATCAGTGTAAATGAAACATGTTGCGAAATAATAAAATGGTAATTCAACATGGTTATAAATTGCGTACAGCGATTTTTTAGCTGCAATCATCATCAGGTACATTCATGATACGGTGATTTCCACATTTTTCGGGCTGCGTCCGCGTATGTCGTTTAAATGTACAACAGTTTCGCCAGCTATCCTGCTGGCGTCCTCAGGTCAAGGATGAAAAGAAGCTTGTTGTCCCGTCTTATATAGGAAAAATCCGGCGCCAATACCGGGAAATTTCTTGGCCAATCAGGGAACGTCCTCATATTTGCGCGATTCGAACGAACATTCATGATACAACTACTTTTGTCATTTAACCACATTTTGATTTCTTTAATCAAAGGATTGATATAATCATCAAATATGTCAGCGTCAATGATCGACCAGTTAATTTGCTGTAACGACTTCATAATTGGGAAGGGTTGACAGCGTGATAGTGCGCGTCGTCTGGGATATGGCCCGTGAATTTTGAAAAGCCGGACTCGCGCCTCTCTTGGGCGCCCATTTAGGAGACAATGAAAAGTTTACTTATTATGATATTCATGAAATTTTCAAATCCGAGACAAATTTTCGTTTCTACCTGGTGCTCTTAAATAACTTGGTCGATTCTCACCGTTTCGCCGCGGGTATCTGGGGTGAATTTTCAGCCTCGTGATATTGCATGTTCGAGTCGGCGATGTTTGTGTGTGGGTGCCTTTTGTTGGATGACTTTTATGGCCCGAGGGGTGTCGTATAACTTGAGGTAGGGAGAGAGATAGAGGAGATAAGTGTAAATATTTATTGCACTTTTGGGGAAAAAGCGGGAGGCTCTTGACTGCGATTCATGGTTTGAAGGACTTCATATTGCGAGAGACAGTCGATTAAATGTCTGCGATTACGTGCTGTGAAAATTGCGAAACGGTTTCCCGCTAATTATGGAATTATTTGGGGCACTCGCTGTCCGCACGGGTTTTCGTTACATTGGTAGTTCAGCCTTCAGTTCGGCAAAAGCGTTGGAAAAATTATTTAAGTTACCTACTTGAAGAATTCGGTTCCATTTTTTTTTGTTTTCTCACTACCGCTCGATTTTGCATTCATATCGACTTTTTTCTATTTCGGCCTGTTAAACTGTTCAAGCGTTTAGCGTAAACTAAAGTGACATAAGTGTGAAAAATATTGAAAAATACCTGTATTTACATCCTTGTCCAATGTCTTAACGATATGTAAAAATAGAAACGGAAAGAACGTTAATTTATAATAATAATTGTTAAAATGGACACTTGAGTGAACGTTCCTTCGAAAAAATTAAACCGTGCGGCAAATATACTTGGTTAACCATATGCATGTGCGCATTTAATTACTATTGTATACCTAGCCCAACCAACCCTTGACGTATTGCATCCGCCAGGACGACATCTACGTATTAGCCTGAAAATCTTACATGTATGTCTGTCTTACCTGTATGCCGGCTGGGGGTTGGTTAGAGCTGACTTCATGCAATGCAGTGCAAAATGGTGAGTGTAAAAAACTGCAAAACAGTGAGTGGAATTTTATATTAGGAGGGGTACTGTATCTTTCCTATGCGTCTTACCTGCAGGGTTTCCCACAAAGTACCGGTTTCCGAAAAACCGCACAGTTATGATTTTATTATTTGGGGTCTCCAGAAGTCATCACTCGGGGTAGAACCCGCGACTCTTTCGTCTGAAGCTGAACGCTAAATCTACGAACTATCAATCAGTTTATATCGCCGCTCATAAAAACTACTTGCGACTTTTTTGCGTCGGTTTTGTGTGTGTGTGTGCTTTTTAAATCGACATATTTCTTTTCGAAAGAAGCCCTGAGCTCCCATGAACTATTCCTTAAAGAATGAACGTGTTGCTTTCCCGACTCCTGATGACAGGTTACGATTAACAAAACTCTCGTGTAATTGACGTGGCTGGTGACCTCATATTTGTCCATAGATGTGTTTTGTTTGTTGTTCATCCTCGGACCCTGGGCGGTCGGTAAAGGTGACCTCCGTGGCGGTCCCACGGGAACCCGTGGAATTCTTTTCGTGAGAGGGCTTAGCCGATTGTTCACCGTCGTTCGCGCGGAGGGAGTCGCCGCGCAGATTTCAGGAGCTCCCCTCCTGTTGGCCGAAGGGGAGGGGGGGGACGCGCTCATAATAAACGTGGAATCGCGCGGGGGAATGGCGATAAGAGAGGCCTTGCTCGGGCTGCTGCTTCGTTGTGAGGAGGCGTCGGGTGTCAGAAACAAAGGAAGGTCGCGGGGAGACACAACTCGTCCCCACTCGAAGGCGCTGGTAAGCCAAGGGATGCCATCGAGGGTGGGTGAAGGGGTGTGTGTGTGGGAGAATTAATGAAATTCGCGAGGGGGCGTCGAATGGAAATGCTAATGCCATTGCCTCGGTGCAGTCGCCTCGCCTGTCACGTTCTTGCCGCTTCGCAGACAATAGGCGAGCGGATTGTAAGCGGCTGACAATGAAGAGTGTGTCTGTCAGTCCTGTTTTTCATTCGGACCTGCGAGACGGCGTCATATCCATGCCCCCTCACCCCCGGAGAAGTTCTTTCCTCTCCTTTTTCACCATTCGCTTCGTGATGCCCAAGGTGTGGCGGATTAGGTGGCCGGGTCGGTTTTGTTTCGCTGCTGGATTTTCGTCGCCTAAAATTTCAAACGTTCTCAGTTGGTTTCGGCAATTCATATACTCTTGAATAAAGAGCCGTCTGCTAAACCTCTTTCTCAAGTTTATCCGGAAGTTAACGACATGTGATAAATATATTTCGGCCGCCATGGTTGGGGTCTATATCGTGTCCGTGGCGACCTCTCACACCAAAGGTCATGGGCTCGAAACCCAGCGTGTTGGTTGGTTGTGTTTATTCGAATACTATATTCTTTAAGGTGGCCAGGTTTATATTTAAATGTTAATAGATTCGTCCTAAATTTTGAAATTGTTTGGTTATATATAAAGAACCATTATGTGTAAGCAAGAAAAATCTTTAAAAGGCGTAATCTTTTCCAGTAACTCAAGATTTTTAATCAAATTAACCCTCCTAATTTTAATAAGACTTTAGTTTCAAAGTCACTCTTTGCATTTAGATTTTCACTTAAAGTTGATGAAAATTACGTCATATCACATAAGCATCATATTTTTTGTAAATCTTCTGCCATTACTCTGCTTTAATTTTCACATCAATTTGCTTGAAACTTATTCCAGGTATATTTAATAAATTCGCACGGATATATACGTGAGATATATCATTCTTTTAAATTTCCAGGCATGTGGTACTAAGTGGGAATTAATCATAAGTCCCTTGATTAAGAATAGGTCCTCTAATTATCCATGTTCAAATGACTCAAAATTCTGAAAATCAACAAAATTCGATGACAATTATCGCCCAGACACCTTAAATATGTGGCATGACCTTATCCAAAAATACCAATATCTTTGACAAAGATTGCATGTAAAAATTGTTACACTGCGACTCCCATTATTAAAAGTGACTTGTTTTACTTCAGGATGTTGTTGGCTAATAAAATTGTACATACTCGGCGGCCGAGTTCTTTTTTAAGACTTCAATTTAAGGTGGGCGTTATTTTTTCGGGTGGGTAGAATGAGGTGAGAACGTAAAAAGCGGAGAGAAATTCAACTTCGGTCCTTGCCCGAAGGATGTATTAGGCAATGAGATTGAGCTCACGTTGCAGATTGAAAATTTGGAAAGGGCGAGGTTCATTGGATTGAGCGCCCGTGCGTGCAACCCATTTAAGAGAATATAACTCCCCCAGTCCGATTTGTAAATGAAATTTTCAATAATTGAGCTCATTTGGATTTCTCGGGCAAACAAGTCTACCAGCAGCGTTACGCAAGCATGGAGATAAGATGTTCCACTTTACGTTGTTGCCTATCGAAATAGTAGAACAAATTTCCTTCAGTTCTGCTTAGAAGTTGGACTGATAGGTCATAGTAGAGGGGATCGACTGTTCATTTTCGTGTGGTGCCCAGAAATCTTAACATTTTCGTTCCAACTGTGACTACCTAGAGTCTTGACGTGGATTTGAATCCTATGGTGGGTCGAAATATAAGTGTGATTTTTTTCCCCTGGCGGGTAATTCGGGTTGTTAACTCACTCTCCCGTTAATCCGAAGTTCGGCGGGTTTGAGCCCGCCTTGGGAATGATTCATGTGCATCTACGTAATACCCCCGCAAGCCGCCGCAATGGGCGTGTCTTGTTAGTCACTACTTTTTAAAGGTAACAAAACCACATGCAAAAATACAACACATGCACAACGTATTGTTTGTATGTGATGTGGACAGCATTTTGTATGTGATGTGGAAGTTTGTTTGTATGTGATGTGGAAGTGTTATTGTATGTAAGAATATTTTGTCTTTTATCTGTTGTTATAGTGCGTGTATGCATGTAATTTCGTGGTAAGAGTTATCTTTAACCAAACTTGACCGTTGCTACCAGGGAAATCGCCTAATTGCAACGTAATTCTAAAATAAATAAATAACATGCGTGCAAACCTATACCCACAGTGTCGTATACATTCATGCAAAAATCCTTTCATTCTACACGCATGAAAATACTTATACTATCATCTAACAAACAATTGAACCTTAGGAAGCATTAAGAAATTTATCCAATAACGTGCTAGCTAGAATTTGAAAAGTAAGAAGGGGAAATAAGATGATTTTAGCGTAAACGCGGGTAGTGTTAGGTTGTTGGACAAACTGATGGCCAGTCAGCTGAGGCTTAACAGAATCCCACGGTCAGATGCGTGCAGAGAGATAAATTTTTTTTAAGTTCTCGTTGGATGCGTAATTGCTGTAGTTAGTTCTCAGTGGAGAAAGACTGGCAGAGATTTTCACCGACAGTCCAGTTTCAGAACGCTTAATCACGAAGACGATCCCCGACCCGTACGTTTCGGAAAGCAGTGTCTTGCAGTGGGCGTGCTGACACCCGAAACCTGTTACATTGCGAGATGACTCACAACAACAACAACAAACAACAAGATGACATTAAGTGTTTGAAACCCGGGTCGTGAATAAATCTCTATTCAAGTGAAATTTGCATAGTTTGTTTCCTTTCCATCAGCGAGATGACTCATTGTCCGTGCAACTTGGCGCCAGCTGCATTTCCTTGATGCACCTTTCTCCTTTATGCTCCTTTGGGCCTTTCCCTTTGTGCAAGTGACACTGTTCCCCGTGGGTGGCAAGTCCAAAAGCGCAATGCAAAGCTTGCTCTTAATTTAGGTGCACCGACTGTTTGTCTTTGCCCAATGAATCGTATGTGCGGTATTTGCTCTCGAAGGTACGCCTTTTATCACGGGATCTATTCTTTGTCGTGGTTTAAGATGCATGAGGACATTTCGTTTGTTTGTTTAAAGTAGCCTTCCATCTTATTCATCACCATGGAGATCGGTTACTTTTTGAATGCACTTCTATGCTCAATTAACGCGGGGCTTTCGAGAGTTACTCGGTAGATAAACAGTTTTCCTCAGCATGCGTATGGATACTTTAAGAAATAACTCCTAGTAAAGAGAATGTTCGCTATAAATGAAATGCGATGTTTGAACTAAAACAGTCTTTCAGCCATCACTTTTCGCACCGGCAGATTTTTAAACGAGAACACCGCATTATGTGTTCATATATTCGTTTTTTAAAATAGGTTTTTACTCAGTTTTACGTGTGATTTGGAACTTGCAACTTTTATTTCGTAGAAATAAAAAAAAATCCGTTTTTTATTTGTGTTTCAGCGACCGATATACCATGAGCATCATACCTTTTGTATTTGTCTGCAGTTTGATCTATTACATCTGGAAAAACCATAATTTAAAAACAAATCTGTGCTTATTGGGATTGGATCAATGGACCAGGTTCTTTTTTTATGTTTCCCAGGCCTGTGATCATATGAGTTCAAGTGTTTTTTCTTAAATAATGGTGTCAGCTCAACTCGACTCTTAAAAGTTAGCGACTGTATGAAACTGAGTGTCAATTCTACACACCCTTGAGCAATGTTTGAACACCTGTGAACTTAAAATAACACAACTTCCTAATTTTTAGCGATATTCCGCAAGTGACTCAATAACAAGCGTAAATTACACTATGGCAAGACTTCATTCAGAGATGCTGCTTGCCATTCATCATTTAATCATCGCCGTTAAATTCGATAATAGCCCTCGTATGATGACGTAAATTATGCCATGCTATATACTTAACCATCGAGAATTTATTAGATGTAATTTACTCCCAATTGTGTGACTAAGAAACTGACTCGGTGAATTAAATCCATATTTTTGGCATCGCAGAATATCTCATTCGCTGTCTTAATGTTTTGAAAACACAGGTGGGACCATATTTTTTGATGAAGTAAATAGGAATCTTTTTTTCGAGGAGTTTCCAGCGTTGAAGGCAGGAAGATGAATTCTCGCTGTTAGCCATGTGATCAACGTAGGTTTTAAGTTATTTACGTTCTTCTCTAGAGCTATGACCATACGATTTTTCTTTCAAGTTAAATATATGTTGCGAGATTTAATTACGGCGAGGATCTATTCCTTCGGCCCACACACCAACCGAATTCCGCCCACCGCCTTCTTCGTTGTTTGGTAGTTTTCTAGAATATGAATGTGACGGGGTTAAATTGAGGGAAAATAAATTTTAGGCGAAAGTAGGACGTTAGCTAGTGTTCTTCATGTTGAAGTACGAGCCACAACTCATAAAATTACGCTCCTTACGTTCAAACTCCCGGTGTTAAGTGGTCTACTGCTGAAACTAGTCCACAGTTGTAAAAAAAATGTGCACACAGTTTTTTGTCTTTGCAACACGGCCTACGGTTTGTATATCCGAAATTGATTGTGTGCTCTTTGCGCCTCGGTTAGGTTCTGTTGATGTGAATGGTGATTACAAACGATACCTCCTTAGTTCAGGCGTTCATTTTTCTGACTCGTTAAGTCCTAAAGAGCCCTAGTGATTAACAGGTTTTGATAATTACTTCGGTGTCATTAGTTCCAGTATTATTCACCCTGGGGATTACAAATCGCTCTGCAAATTAACCGTCGCGCAAATTCAATTCCTTCAGTTTCGCGTTTTTACGTGCCCTGAGTTTTATTTAAGACCTTAATGAGATAGGGCATGAATAAACGTTGCTATAAGTATGACATTACTTTTTTTTAACCAAAAGCGGGAATACTTCTCTTGACTAGGCCTGAAGTTACTCCGTCGTAAGAAAACCAGTTGAAGCCTTAAAAAAAAACCCAACTCGACATCATGTGCTAGTAGGTATTCCATGATGACATATGACTCCAACGTCGGATGAGGCTGATAGGCCTTCTCTTAGGATACAGTTATTCACCCACACCTCATCGTGGCCATATTTTGCCTAATGGAAAATGCAACCTTTATAATTCCAAGTACGTATGTATACTGAGTGCAAAATATAGTACATGTTGATATTGGCATATGTCTGTCTCAGGATCCAGAATAGGCAAAGACTAGATGAAGATTGTCTAAAGAGCAAAATCTTGCAATTCATCCTCTTTTAATGCTTCCTTTTAGCGTTTTTATTCATTTGTATATTTTGCTGTCAAAGAAGATAAAACCGGGTCTATCGTTCTGCGCCGATATTTCGACATAAAATTTCGTGATACCTCATGCCCGTGTTTTGATTCGCATGAGGAACTTAAAGCCTCGGTGAGATCTCACAATTGAATGTTATCACGACCTCCTCCTCCTCCTCCCCCATTCGGGCCTGTGCGTGGAAGAAAACTAATTTCTTAATTGAACAAGATAACAAACTAAAATAAACATTGCCAGGAGTGGAACCTCTGCATAATGGTGAAAAAATAGAAATCTATAAAGTCCACAACACATTTTTTTAGCGCGACATGCTTAGCCTGTCACGGTTATCATCAGGTGCTATTTTTAAAACGCATAATTTTATCGTCGGATACTTGTAGGAATACTAGTAAGGCTGTCTAGTTCATGAACTTTCGTTTTGACGAACAGGAAAGTTCACACAATAATTTGAAATGTTGGGTTGAGAGCCAGCGGAAGAACGAATATCGCATGTACTTCCTAACATATTGGATAAATACATATCTTCTGAATCGAATTAGCCCCTCGGATACAGAGAGAGACTCGTTGTATATCCTATAACAATTCTCATTAAATTACTCTGATAAATGAATGAACCGATATCCACCGGCCATAAGTTCTTGCGGTGGTTTGTAGAGTGGGATGTAGATGCTAAGGTTCCCATCATCATGGGAAAGTTTGATGTGTTGTACGAGAACTATGTAGAGAGAAGTTCCGGAATCAGATAACACTCGAAGTGATGAGGAACAAAAAAAGTAGCTCGCCGTATGAGTATGTGGTCGTTGATTTGATCGCAATGAACTTGCTTTGCCCTAGCTCCTCCATCCGAACTTAATCCTCGTGGAGAACTAAGAGGCCTTGGTTGACGAAAAGAGTATGCCTAAGGTCGAAATGTATTAGGATGCAGTTTTGTAATTCCCATTGTTGTTGCCAAAAATGGCGTTTGATCCAATGAAATTGAATGCACGGGAGGACAAAACATGGCGTCCGCACGGGCAAGTGTACCGGTTTCTCCAGATCTTTTACCATAGATACCTCACTTCGAGCGCGCGGAGTGGAATTATGTTTCCGCTCGTCGTGCGTGACGAGGCGTTATGCATGGGAATTCGAGGTGCAATTGTTTCGGCATGTATGGTCCAATTAAAATAACTGGATACTCTCTTTGAGTCTCGGTGTGGTGGACAGCATGGGACGTGCAAAGCCCTCTCTACCTTTGCGCAATCGCCTCATGGACATCTATGAAGGGTGGATGGAGTTGCATTATTAAACGCGCATTGTCAGTCGAACCCGGGAGTTATAAATGAAGAAGTGAACTTGAGTGCTTCCCACAAGGGATTTGTTGCATTCTGTTAATTAAAGACGCGAGGGTAAAGCAGTTGTTTATAAAAAATCGTTTGAAATCTCGTTCAGCTGGTTAGTGGAGAGATTGTGGAATTCATTTCTCGAGGGAAGATGATACAGTGCAGTGCAATGCGGAAGGGAAAATTTCCTCGAAAGATTATGCTGCGGCGCTGTTCATTTCAAACGCACCTTCCACCTAAATCTCTTGGTAAAAATGCCCGCGGAAAGGCTCTCTTTGTAGAGCATGTTTCAGGTAGTGTAAGCATTTTATGATTAACATTTCCACGTGGGCGAAGTGGGTAGTCCCAGTCTGTATCCTGCAACCCAAACTTTTGGTCCAGAGAAATTCACTTGTTCTGACGAAGTCCAGATGATGATTCAGGAAAGACAGTACTTGTCGATACGTACTCTCAGATGCACCATTTGCAAAAGGCTAAAACGTTACCAAGCAATCTTTATGTTGTTAGCGCTTAGTTTCTCGCGTGACATGACGTATCGTGAATTTTTCATGTTTTCCCGGTGATTTGCGGTTATTTAGTGTGTTTCATTTCCCACGTATACAGGTGTAATTTAAGTTTAAGAGATAGCTCACTTCCGTTGGCGACTTTTGATAAAGATTTTTAGGTGACGAAACTGTAAATGCTTAGAGACCATATGTCTATATCGAGTAAAAAAAATGGGGGATCGGGAATATGCAGTGGCTAATATACTGGCTCCCCCCCCCCCCCCACCCCCCGAAATCCTGGAGATGGTAGGAATTTTCAGTGGGATCCCGATCCCTACTTAAAGTGAGTAAAGTGATGTGGATAGCGCTTCAAATGGAGCGCGCAGTCCGTTGGATGGGATATTAAATTATATGTGACCCCTTTGGCACCTATCTTCGAGAGCAGACTAGTGCCGACGCTGGGTTCCTCTCCACTCTTCCTCCATTTCTTGAATATCCTACATCTACCGTACGGCAAATGACCGTAGCTATCATTCTCTCCCATAATGAATACTACTGCTCGAGTAAGAAATAGGTATCGGCAATTTTTACCATATTCTGTAAGAGAATGTGGGTAGGTTTGCATCTTCACTTCACTTCTTTCGCCGGAGGCAATAGGCAATGGGAGGTTGAAATGAGTGAGTCCTAATATCTTTGGAAGAAATTTCAATATCTATTTTATATATACATATATAGTATATATTTGATATAGTATGTAATCAATATATCAATATATTTTCCAGTCTGATTTCATCGGTTGTGTATTTATATTTTTAGGCATTCCGTTATATATATATATATATATATATATATATATATATATATATTTAATTATTTAATTATGTACTGACTAATAGTTAACAATCTTCTGTATATTGGTCCACGGCGCGGGAACAAGATCATTGAAGCAGGATAATAGCCAGGATTTCCATGAAGTCAGGAATGTGAAGTTTGAATCGGGATTGTGATATGCGAGTCGGGGATTATCCTTGAGAACTATGTTCCTTGTATTTGTGAGATCACTTAACATTTGCTGTAGGCCATTGTGTGCGCAATACATGTCAAAAACCCAAATATTAGTTTTGCACCAACTTTGGACTTTGAACATTGGCGCGCGAAATAAATATTCTCATAACTATAGGCTAATCGGTTTCTAATGGTCATTGAGGCAGGATGATAGGAGTTGATTGGAGGATCGTGAATGTGGAGACGGATGGAAGAGGTAAAGTGAGCAGAAAGGAAAACAAAGGCATGGCTGTGGAGGAGATCAATCATTGGAAGAAATCCAAAGAAGACAGGAAAGATGGATGAAAAGTACATTGATCGGCAGTGGGATGTTAAAGACTGTGATAGAGGGGAGAATGTTAGGCAAGCGAGGAAGAGGCAGGAATAGGATTGGAATGTTGGACGGTATGAAGGGAGGGAGGAAGTATAGTATATACGGAGATGAAGAAGGGCTTGTTGTAGAGTAGGATGTTGGGTTGTGTTTTGTTTGGAGAGACAAGGAAATCGTCGCTGTACCGTTTAGTATCTTGTGTCCATCTAAAACCTATCGTAACCGGAAGATTACCGATGATGATAATAATGTCTTAATCGGTAGATTATCGATGATGATAATAATATATCAACTCCTTAATGATTAAAATCCGAGTTGGCGATATTATCAAAATATCGGAATGATGATCGCAAATCGTTCTATTTTTCAGTCCGAAGCTGCCCAGGAACGCGTCGCATATCTGGACAATGTTGTATCCGCCTTCTCTCACTCGATTCCCCAAAAGTCTCTGTGGTTACTGGTAGAAATGACCAATTTGTTTACGGAAATGAATGGCAATCGGCGGTAAAAAAGTGAGTGGTTGCGACGAATGCTCATATCAGAATAACCTCGTGATACCCCGTGGATTCTCCGTTCTTTGTCCGCCGAGTTAAGCCATCGAGAATGTTGTACCTCTCCAAAAGCGTGACGACTTTCCTCAGTCAACAGCCTTACTACTTCTGGTCCCTTATTCCTGTGGTGGGGCGGCCACTCGCTTGCTTCGCGAATGTCGCTCGCTTCTACCGTGCGCTGGGCATCCGCGAAACGGTCGAATTCGAGAACGGGCGGGGGTGTACAATCCGGCAGATAGGAGGGCCGTACTCTGACCCTTTACCTTACAGTGGAGACCCGCGAATTAGCATGGAGAGCCCCTTAACCCTCTCCCCCCACCCACCCCGTATTCTAGCGTTCCGTGTTGCACGCGAACTCCAATAAACCGTTGCAATCGACTCACGCTCGCGCGAGGAAATGTACTCGAGACCCCCCGCATGGTCCCAATGCGCACCGCTGCTTCGCAGGATTACCTAATTACGTCCAAAGTGCACATTAATGAGGGCGCAGCACGTGAGCACTCCTGGAGTTCGTGCAAACTATCGTGTTTAATGGAAGGAGCGAAGGTTAATGTCTGAGACCCAGGGGGAATAGCTTACGGCCTTCTCTTAGAAAAGAGGAACCGGTCAATATTACCCCAACTACTTCGGAGGCTGCTCCGACGTATATGGTATAAAAGGTCATCGCTATTCTAAGACTATTTCGGGTGTTCTTTTTCAATTCTTTATGACTGCGGTTGTCTGCCATTTAGGGTAGATTTTGGATGGAGACACAGACTAACCACCGTTACATTTTAAATTAAGAAAAGATGGTAACAGTATTCCACTAGATAAGTTGAATTGTTCGACCGGGTTTCGTTGTATTACATTATCTTCAGGTGATTTAATACATCGAAACCCGTTCGTACAACTAAATTTATCTAGTGGAAATATTTTACTATCTTTTCTTTATTATGTTCGCCTGAAACTACTCAACCGTTACATTTATTTCTTAGTCAGGCCCAGTTGGAGAAAATGTTACACCCTACATTGCAGTAAATCCTTCATTAATTCTTAATCACATACATTCTACTTCCCATCATCCCGTCTAATATGAAGACCTTACCCCCAACTTGCCTTACGTAATCCCCCCTTTCACAGTCTGCAACATTCCATCCCCATTCAAAATTTTTTTCGTCCGCAATTCCTGCCTCCTTCGAATTTCTATCAACGACGACTCTCTCTCTTCTCCCGCTATGCCTTGAACTTCTTCGTTTGTTTTGCTTTCCGTCTGTTCAATTTTTACACCCTTCTTCCTTAATGTGTTTCCAATAATAATTCCGCATTTCGTTGAACAGCCCCCTCCAAAATTATAGTGGTATAATTTTATGATTGTCGGATATTCGTGAGAAACCAAATTTTGGGGCAGAGAAACGAACTGACTTCCGGAATCCACCCTGAATACGTAGGTATCACTTTTCTCAAGGCATAGCTCCGAATGGGATCTACCCTCGCCTAACGAAATCAAACTGTTGGGATGACGAGTGTGATATTGAATATCGTTGAAAGTAAATACGGAAACGGATTTCACGAAACTGGGAGGTTTGTTTTCGCGGTGAATTTGACTGGTTGGGATTTCTGGGATTTCGGTACGTCTGCATTAGTCGTGAAAGCCCCTGCTCTCCGAAAATCTTAACTCTCACGCGTATTAGTGGGTGCCTTTCTTCTTGTTTTGAAGTGTATTGGCATGACCCTGTCTACCTACTGTCCACCTGATAGAAGACGAAAAAACTCAATCTACAAAGCAATCTATTCTAGTTGATATGTATGTCGTTATATTAGAAGACATTGCCTTAGGCGTTATTTGGTGGGAGTCTTTCATACTAGGCGTAAATGAAGGAACACTAACTTTGCAGATTTCTTTAGAATTTTTTTATTTTTCTCCATAATTTCACCTAATCATGCCACGAAGCCATGGTGATGGAAAATAAAAATTCTAGTGGAATCTTCGTAGTTAGTCTACCTTTATTTACGCCGTTACATTAGAGTCGAATAGATTGTGAAAGACGAAAGTCATGAGAAAACATGAGAAAGCATAGATCGGAAAAGATGGCAATTATTTGGCTGGTGAGTCTTAAAAAATATATCGATAAACATAAACTTAATGTTTCCGATAAACGTGGCTCAAAGAACTGACTTTTACATTTATATAGTGCCGAACAACAGCATAGGCTTTACGTATTGAGCAGATAAATAGGACGGCTCAATAGTAATTAATTATAAAGTTGTAGGATAATTGCTAGAAGATCTCCACTCCTCTTTATTCTCAGATAGTATTTTATTTCTTCATTACTATTTTAATTCCCCATTATCTCTGAGATATATCACATCTTATCTTAGGGTTGTCCCGACACTTTTCCCATCCGTTCTTACGTCTAATATCTTCTGGAATCCGTCATGCCTGAAATGGCACGCTCAGGAAGTTGGTCTTCATAGCTGGCGATGCACCCAATCCATTAAATCCGCAGGGCTCTCGTGGATGTAAGCTCGCGGAAAAAAAAGGTGACCTGTGTTGGCATAATTTTAAAGTATTTTCATACATATAATACGCTCTCTTGTGAGTGGTTTCCGTAATTGCAGCACGGATGCTGCCCTTACGTAATGGGAAACGGGGTGACCTCTCTTGGGTTTGCTGGGTAACATCATCACAATGCCGGCAAGCGAAGAGGTCGTAAAACTAGTGTCGCCGGCGACGTGGTCGTCTTCGGTCTACATAAAACTGGAGAAAGACGATGGGGAAAAAAATCGAGTGAGAGCTGAATGCATAATTTCAGCTCCAGGCTTTCAAATGAATTCATACGATGCTCCACTTTCGTAAGGGTTTTTTTTTGTTGTTATTCCACCGATTGAACGTAGGATTTGGACAGTCTGTGACAACTATTATAAATCTTAGTGTGCTTCTTAGCATTTATGCTCGGTACAAACGTTTTTTCTCTACATTTACTCGTTCATCATCTCGGTACTGTTTATCCCCTCGCTCAGAATTACTAGTTTTATTTCCTCCATTCTTCATCAATGTCTCTACCATGACGTTCCTCGGGATCACACTGCCCCTCCTCCATCCATTTTTATTCGACCTTCGGAGGTCCCCTCGTCTAACTCCTCAGCTTCCCTCATTCTCCCATCAAACTTATTTCTTCGTCTCTCTCCATGTCCATTCCGCGCATTTGATCTGTCCTCGGCCATATCCACTCTCCAGGATGCGCTTAGCCCCTCTCATACGAATGAAAAGTCGTCGCCAATGTACAAAATTGTTTGCAGAATGGTGCTTAACTTTGCAAAAAGTAGGTTTATTGCGTCTCTCGCATGAAGTGAGGGGAAAAAATGACTCGTTCGGTCTAAGGAACATTCTCTTGTATTAATTTTTTAAAATATGTTTATATCTCCTATCGCTCGCCGGTCGGAACGCAGCGAGGAATGGTCGTGGGTGAGGGCTCGCAAAGGTTCTCGCGCCCCCGAATGGCGAGGGCACGCACGGAGATCAGGGGTCGGCAACCTCCTGCTCCTTATGGCGCCTGTCACAGTCGTTTTCCGTGACGACGACAGTGTCGGCACCCACGCGACGTAGGTCCGCGTGGACCGATAGGTTGTGTCCCTCCCGAGGCCTCCCGAAGCGCAGCGGGCGTGGGTGCACTCTTTTTGTCATGCTTGTCGCCGTTCGAATTTCGTGCAGCGCCGTGCGAGGAAAATAGCACGAGCTATAAATGTCGTTGGGCGTGAGTCGTGATTCATAGGCGAAATTGCGTTCTCATCGCATCGTTGCAAAATTGATATTTGTCTCAAGTGTCAATGTTTATAAAAAACACATTTTCGGTATACTAACAGCTCATCGCTCTTTTTCTCAATAGGCGTGATTGACAAGCTTGTCCATTTGAGAACAAATCCGTGTGCGCTTTCTATCCCCCAAAACCCTCTTATCTTTCATATGATATTAGGATAGGAATTTTGCACCACTCATATTTTCATGACATTTCGTCGCCGGTAGGAATCTATGTACGATATTGCATACTATCATTTACAAAAGTCTGTTTGCAGTCACAAGCTACCTTATAACTCCGGAAGGGTTGAAAAAAGTTCAGTTACCCTGACCATAAGTGGCTGGCAAGCACTCCGGCCTCTCACGGTTACGAAAAACTAACCCACCCCTGACAGCCTTTGAATGCTGATATAACGAAGGTTTTCACCTTTCCGTAATCCTCGGCCCGCCAGTGACTGCATGTAAACTGTTGAAAATAATGGTTCATTGCGGTCGATTCGGAAACCATTAAAGTAATCACTTCATCCAAAGTATTTTTGCAATTTTAAGAAAATAATTCTCATGTTTTTGCCTGCTCATTGCCGGTCGTCCTGCGTGAGACGAAAAATCAAAGAGCTCGCGGAAAATGCAAACGAGTGATTACAGTGAATTCACACCCTGCCGGTGACCTGCACATTGCGGATAAAAATTAATAAAAATGTTATGCTTATAGGTCAGAGAATGTGGTAGCTGCTGGTTAATTCGTTGGTTGCTTTATCGAGGCCCTCCACTGCCATCGGTGTTTAATTTTGTTGGCTGTGTGTTAGTCATCGGACAACCCGAAGCTCGATTGTTTCTGTCACTGAGTTGAAAAGGCTTGCACGGTGGCTGTGAAAGTTAATGGATGAGGATAATAATGAGTTTGGTGGATTTATTCGGGAGGAAAGTAGGTTATTGGGTGAAATAAGGAGTCGTGGGAAGCATTAAAAAGTGAATATGTTAAAGAATATAAAGTGTTCGACCACAGGGAACGTTTTGAAATAAAATTTTCGGGTTATCTGAAGGAGTGTAAAATATACTATGGATTAGAAAAAGATAGTGATAGTAGGGTAGCGGGTCCCCAGAGGCGTCAGACCTGGATATATATGTATATATATATATATATATATATATATGTATATATATGTATATGTATATATATATATGTATATGTATATATATATGTATATGTATATGTATATGTATATATATGTATATGTATATATATGTATATGTATATATATGTATATGTATATATATGTATATGTATATATATGTATATGTATATATATGTATATGTATATATATGTATATATTAGTATATATATGTATATATATGTAAATATATATATATATATGTAAATATATATATATATATATATATATATATGCACCCTCACGATACGTATGTATATATAATATACATACATACATAGATTAAAATTTTCGTGGGTTAAGTGGTGGAGGTATTAGAGAGGGAAGGAATTTGTTTGTGTGGCTCTAATTGAAAAAGAACTTTCATTCGTCCAAAATTCACTATTGTAGGTAGAACTTAGAATGATTGAGTGGAAAAATATTGTAATTCTCTCAGGATATGACGACTCCTTCATTCCTTAATTTTCTACCCCACAGTGATCTCCAAAACGTGTCCTTCTGTCTTTCATGTGACTACTCGGTAAGAGTTCCATTTGGTCACTTACCCTTCTTATATTCATCTACATCTACTAAATGCCCCGCAAGCCGCCGCAAGGCCGTGTGGCGGGGGTGTTAGGACACCACCCGTAATTTAGAAAAGAAAAAAAATCGCATGCAAAAACCACAAATTCAACCTCCACAAAAAAACATGGCATATATTCATTCAAGAACACTTGCACCCCACACATATTTCTGTACTCGGGTGCATATAAAGCAAACCGGACTGGATGGCATGTAACGGCACATAAGGTTTCATAGGTCTCCCGCCAACGCGAGACATATCCGAAAAAAACTTCACGCTTAAATGAATGAAAGCAGGCCTCTCTGTGTCAATCGCCATAACTTCCTCAGGGACCGATATTGTTTCGAGGTACCGAAATACATGTATTTCATCATTATTCTCTTTGCGACTACTTGCTGTGAATCCTGTTCATCCTTCTGAGCACCCTCGCATAGCAAATGAGACAGTTTGACCTTATTGACAAACAAGGTGGTGAAACCCAACGCGACGCCGGCATCGCTGTGATATAAAAGAAAGACGCCCAAGTCGTAAAAATGTTTAAAAAGCCCTCCATTGGGTACATACATCTGATTGGCACCAAAGTCTAAACTCGTAAGGAGCCGTGCTAAAAATAATGCATGGGGTTTTAGGAAAGGCGTGACACTATTTTCAACCATTTTAGAACCGTTCCACTTTCATGTGTACTCATTTCAAAGCTGCACTCCCTGGAGACCTTAAAAAAATAAGTCACACCGTGCCGCACTCCATTTTTTTCTTCAAAGGTGGAAGAGATTCGATACTCATGGTGTGATATCAAGCATAACCTGCCCCCCCCCCCTGTTGTCGTGTATATTTTTTTCTGCCTTACAACCCTCCGTCTCTCTCACACACCCTTGAGATCCACTCAATTTGTTGACGAACGTAAGGTATCATTCCAGGAGATGGCCGAGGAATTTCGGGGATGCAAGCCACTTCTGCCAGGCAATCATCTCGGAGAGTGGAAAAGAAGAATTACACTCGCCTCGGCCGAAGACATTTTGAGACAAGCAATGAAGAAAATACATAGTCTACGTGAATGATTATCAAGGCCTTCAACATAGTTCAAAGCAGTTTCCCGCAAGCTCTGTGAAACATTGTCACGGAAGTATAGTGGGTGGGTGTGAAGGTGTAATTAGAAAAAAGAAACTTGGACGGAAGTCCCTCCTTATTGTGAAGACAGCAAGGTGAGACTAATTGCAACACTTTCGGAAATGTTCTTGGCACTAAAATGTACTAGACACACCAGGGGAACTAATTTCCCCCCCCCCCAACTGCTTTGGATGATTTATTCCGCCAGGCTAAATCAGGAGGAATAGAACCAATCATGGATCTGTTTGAATGATATATTTTTTACTTCTACATCTACATAATACCCCGCAAGGGCGTGTGGCGGTGGGTGTTAGGTCACCAACCGTAAAAAGGAACAATACCACATGCAAAACAACAAGGTGGAAAATTACACCCACAGCAGCGCACACACTCATGCAAAAATCCCTTCATCCAACACTCATGCAAACACATATACCGCAGAACAACTAAAAACTGCTCCCCAGGATGCAGCACGAAAGCCATCCTACAACACGCAAGCCAGGACACAACAAGCAAGAATGTGAAACATCACTACCACATGAACATGCACCACAAAACACTCTACCCCCCAAAGAGACTGTAAAAGGCAGGGAATGCGACCCAACGTTGCAGGTAGCAGGAATTTCCCCCCGAGGAGAGGGACGAGGGATTGAGTTACTTCGAGGTACTTCGACTGAAATGCGAGCACAGCAAAATTAAAGGGAAGTGCCCCAATAAAAACGACCGAAGAATCCGTATTTGTGATCTACCGATTCTTTTACAAAAACATCACATCCCAAACACACATATCAGTCGTTGTCCATACAGCCGCAGCCACAATAGGCACTAGTAGTATCGCCACTAGTAGTAGCATGCTCGCGGCGCATGTTTATTTGGATTTTTAATTAAAAATATCGTATATTCTGTCAATATATTTCAAAGTTTTTCATTTTTTTTGTTCCAAGTGCTGCTTTCGACACACCTAAAGTTTTGCACCCCTCTCTCTTCATATCCTTTGATTAAAATGCTGAATTCGGAATAAGAAGCAAGTTATTGCAACTGTGTTGCAGGGAGGATACTTTGATAATTTTCTCTTTTGGGGAAGCAGTAAAAATTGAACTTCAAGAGTAAAAATATACCTAAATATTTATGTGACGGAATTTTCCTCCTGGATGCTTGAAATTCCAACCTAAGGGGGGTAGCTTCACCCCCCCGTTTGAGAACCTCTGTTCCTGAGAGAGAGGGACTGGGGGTCCGGATTAAAATGGGGAACAAGAGAGGCGCTCCGGTTCCCCGGGGGGAAGGGTATACTACGGTGAGGGAGAAGGGCCCCGTTGCCTCTTCTTCCTTCGACCCGTTTCATTCCCCGCGTCCCATCGATCCGAGGTTCCTCGCCCCCGTAAAGGGGGTGTGTGGTAGGGGGAGCGCTCTGGAGCCTTCGGGGGAGGTGGGAGGCGTCTCACCCCATCAGCTGGCCGATGCCCGCGACCTTGGAGCTCTTTTTCCCCTTATGCGCCCTGCCATCGTGTTTCCGTGGGCGGCAGAGGGGAAGCGGCCGACTTATAAGGGGAGAGGCTCTACGCTGTGAAAAGGACTGAAGGGAGGAAGGAAGAGAAGAGAGAGGTGTGGGTAACGGCGGAAGGGGTGCGAGAGCACCTGGCCCAAGGACCCTGTCTTCTTTAAAACTCCTCTCTGCTGCCCTTCCCCGCCCGCCAACCATCTCGGCGTTCGCCCCATCGGGGACCACGCTCTTCTCCTGCCGGCCACTCCTCATGCACCTGCCCCAGTGAGGCACTGGGGCAGAGCGTCGCCGCCGTAACTGAGGACGCTTATCTCCCTCTCTCTCTCTCTTGCGAAGCACAACAGGCCACTCATATCTACACCAAGCCCCGCAAGAGCTTGTGACCGCGGGGTGTTCTTAGGGCAACAACCATTCATACATAACTAGTTATAGTACTAAATAAATTTAAGTGTATATTTACTCGCACACGTAAACACACTTATATTTGCGCACGTGCATGGGTGTTTGCAATCGTCTTCAATGTAATATTTAGGGGCTATGTGGAAGGAGATACTATATTGTAAATCTATGTTGATTAGATGTAAAATCTCGCCCAAATTAAGTCCCCATAAGTAAAATAAATTGAACAAATAAATCCATCGTACTGTCTATATCATGCAATAACGAGTAAAGCTCCTTTTTTTAATAGGAGCGGCCATATCGAGTAGGAGAGAGAATTATTATGGGGCCATAATAATTCTCTCTCCTACTCGAGCAAACTCAAAAAGTGTTCAGAAAGAAAATTTTGTATGTCAAAGCCTTTAAGTACACTGTGAGATGGGAGTAGAGTTGTATTGTGAACTTATTCTAGACAGAAAAACGTCACGGAAATTAACTGGGAAGATTTGTTCGGATGAGTCCCCGTGAAGCCAAGGAGGGTCGTTGCAAATGGACGGGCTTGAATCGATATGTATACGTGATCGTCGTAATCGCAGGAACCAATCCGGAGGTTGATTTTTTGTAGAGGTGAGGTGGAAGAGCTCACCTCAAACATAGCCTTGAGCCAAAATTAAATTCACATATTCGTAGTAGCGGGAAAAGTACCTTTCCTCGTTCCATCATTGGTTTCCCGGAAAGTACTGACGTACAAGAAATCGCACGGCTTGTATATTTTAGATGTAATTGATTCAAAGGCATTTTTCTCGGTGTTCTCCCTTGTGTTGTCGAATTTCTTGGACCTCTCCTTTCCGAATTTACCAACATGTTCTGTTTTCGGGTCTGGAAAGTTAGCCGTTTTAGAAGGCCCTCTGCGTGAAAGAAAGAAGTGAAAGCGTGATGTCATGAATATGGTGCACGACGTCGCCCTCATTCTACTGCGAACGGAGACATACATTTTTCCCTTTGTGTTGAGAATGACCTCACGGGATTCTCTCCATTGAGAGTGAGAGCCTCGATAAGGCTAGGGTCACAATAGTGCGTTCGCGTAGAAAAGAACCTGCCATTCGCCCCCCCTTCTTATAGGGTAGGTTTCCCTCATTCTCACCACCTTTCTCTCTCTCCCCCCCGATCCATCTCACCCGAATTATTTCAACGTTGTTGCCAACTACTGCTGGCTTGGAGATCAGTGGTTGATTTTTCTCTCGCGCGTGCTGAGGAGACTTGGCAACACAGTACGATACTTGCTTTTAAGTCTGGAGGTGAGGCTCTTTTAAACTCCGCCCACTTGCATCCGAAAGATCCGCGAACGGACAAAAGCGTCTCGAGAATTGCGAAATCCCCGAGTGCTGTGTGTGTCCGAAAGGAAATGAGAGAGAGCGATTCGGGAAATTTGACAACAAGGGAAAAACACTCTAGTGACGCCACTCGCAACATAAAGTGAACTGAGTGTAGAGCATCTATTATTCGGGTGTTAAAAAAAAAGCCAGGGAAGGAACAGTAAGGGGGAAAAAAACGTGTTGCACGTGGAGCAAAGTGAGCGTCACGCGAAGAGGCGATTCCGTGTCGCGTCGGGGGAAATTCTACCGAGATTTTGAACGGAATGACTTCAAAGCTTTTGTCGGGGTTCCTTTCGCGGAAAATGGGAAGTCGTGGCATTAATCGCGTTAGGAGTTGCGGAAGGTGGGATCTTCGCCGATCGCGCCGATTAAATCTTGAATCCAAACTCAAGTGTGTCGCTGGCCGGGGGGGGGGGGAGAAATTAAAAAACCGTACTTTTGAAAGAGCTAGGATCACTTTTTTTCGTTGAGATCTGTGGAATGTTGTGTGGCCCTTGGGGCGGCTTGCGGGGTATTTTGTAGATGTTCGATGTTGAGTCTTCTTTGAGTGAGATGTCATTTGGTTGTCTCCGAAGTGTATATTAATCGATGGCAGATGGTGTCATCGTATCGCATCAAAATCGGAGTGATAGTCCACTAGAAAATATCCTCGGATACTTTCAACGGTCCTTGATACACATTTGGGTTGTATGTAGCCTTCGGAAAAACTCATCTTTAAGGCAAGCATTAAGGTTTTCTGTTTCATACAGGGTGCGTTCCAAAAGTAATGCAATTATTTTTTTAAAGTAAAATATTGAACAGATTTGCACAAACTCTTAATATTCTTCAAAGTACTTGAAAATAACTTGTACTACTGTTGAACTATAAAGGAACTTGGCTCCCGCGTTATCTGAGATAGTGCATTTAACACCCCATTTGTCTTTGCACTAGCATAACTCTCTCTTATCCAATAACCTACCTTTGGTTTGATTGCTTTGATGGAGGTCTCATCAGCATTCGAAACTAGCCCGCGCGATATAACCGTATTTTTACGTTGTGTTCATTTACGTCATAATCTGTTGTCGCATTGTCATCGCTCATCGCATTTGTTCGAGACAATGCGTGATTGCACTGGGCTAACACTGGGTGCCCACTGACCATTTCTAGTAAAATATTGTCATTTTACAAATAGAAATCAACGAACGTTATCATCTTCAGATGATATTGTTTTGTTAAAACCTGTTGCTTCAGTATTAAGGCTTTGTGGAAATAGTTGATGGTAACCAATATCGGTTGATTTAATGCACATGGCTAAGTTTCCCTTGCCAGTGGTGACTGCTCGTATTTATCTCCTTTTTTGCGGGTTATTTCACTTGCACGTGTCCTTGACGTGGTGCATCGTAAAAAATATCTTTTACTGTTACTAAATTAAGCTAAACTTAGCTAAACCAAGTTAAATACTGCCTAGATACCATGCCGCTCACTCATTACTAGAGTAAAACCTGTTAGTTATATCTCTCTTTCTGAATTTAACACTGTTTGATATCGACTAATAAGGTTCAGTTACTACTCTAGGACTAGGCGACGAAATTTTCGTGTAAATTCGTAACTTCAATATTTATTGAGTTAACATGTAAATATACAACCACGTCATATTTGATTCTAGCATATAAATTTGTTTCGCTGCTGCACAAATGTGCGTTTAATTTCGCAAAGAACACCAACGTGAAAGTTAACTCGTTCTCGGATCATGCACAGTTCAGTCCTGTTATCAGTCTTGTTGCTCTTGTTTTTTATGTGCCTTACTGTTTTAAGTTTTATTTATTGTTCGAACGGGTTATCTTATTAAGAGCGCTAAATTGATCAATGTTGGTACTGTGGTGCTTGAATAAGTTTAAATTGATCGAAATAGTATCTCGTGCATGTCCCGGTCCCAGTCGGAATACTAACAATAAGTGATTTTCAGCTTAAAGTCTTCGAACTTCGGAGGCGAAGCTTGAGTTGTCTTTTAAAAGCTGTGCTCAGACTGGGAAAATATGGCATTATGCAGATCAAGTAAAATTGAATGCTGTTCTCTGTGATAAAGTAATGTGGGTTTTGCGTGGATATAGATCGCTAAAGCCTTTACGTTCCTCAGTCACAACCCTTATTGCAAGTTTCTAGAACGGGAAGTGGTTCGATGGTCGTTTCCTCATTACCACTGTGCCCCGTTTCCCAACTAAAAGTTCCCATTGTTTGCTCATGTATACAACTACAGTGATCATGTTCCTACTCATACCAGTATTTATGTTTGACATGGTATGCGGTTAGCGACGTTTAACTTTGCACTACTGGATGCTGTTTGGGGTCTTTTAAATTAAAATTACAGCGATGAGAATCAGCCTCTGGCACTTTTGACCTCTGGAACTCTCTCCTTTCCTCCGTTCGATTCTAAATGAAAATAGGCGTAAATTATGGAAAAGTTTACGCCAAGTTTATAATATTCCTATTGGTAAAGAATCGTTTATTGTAACATTTATAAGTCTTCCGAAGGGTTCCGAAGACGAAGGAGAAAAAAGTTTATTTGCCGCGTTGGTACTCTTTTATACCCTCTTCCTTCCCCCATCTCATCAATCATTGCCGTGGTATGTTGATCTTTCCGGTGTTGTGTGTCCGAAACAGAAGGTTTCTCCAATTCTTCTTTCTTGCGTTGTGGCCTTCCGAAAAAGCCGTAATTTGTTCCTTTGCTGAACGCTCAAGGGAGCTAATGGAAGTTTGATGTAATTCCCGCAAGGCATTTTATCATCACCACTGCGGAAATGTATTTTTTTTATGAGTGATTTTCTTTTAATTGCTGGACTAATTGCGGTTTAGGAAATTTGAGCTCATTTCCCGCAGTATCATCTAAATTAGTTGGAACGCCCTGTGCGTTTTGTTTGTCAAATATCTACAATTGGAAAATAATGATTTTTGGGAGATGCGTTGCGTCATTGTGAAGGCGGAGTCACGTGTGCACTGATATGCAGTTCAGTCGTACGGGTGTGTGGGCCGCACGAATTCTGCCAGCCAATTCATCTATTTGTGTCTAAGACAGCCACCACATATGCGACATTAATATGGGAATAATTAAAAAAAATGACCAACGAAATTAATTGTAATTGGCGTGCGTCGTTTAAATTTGCGAATAAAGCTTCATTTTTACTTTCTCTTTGCAGCATACTGCGCAATTTCATGCTATCTGGTTCGACACTTTGCAATAAGAATTAAACTCATAAAAGTGTGTAGTTATGAATTTTTGGAATATGAGTAGTTCCCTCTCGAACGCCTACTGTATCAGGAATACCGAAATAGAAAATGTGCCCTCGATTAAATGTGAGGCGTTACCCTCTCTCACGACCTCTCCGGGGCGAAACAAGCTGACAAAAAATCAGGGGCAAGCTTGCTAAACATTGGGATTTACGAGGAAGATTATTGGGGAAATGTGTTAGAGAGGTTTAAGATCATCGTAATCTTTCGCATGGTAGACCTCATTAGAATATTCTACTAGTATATGAGGTCTTCATCAAGTTGGATTGATTGCCGAATTAGATCGCTTGCTGCGTGGAGGAGCTAGATTTGTAAAACGTCGTCATGGCAAACTAGTAGCGTATCAAAATTATTATTAGAGAGACTATGTTGGGAATCACCCACGGAGCGAAGGTTAAATAAATTACAGATTAAACATCTTGCATAAATTGGAAGGTCTCTAGCGATAGTGTTGAAAATATAGCATTACCTCTATAGTACTACGGTATGAGAGAGCATGTAAATAAAATTAGAGATGTTAAGTGTAGACTAGATTGATTTAAAATATATTTTCTCCCACGAACGATAAGGTAACAGAGTAACGTTATCCGATCGCGCTAGGACGGGAAGGTGTTTTAGGCCAGTAGTAGTCTGGTATGTAATCACCCCCTGCCAGACATCCCGGTGTTGACTCTCAGGGTGCCATCTCTCAAATCTTTGCAGAAAATCAACTTTTCATCAACTCTTTAAATGCTGTTGTTAGGATTTAATTTCCTCATTGGATGTCATTGGAGGCGTGCATTAGGAAATCCTTAAACGTTTGTTTCAGAATAGTCTTTTTGTTCACCATACAGAAACTTTATATCAAGGAGGAGTACATTCTCTGTACTGGTCATCCCGTCAGCGGCGCGCGTGCTTGTAAACAATGAAGGTACTTCGTTTTTATTTGTTACATCGCTTCAGATGACGAGTAACATTGAAAAATCGAGCATTTGATACCTGCTAGCCCACAGTGAACGAGCAACTGTTGAAGAGCTTGTTCTGTTTAGGTGGGACGACTACTCGTGCTGGATTTCTGGCCATTTTGCATAATTCCGTCGGAGTTTTCGATTTCATTTTAAAAGCCCCGAAGCGCCGAATAGTTGTGACTCACACATTTGTTCGACGAATGACGAATTTCGTGAATCATAACTCTACTGTAAGTTTCAGCACATGTATATATGTAGATAATTATGTCTTTTATTAGAGGAGACCTGATATGAATGCACCCAGAGGCGTCTGCGATGAGTCGCAAACAAAATTACGTTCCCAGTGTATCAAGGTTCCGGGGATGTACCCTTCATTATTCTGTTGATAATCAATTTTACTGTGCTTGTCGTACCGCTACTGTTTTATTGATGCCATCGTTGTGTGGAACTCCGTACGGAAAACTTAAGTACACTTGGCTGAGGTTTGAATGCTAGTTACGTTCGCCGGGAAGGTAATTCTTTGTTTTGCATAAACTGCTAGGCTCTATCATCTTCATAGTGAAGTTTGACGTAAAAAAATGTTGAGCTACTTTTTTTTCGGACCTTTACGATGGCAATATGTATATGATGTCGGAATTATACGAAGCGCGACGTAATTATCCCTCTGCCGCTCTGCCTGGAACCTCATTCCAGTTCATCATTTCCTCGGAGAAAATTGGAAAAAATCATGCGCGCTGGCTTGAGCCTAACCCGAGTTCTAGTATTGCCAATCCCTAGCGATGTTTACGGGATACATGTTTTAGATATGCGTTTGTCTTACTGAAAAACTACGTGATGGAAAAACGCTACATTTGTTTTTTTTGTCTCCGTCACGAAAATGTGACTCGAAGCGAATGAGTTTTTCCCATTTAATATTTTTTTTTATTCAGCATCCAATTTCCCGTGCATAGAGAACGGAGGGGAGTGGTGGGCGTAGTTTGGAAAAGTTAACCGCGAGGAAAGAGAGGTCGCTCCCTTCCCATTGGTCGTGCGATCTCCCGACGACGCACTCACTCGCTCTTTCGCCCTCTTTTTTTTTCACCTCCCGTCGCAACCGCTTACGTTCCCCTCCCCGCCCCCTTCCATCCGTTCCCACTCAGCTCGTCCCCTCCCTACTCGACCCGTCCGCGAGGGGGCGAGAAGTGTGTGTTCCCTCGCGTGGGATCCGAGAGTATCCCCATCGCTCCTTTTATACGCTATCGCCGTGGGTGGAGCCGACACCCCCCCCCCCCGCCCAACAACCATCGTTTCGCCCCCGTCATTTCCCCGCCCTCCCCTGAAAGAAAGGAGGAAAAAAACCCCTTCTTCTGTCCCCCTTCGACGATCACCGCAGACCCTCCTCGCCCTCTCCTTCCTCCCAGTCCGAACGCCCCACGCTCCCCGCGAGACTGCGGAGATGTCCACGAGTGGTGGGATGGCCGGAATCTTCACTTCATCTAGTCAGTTTGTACCTTTCGTGTTTCCAAGTTGCTGCTGCTGTTCCACCGACTAAAATGAAATTTTGTGCCCTTGACATTTAGGAAACGTAAATGATTACCGCCAGGGATCGGTTTGGGCTTGGTGTGCTGGTTCCCCACCGCTAGAGTCAGGGTTTGAATCTCGGTAGTGGAATGATTTGCCAGTGGTAACGCGTTTTCGATTCGGGGCAATGTGGAGAGCACTTGTAAGTGTAGCACGCCGACCTTCTGAGGGGACTTTTAAATTGTCTCACCCCTTGGCGTCTTTTAATACTGTACTAGGTTAATGTCGTCGCCGGAATTCTCTCAACCCTGCCCCATTCCCTCTGATACAACGCCACGCATCCCAGGGTTTCACACCTCCGGCCCGTGCCGCTTAAAATCAGTCGTGAATTATATAAATAATGGGAATTATCTAAAGGTAAGCTAATAGGATCGGAGAAAGCTCATTCTGAGCTACTCAGAAAGTGAGGAATATCCATATAAGTTAAGCACGTTTTTAATCCTTTATGACACCTCGGTTAGCCGATACTCGCCTTATGAGACCTTTATCCAATATTTTACAATGACATGTTTTACATATTTTTGTAAATATTGCGGTAATCAAGCAGAAGTGTGGTAAACCGAGAGAGGAAAGAACGGTTATTTTCTGAGGAGGTAATTTTGAAAGTTGAAATTTAATTTATTGCTGATTTTTTTAATGCAAATATTTTGTGGATTTTTCTTTTCGTTAATTAAGGGAAACAAAGTAAAATCTGCTCTCGGCATAGAACTGGAAGATCCATTTATATGTGTATATGTTGTAGACTTGTTAGAATGAAATAGTATGACGCCGGGAATTCAATTCAAATGATTAGCTCGTGTTTTTGCCGGAGGGTGTCATTTGAAAGGCTTTTTTGGGTACACAATTCCCCCCCCCCCTCTCGCCAATCCGCGCCAGTGTTTCCCCCAGTTTATTAAGTTCCTGGCCACGCCACGGTCTCCTCCCGACGTCGCTGCGGTCTAGCGGCTACGTTGTTACACGTTCGTTTCGGTCGTCTCGACGCGTCCGTCATTTTATAATCTCTCCCCTGGTGCCAGGATCGACGATATCCCTCCATCCGCCGCTTCTGGCTTTTGATTTTGTATTCGATGACATTTCCGTGTACGTTTTAAAGGATTCGATCCCCGAGACGAAATTAGTTTTGTTTCCCCCGGAGGTTCGTTACCTTGCCGACTGACCGGTCGGCCGGCATGGCGTCAGTGATATCGGTACGCGGTCATGCAGACGCATTTGCGTTTCGTGTTGTTGACTCATTTCTCATTTATTTACCACGGAGCCTATAAGAGTGGCAGAGGAACTGGAATATGAGTGAATGAATGGTCGGGAGGATTTTCGACGAACTTGTGAGTTGCCGTGATGTTCCCGGAGGATCAATGATTTGGATTGTGTGCACGAAACGTCGGCGTTCGTTTTATTAGTTTGTTTACGAAATGGAAAGGAATGAATGAATTTTTTAATGGTCACATGTTGGAGTTTTATTTCTTATGAATTCCGGAAGAGTTCTGGATCCATTCTTTTATTCCTTGAATTCAAAACAGGTAATTTTGTCCACGAAGCGATCGTACTGACTAATTTTGCAATGGGATCGGGAGAACTTGTAACTGCTTAAAACGGTATAAATGAAGTTAAATTCTTCATGGTATTCTTTGTTAATTTTTTTAAAGATAATTGTTAGATGCATACATTCGAGTTAAGGACGAGGATATTAAGCGTCAGTGTTTTAACACCTTCACCGTAAGGTTGCGCTCCATTTTAAAGTATCTATGATTCTTGGGCTGGCTGCCTGTACATTTTATCCTGAATTAAAGTCCACGCACCATTTTAGAATAATCTGTAAATTTGGTGTATGAAATGAATCAAAAATGGCATCAGTCATCAAGGAAAAATAATAAGCCATGCGTATGCATCACTAAGGGTGTTATAAATGATTGATACTGAAATGTTTCCTACCGCTGCGGTTTCCAATTATACCCTGGATAGATGTCTTTCGTCCCTATGCAGGGAAATTCAGTAATTATTGTCTCAGAAATATACAATCAACGCAGATGACGAGGTTGTCATTTTGAATTTGCTCTTTGTGATTGACCACTGTCTCCTCCTATTCTTGTGGTGAATTGGAATGGTTTCATTTTGCGACATTAATACACGTGCAACTTTGGTTTCACCCTCTCCATATCACGTATAGTCGATTACTTTAAGTGTCGTAGTAAGTTGACTCCTTCAATACTACGTTAGTCCGTATGATATTCAGTGGTCTTTCGAGTATTTTCCTTGTGGGTTCAAACGTTCGCAACTTCATCCAATTTTGAATTACGAATGCCATAAAACGAAATGGCGATGGATGACGTGAAATATGTTTCGAATTATGAAAATAGCCCTTTCAGAAGGTTAAGTAAAATACCCATAAATCTTTATAAATACCACAAGGTATAAACTTTTACGTTTGGCAAATCCTGATCGTAAAAAGATCACGTCGTTATAATGTGAATTTGAATGAGCATTCATTTGGAATAGTGTTATTTATGTGAATTAACGATTGCCGTCGGTATTTGAAACACTTGTGTTTTCTGTCATTGTTATTAACTGCCGCAGGTTGAGAAAAGAAATACATTTAGTATGCCTAGAAAATTTAGGTTGTGATCCTGGTGCGCTATGTCCCCAGGAGATGCTGATGGAAATAGGATGAAAGCGATAATGATTATACTCTAGTGCCGTCGTGCAAAGAAAATAGCTTTGAATCTCTCATTCTGCAAGGTTTCTTTTCACTCGTAGATAACAACACACCGTCACGTACAAGAAGAGACTGTTTTCAAGAAAAGGTCCATTTGATTGCACCGAAGTCCCATAAAAAGTTTCTACCGAGCGTGTAGAGGAATTCTCTTCCGTTAACGGTGGCTTGGGTAATGGTTTTGAGGCACTCACCGGTGTCCGGAAGAACCTGGTTTGTGACCTACCCGAGCAGGTTGAATTCTTTGTCTTTGGTATTATCCTAGGAAGGGAGAAGAACATAGAATTGAACATCTATCTCAGCATCATATAAACGGCGCTAGAAGCGTGTTATGTGATGCTGTGTGGGTGCATACTTGCCATCCTTTCTTGCGTTTGAGATGGTTCCATTTCCTCTCCGGATTTACGTGGTTATCTTTCGTTTTCTCTCATGTATATCGTGCTGTAAATTAGTTCTCATTGTAGTGTGGCTTAATATCATTAGGTTTAGTTATGTAGATTTGCTTATAGATCTTAAAATATGATAGCTCAACTTGCATCGAATGATCGACGATGACAGAAAATACGGAGAACAGTACATTAATGAGTCCGCGTTTCATTATTTCGAGTTAAATTATGAGTAGCCGTAAATTAAACTATCTATATTTTCTTGAATGAAAGAACAGTACATTAATGAGTCCGCGTTTCATTATTTCGAGTTAAATTATGAGTAGCCGTAAATTAAACTATATATTTTCTTGAATGAAAGTACTATGAAAATGATTCATGTCTTGGTTTCGGCATTCGATGAAAATTTGAACTCACTCAAATGTCATCAGACTGGAGGCACGTGGTAAAACTTAAATTATTATACTTAACAAGAGAGAGGCACGGTAGAAATGCGAAGACCTGTGGAGTAGTAAGGGAAATCAGGTCGCTCCTAATGTCGTCTACTACGTTGATGGGCGTTTTAATGAAGTTTTATAAGCAGAAGTTGGCCATATATGATCGTGAAAAGTGTAGGTGTGTGTCATGAATGACATCAGTATGTGCGTAATTCTTTATCACCAGAGTCCGGTTTTGAAATGGTAAAGGCTATCTCACCAGTGCATCAAGTGATTAGTTAACTGTTAATGTACCAATACTTTTTCCGGTATTATTTACAGACATATTTTAGTTATTCTTGAATTGTTTAGATTGTTCGAAAAATAAAGTATTATTTAAATAGAGCGTTTTTTATATTATTTATTTTTTATTCTATCTAAAAACATATAAGGTGCCTTGCTAACAGGCACCTCTGGCACATCTAGTCTGAAATGTTTTACGAGTAATAAAACTTAATATTATTATTTAAATAAATCCAGAAGAATGACCGGCGCGTATCTTAGGAAAAAGTCATTTATTTTCTACGACTCAGCAAAAGCGTGACTATTTTTTTCCGGTTTCAACCCTAACTTTAAGCCTTCAACTCGTGGCTATAGAACGGTTGAAAGCATTAAAACACTTTCGTAGATGCTCGATCACCCCAATTACTTTGGGTCATGAATAAATGGTATTAGTGTGCGCAGTATTTTTAGCTGCTTCCTATCCCATGAATTCTTTTTCTGTACTGCAATGTCTATGTGAGCTAGTTGATCCGACCCTCCATTGAGACATGGAACGTAAAGTTGAGAATATTTCATTTGGATGACATGTTTTAGTCATGCATCAGCCCAGTGTAGCACCTTAAAGATTGTCTCGTTTTTGTAAGTTTCTTCTCTCCTCCAGGTTAATCAGCTTTACAATCTGTTATTAAGTAAGCGTGAAGACTGGACGATTTTGACTGTCTGAAAGATTTTTAATACTTGACTTATATATTGAATAAAGTTCCTTTCCAAACGCGCGGAAAGATTATGATATTTAGAATAACTTTAGGTAAGTGAAAGACGCACTTTATGGCATCCATTATCGACGATTCATTGCTTGCATTGCTAACATTATATTTTAGAGAATATAGCATTTGCTTATAATCCACGGGAACAGCATCCTCGAGGTGCTATAAATCTAGGTGTTATTTTCTCTTAGTTATGGTTAGCTCTCTGAGCCACTTTCAGACTCTTGAGCCTAAACACGAAACACCTATACCGATTTAAAATGATATTAAGTGATACTACAGTCCGACTTTCGGATTCCGTCTCTTAGCTAAAATTGAACCAATTCCAAGGAAAATGCACTGAGTATCAATATTGGTGACCGCACAGTGTACTCAAGGATTTTGTTTTATGAGGGTTCGACCGCCTCTTCTGTTCTTAATATACATAAATGACTTAAGCACACACGTTAGTAGCAATCTAAGGTTATTTGCTGACGACACGGTGATATACAGGGAAATAAGGAGCCAACTAGATCGCGAGCTACTCTCTAGAGACTTAGACAATATCTCGGAATGGTGCAATAAATGGGGATTAACACTTAATATAGATAAATGCGCAGTTTTGAAATTTTGGAATAAAGGAAGCGAGGAACAGGATATAAACTACAAAATAGAGGGTTTAGTATTGACTACGGCAAATCAAGTTAAATATTTGGGGGTTGTTCTAACACCACGCCTTTCATGGGGAGCACATATCAGGACAATATGCGGATCAGCTTTAAAGAAACTTGGCTTCATTAAACGGGTGGTGGGGAAATGTAATGAAAAAGTCAAAGAGAGGTGTTATTTTGCTCTAGTTAGACCTCATTTGGAATATGCCGCAAGTATTTGGTATCCGTGGGAGAAAATTTGGCAAAAAGAATTAGATAAAGTCCAGAGAAAATCCGCTAGATTCGTTAAAAATTGTTATGATAAAAACACAAGTGTGACAGGTCTCTTAGGGGATTTAGGCTGGGAACCACTTGAAGTGCGGAGAGAACTAGCGAGGCTTAGACTTTTAGAAAGGTTCAGAACAAACGAGTTTAACTATGACACTGAAGGAATTATAATGGCCCCACACTACTTAGGTAGATCAGACCACAAAGATAAACTAAGGGAGATAGATTCCAAGACAGATAGGTACAAATACTCATTCTTTCCCCGAACAATCAGAAATCATAATAGTAAGAAACCGAAGTAACTTTAGAAATATTGAAAACATTGAATTTACAAGTCGGAGCAAAGTTAAACACTGCAAAGCTGTTAGGTATACTTTCAGGTGCATGTGTATGTAAGATGTAGTTTGAGTGTTTGCATGTGTGGGGTATAAGTGTTCATGCATGAATGTATGTCATGTTTTTTTTTAAATATATGATTTTGTGGTTATTGCATGCGGTTTTTTTTCTTTTTCTTTTCTAAATTACGGGTGGTGTCCTAACACCCCCCGCCACACGCCCTTGCGGCGGCTTGCGGGGTTTTAAGTAGATGTAGATGTAGACGGCAATTGTATATATTGGCCAAATCCTCAATAAACCAATGATAACATTGTACCATATTTTGTTAATAAATACTCAATTAGTGAATGTACGAAATGTATAGGTATCATTTAAAGTTCCACAATTTTTTTTGAAACGAATTATTGCGTCGCCAGAACTGAATTTCCCAACAAAATTAAAAGTGATTTTACAACGCAGCTTTTACTTATATATCCGCTCGGATTCGGGCATTTAAAAATAAACATTTTACGTGAAACATCACAGGAGAAAACTTTTATCGGGGAATGGCTTTGTCGAACATAAATTCACAGACGCCGGCTGCAAGACTTTTGAGCAAAAGTGTAGACACGAAGGTCTGTCATGACTGGATAGCAGAATTTGCGCTCTGGATTCCAGTTTATAGGTCGTGCTGGCATAGAGTCAGAGAGGATAAATTGGGAATAAGTACGAATATGCTTCGTAGAAATCCATGTGACATCTTAATAAAAAACGATTTACTGGATAATGTAGGGAAAAATCGACCAGAGTTCATGACGTAAAACTAGTTCGCGGTTTTTGAGTTCTAACTTTTTTCGTTCCGTAGAGCGGATACTGAATAATAGCTGAACTTAACCAGCAAGAGCTTAAAGGAGGACGAGTGCCGTTACAGCAGCTTCATAAAATTTCAGTTATTACTTTCGGGAAGTCATGTACCTCAGGTATGTGATACGTGAAATAATAATTGCTTGATTTTGTCCTGGACACATTTTCAACATTAACACTGTTGACTGTTTAGACAAGATATGAGGCACGATGTTCAAAATATTCATATTGATTCCTGGAAAGGTTATACCGGTTGGTTACCATTGAAAAAACGTCCCGTGGTCATTGAGAGAGTCATTACCCCAGTACTAGCGATCTCTCGTGTATTCTTTTAATTTTCTATGAAGTAGACAGATGCCAATGAGGGAGAAATTCAATTCGAGATTTCACTCGAAGTTAGATTCGCAGATTTTTTTTCTCGGAGTGAATTTTCTCATTTCAGATGCAAATTCGGCTCCTTGGAGATCGCCCATTCGATTTTTGCATGCGTGGAAGTTTGGGAAGGTTTTTCCTCCCTATCCAGACTTCTTTAACCATTTCGTTAAGTTCCCGCTCCTGAATCAGGCTCACGTCTCCAGTCGAAGGGGGCGAGGCTTACGCTTCGCTGGCCGCATCCGTCCGGCCCCCTGTTTCTCCGGAAAGAATTCCGCCGTTCCCGGAGGCGCCGGCGCGCCGTTCGCTCTTGCCCCCTTGCCTATACCACCTCCCCTACTCACCGGGTCCAATCAGAACGCGATCGTCTTCGACGTGCCTTTCGGTCACTTCCGGATTCTGCCGGAGGGGCTCATCGGGTATGGGGTTTGCACCCTGGTGTACACGTCTGTCTGGTGCATTGAACCACAGGGCGACGTGAGAGGAAAGACTGGTGTGGTCCATTCCGAACTGGTTGGGATCGCGACACATGCGACGGGGTCATTCGATAAATCCCCCGGGCTCTATCTCGGCTATTGCCGATTTTTTAATATTGAGAGGAAATTGAATTTGTTTCTCTACAGAATTGTCTTGTCATTTCTTTTGGCAGACCGCATTCAGTGGCTTGGGAATAAGTTTGTGATTATTCTTTCTTCTGATTTATTAGATGCGTGGGGCTTTGAAGGTTCGGTTCCACTATATCACGCTGCTTTGATCCTGTGTCAAATAATTGGATTGATTTTTGGTCTTCGATTAATTATTTTTTACGGTGAGTTGTAACACTCATCCTTATTGTTTGATTCTGCGTCGATTGGCCATTTTGGCCAATTAAAGTTTCAAGGAATCAGTTCGGGTATAGTTTTGTTGTTGTGCTCAGATCAGTTGAACGCAAACAACTGTCACCTACAAGTATTTATAAGATACTAAACCTACTTTGTAAACATTACTTGTATCCATTATTATCGAATAAAATACTCCATAAATTTTCATTCTCCGGTTTCAAAATTAACCTACCATGGTTTGGACAAATAGTGTCATTATGAAAGTACCCTTGGAAATTTACGGTTGCATTTTCTAGTTCTATTATCATTGAGATTGAACGTTTATCAGCGTTGGTAGAATCAAGCCTTTACCATGCTTTTTCCATTGCATTTTTTTTGGTGCGGAGTGAAGATAAAGATGCCTGAGATGCCATTAGGTCTAAATTCAGAATTTGTACACAGTGGCTTTAGTGTTGTTACAGTTACGTTAAGGGCAATGTGAGTCAAATTCAGTTGTTCAATATGCCAGGTTTCAAATGTTCTATTTAAAGTATCCAATTAAAAATCAAAAGGAGTGTGAAATACGAGTACCATAAAATAATAAATGGTATTTAATGCCCACCTTACATGGAGTGCATACTCAGAATATATGATACGCGACCTAATCTAAATTGGAAATGATTAAACCATGTGGGTTGAGTGCATAGGACACAATCTTCGGGGTTGCGGTAGCAGTTAATGTATTTTTTAAATAATCTTTAAGATAATTTAAAACGAAAGTCAAGGTTAGAATGATAGTTTGTTATGGTTGCGATGAGATGGAAGTTCAAAACAATATCCTCTCCCATTGTCGTGATCGTTCCTTGTTCGTCCACGGGGCATCCTATTTAAGGTCAGATTGATCTTCAGTGAGGTTTTTTTATTTTTTCATGATCGGGTTTCATTATTTGTTCGACTTAATGATGAGGCCGATAAATCTTCCTCCGTGATTTTCTTTGCGTTATGCGTTTATGATTCCTTCGTATCTTTTTGTGGCTCAGCATGATGTTTTTCCGTTCTGTTCGCCCTGAAGATCTTGATGCTAACACTTCCCCCTTCGACTTTTGAAAATTTTGTCGGGAATCGATAACAATCGGGTAGATTTCTGTGCCCGATATAATTCATTTTGAGGTTCCTTTCTCTCGAACCACGAATCCGAAAGCGTTTTATAGGAGATTTTTTAAATGTTCTTTGCCACACCTCCATCTTCTGGTGAAATGTTCCGCGTGTATTCATTCCATCTGCCGTCAAAAGACTCCAGAACTTGGGTAGACACACGAGACAGAACAAGCGCACAGGTGTCATCATATTTCGCACGTCGTAGTATATCGATGCAAATATGATGTAAAACTATTTGAAGGGGGTGATGCAGATTTCGTGTCAGAACGACTTGGCCGACACCTGTGTGTTAGTTCTCCCCTTTTCCCGCTCCTGCTCTTCTGTTAAGTGCTCAGGTCTTTCTTCAGAGTGTGACAGCGTCAAAATGTGAAAACGAAGCTCTCCCATTGCTCGAAATCTGGTTTGTTCTACGCGCTCGCCAAGAAATTAGATCCGGCCGCATTCGGAGGAGAGCGACAAAAAACAAGTTAAAAAAATGTATTGTACCTCGATGTATTGCGACCTCGGTCACCATCATGGGCAACACAGTAATGGGATTGGTTCCATTGTAATCTTCTCTCAATCACTTTCTTTGAAAGCTCCTCCACGCTCCTCATTTGTACCTGTCATCGGCTATCGCTCGTTCGTCCTTGGGATCCTCGAAAGATTTTCTAACCTCTCCTGCTTTCTCTCACGGTCTTCCCTCAGCTATCTTGTTTCCTATTTATCTAATTAGCCACCCTGATCACCAATCTCTCTTCTTTTCATCCACTCCAGGGTGTAATTCTTCATTAATCACCCATTCTTTCGAATGGAGCACCGCTACTCGTTGGCAGCATCACATTTCCATCACTTCTGACGTTCTTTGTCCTATTGTATGATTTCACTTCCCTTAGTTCATTTCAAACTGTTTACTTTTGTGTTCATTAATACCCTCTCCGATATGGTTTCCGATACAAAGGCTAGGCTTAAGCGTTAATTTTAGAGAGCATGCTCCTGTGAGCTTAATATTCATTCTGCCTACGCATTTCCTGGTAGAAAACTTAGGTATAATTTGAACGCAACCTACCTTCGGCCCAGACTACTGCGTGGAAAGCTGCGCTTGCCCGAACTAAGACAACTTTGATGAATATTTATACAATGCCTTCTTAGTGCGTGCGTTCACTTTAAACTTTCTACGGTCAACAAACCATATATAGGAACGGCGGGATTGTACGGCTTGCGATCCGTCGAGCTCCTGGTGAATTTATGAGGAGAACTTTCGAAATAATGGTCCCCCAATTCCGAAACCTTAATCCCCGTTTGTGAAATATATTCATTTAAATTAGTTCTCTTTCCGTTTACTAATCGTGCGAAGGTGGGTGGTCGGAGTGTACAATTAAAAAAACTGCGGGAAATACTGCGACAGTAACTTTTAACTGAGTCATCAGCTAATATGCATTACGATGCAACAATTTCAAAGTGTATAAAAATCATTCACCTCGATCGGGATTCGAACCCGGGTCCCTCGATGTTCGGCCGATTTCTCGTCAGTTAAACTACCTTCCCTCGGTTGATTAACTGGGTAATGCACTGGGCCGGACATCGAGGGATCCAGGTTCGAATCCTGGTCGAGGCGATTGCTTTTACACTCTTTGAAATTGTTTAATTTTCGGATTGTGGTTGTTTTGGCGTTACTCTTGGTTGTTTGCTGAAGCTCATGCTTGGAATTTTTTTTCCTAGCGCAAGAGGGATCAGCAGTAAGAGTATGGATTTCAAACTTCAAGTAGTACTGGCATAGACATGAGCAGTCAATTCGTCAAAACTTCTCCGTGGAATCTACTTTTGTGAGGATGAGCGACTTGGACGATAGGAGCAGGAGAGAAAAGAAGGTTGGAGGCGATGGAAATTTAGTGCTACAGAAGTAATGATGAAAATAGTGACAAATGAAGAAGTATAACGAAGAATAGATGTAGTAAGAAGGCTTTATTGATGACTCTTAAATGAAGAAGTGGGAAATCGATTGGACATCCTGAAGCACGGTAGTTTAATGGACGCCATAAATGAAGGAAGCATGGAAGTACTATAGGAGAAAGCCTAGTATGAATTTTGAGTGACAGGTTATGTAAAATGTCTAAGGAGCTATTAGGGAATGAAGAAATTTGCAGGAAACAGGATAATCTGGAGAGCGACTACAAACCAATCCTCAAATTGATAAGCCGGAATGATGTTTAAAAAGTGATCACTTGCTGTCCTCATAATTCTTTTTATTAATAATTGTTTTGAACTTGTGTGCGAGTAATAATAATTGATAATTTGGAAAATACGAGCTATTTAGCCGAAGCTATGTCAATTTTCATCTAAAACAGTTGTTTCGTATTTGCTCCGCATCATAGTAGTCATTGGTTATTCAAATTCAAAATATAAAAGAATATACCTTGCGCATGCGCACTACTCGAACTTAATTTTTTCCTCAAGAAAATTAACGCTCGAATTTTAAGGGCTGCTATCTTTCTTTATATTCTCGATCCATTATTGCTATATTTCCGTTCATTTTTCTAGCAAGCAGGTCATCAATTTCTTTTAAAACCTGTTAGATTTAACTTCCGTCTATGTCATGAAAAATGTCACTGCCTGCGTGGTGCACGCAGATCGTGTTTTTCATACCATTTGAATTTTTAACAAAAGTTGACGCAAAGATTTTGGTCTCTCTCTCTCTCTTTTCCGAAAATATGAAAGGAAGCGTCATTGAATGCCATAAACGTTCACTTGGTCCGGAAAATATCGCCTTCAGCTTTCATTTGAGTCGGGTTGTCTCGGGTGAAATCTCATCAACGCCTTCCCCGAGGGTATAGGTGTTGTTACTAGGTCAAGGGCGGGTTCAACATTCGCCAAGGTAGTAAGCGCGTCTTCTTTTCCTCGGCGTGTCCGAAAAAAAGATCCACTGAATTCTTTTTTTTTGTTTTAGACGGGCGGAGAAAGTATGCGATAGTCGCTGTACTTGTTCTGGAAAGTGATTAAAAATGAAAGTCGTGTCAGGGAAGTGCCGAGCATACATATCGTTAACGAGTTCAGCGAGGATAAAATTTTGCTCTTGGGACATATTTCGCGGCCGTTAATTTTGGTTCGCCGTGACCTTGTTTTTTTATATTGCTGGTCAAGAATTGAAGAGGAACCGTTAAAAACGACGAAGGTATCATTGAAACGTGTCCCGTTTCGTTTTTCTTCGTTTTTTCAAAAGCTATTTGGTGGCTGTAGTTACAAACAGATGTTTCCTAGAGAGTAAGGAAACTCGCGCGTAAAATGCAATGCATGATTATTTTCGGATGGTACGCTTACTGGTGTCGCATAAACATTTCCATTCCCTCTGAGTGGTTTTCAGCAATCAAAGATGTATCCCGTAGTTGGTACCATAATGGTTCCAATTTTTAGTAATTAATTTTTCTCGCGTCAATTATTTCATTCCTTTGAATATATTGGTTGTATGACACGTTAATTACTTAAGCGCAAGTTGATGTAAGTTGAGTAATGGGTTGCTTCGCTGGCAAAAGCTTCAAGACCGTTTAGAAAGGGCAAAAGAATTGAAACAAATACTTTTTTCAATTTATTGAAAAATATAAGGGGGAGAGATTGAAGAAGGAAAATAGAGGAGGAAGAAGAAAATTGAAAAGAAGGACTAGGATTTTCGATTGCATGCTATCATGCTTTTTTGGAAATTCAGTAACGTAAGGTAATCCACAGCAAGCAACACAAAGGTTGACTTGACAGGCCGAGGGTGGAGCTCATCATTCATTATGCTTCGCAACGTTTGACATTCACATATCGGGGCACAAAAGGCTAATTCATATCCATTGGCTTCCCTGTACTGGCTTTCCACCCAGAGGGCCCGGGTTCAAATCCCGGCGGTGTTGAATATTTTTCAGAGGTATCTCGATCCTTACTTGAGGTGCTTTGTGGAGGGCACTTTGAGTGAGTACGCCATCCGTCGGATGAGACGTTAAGCTGTGGACCCCTTCGCACCATTCGTTAAGAGTAGGCTAATGCCAACGCCGGGTTTCTCTCCACACTTCATCCTTCCCTGTCTATCCCCTATGGCGCAAATTATCTCAGCTGTCGGGCGCCTCCCCTAAATACTACTGTTTCATATCCTGTTTAGTCTGCGATTTCTCGGAAAACCCTGAAAATCGGATAGGTCGCGTCGAGAAACGAATGTCAAGGCACTCCGCCAATTATCCGGGCCCACCAACACACGAGATTACTCCTCTCCGAAGCAAGGCTCATGTTATTGCTTCACAGCTTGTAAGAGATGCTGAAACTCCCCAAGCATTCGTAGCGAAGCATTCCGCGAGTTTTTCCGCCTTTTACTGGTACTGATAAAATCTTGCTGATAGTCATCTTACGCCTTCCCTAGTCATGCGAGTGACCTCGTTTTTCCAGTTCACGAGAGCGAATATTCTGCCTCCATGTAAACATCCTTACGTCCTATTATCATCTTGGGCCGAGATGGCTAATCTTGATTGTCCTTACGAATGTTTCTCACGGGAAAACACGTTCAAAATTTTTAAGTGTATATCCGAGATAAAATGAGAACTTTTGTGAAAGCATTGGGGCTTTTTGAATAACTTCTGAATGTAAGAATTGACGGGCAAGGCATTACTCTATGGTAGAACAGTTACTGATGGAAGACGGGAATATTTTTTGTAATTGATTCGGTAAGTTTGTTTTGTTTTCTCCTACGTTGACTATTTGATTGTCATCGTTAACTCGAATATGACTTAAGCCTGATAATGCAGCGAAACACGTGCGGAAAATGACCGTTTTAAATAAATTATGGAACGGTGGTAATGTCTATTTTCAATTGAGAATAATGCTGGAGAGAATGCACATTCATGGTATGAAATAGCATTATGTTTGCCGCTGTGGAAAGCACTTGCCACTCATGTTGAGGCAATTTGCGATGCTGCGATTTTAAAGGTTTGAGCCTATTTACATGTGTATCCCATGAATTAATTTTGCAATATTATGCAGATGTATTTATGTATAACGTATGTTTACCGATCGCTTCAGAAAGTAATCTTGATGTGTCACAATATCACGGTACGAATTGGGCAATAAAATTATCGGAAGCGTTGGTGAAAGAATTCGATTGCATTTACGCGAGAGAATCAAGAAGCAAGGGAAGTTCGTTCAGTTGTCAATTTTGCATTTTGAAAAACAAATACCCGCGCATTTCATTATACTTGTTCCTACACTCTGCGAGTATCCTTCGAGGTTTTTTTGCCTAGACAACGCAATATATTTTGTGATAATTCTCCTGTCTTGTTTTATTTGATATTTTTTAAGATAAACTGTAGCTGGGATAGGTATATATTGAGATACCAAGAATTGCTAAATAAATCGTAAATAGTGGTGTCATGACGTGACTTTGATTGACATATTTTCTATGAAAGTTCCTAATCGTGTTGTTTTGACTTGAGAGATAACATTGAATTCAGGGTAGGATTATCCATTGAATTGGGATGAAGATGAAAATAAAATTAAGAGTTACCTAAGTCTGATTAAGCGGGAAGCCTTGTGGAAATTGAAAAATATGATTTGTATTTATGGTGCACATGACTATTTAATACATGTATTTCTAGCTGCACTTGGGGGTTGTATGCAACATTACGAAGTAGGTTTATATTTGTAAATCTTTCGTTGATTCCACTTTTTTTTTGGAGTAGAAGTATAATGGTAAACGGTAAATTTGCTGAAATTTGTGGAGGATTTTTATCTTTTGTCTGTTTACTTTTTAAAATTCGTTCATGTCATTGAGTGGACACACACAAAAGGAGGTATTTTTTTTAAGGTTTCTATCACTCTGCATATTCTTCTGCTTATGATTGTCGGTCGACTTGGCTTTGAGATCGTTGGTCGCGAAAACTGAATTTTGGAAACTATTGTTTTCAATCCGTGTGGTCTCTCTCCCTCACTCCACGCAATCCCCTCCGTGAAAAAACTCCCGAGATGTATTCGCCAGGCTAGCCGCGTATCTTTGCGGGGGTGTCGGGGTGAGGTCGCCGCTTCTTCCTTGGGGATGACAGCGTACTTTGTCCTATGATGCTTTTCGACCCCGAGCGCAGAAGGCCTACCACATATGAGTTCCGCGTGATTGATTATGGCGCAGTGCCAAGCAGACTGCGGTGGCCGTCCATCCCCCTCCGGTTCTACACCCCCCCCCCGCCGCGCTGTCGCGGCACGGTAGACGTCTCGGAGGTGTGCTTGGCTTACCTCTTTCCATCTCGACTGCGACTCCTTCTCGCCGTCTCGGCCGCGGGATGAAATAGGGCGCGCCGAAATTAAAGAAAATGGAACGGACTCATTTCTTTTTTTTTTTAGGAGTACCACTCCCCCTCTCCCTTCATCCTTCCTTCTTTCCCACCTCTGCCTTCGAGTGCTCTTCTTCTTTTATGGCCGCAGATGAGGGGGGGTATTACTGCCCTCGCAGGCCTAGTGAGCCACGCGCGCTAGCTAACCGCTATTATATTATTTACCTTATTATATGTTTACATATGAGCTAATAATTGGAGAAATAATTCCATATGCATAAGTGCAATTAAATAGAAATACTTAATTTTACATCTACATCATGCAATACTGGGTTTACGGGATGGGAAAGGGTTTTATTGGAATGTAAGCCTTCAGATGAACGGTCCTTGAATGAAAGGATGCTGAGAATGATGGGTTTTTAGGAATAACCGGAGAGAAATCGAATCTATCCTTCATAAATTTGGCCAACGTAGTTTATGTACAAAACCTTCACGTGCGTGATTTATCAATTTCGAATTTGAACATCGCAGGCGGTGTAAGATGTGTACCGGATAAGCACCACAATTAGATGGAATGCGTTGGGATTTACATCAATGCATTTTATTTTTGGAACATTTAATAAAGTTTACATTAGATGTTGTGCGACTTGGCACACTGAAGTAATTAAGCAGCGTTTACGGATCTCTTTTCCCCATTGGCATCTTGGACTCTATCGGTAAATTATTTGATGATATCGATGTGGGCAATGTGATTTTGACACATTTATCTCCCCATAACCCCACATCACGTCGATATTTTTCATATCAATGGTCGTTAATGTGCATTATCAGCCACAGCGCATTGATACATATACCCATCGCATGGAAATCGCACGTCGCAATCGATTCGCAACGAAATAACGCCCAACTCCCCTAAAGAGGTTTGGGAGGCGCGTGATCTCCTCTCTCTGGTGAGGGGGCGTGCGCGTGTTCATGACGCTCCGGCCGTTTGGAGAGTTATCGCCGCGTGAAACTCGCGAATTCGGCCCCCGCCACGCTCCGACGTTCTCATAATTGACCGTTTCTTTTTTTAAACAAGAGCCGAAGGAACTGTTTATTTGTATGAGGAACAAGGAAGACGTTCGTTCAAAACTACTGAAAGATCCAGCATTTCGGTTGGCTTGAAACCGATGGTCGAAACGAAGCTCAAACATAGTGGTTCCAGGCTGAGGTTGGCGCGTGAATATCACGTAATGATCGGTTTGGTGGTTTCGTGACCTGTAACTGCCGGGCGATAACCCCGCCTATTTAATGTTTTTTATGGGCATTTCAATCGCCCAAAAAGATGCCTCTAACTGAGAATACGTGCGGTATCTAAGCAAGGAAAGGAAGTGTGGTGGCCAATTAGTTGAATCTGTTGCGAGTTCTTACCTCAAATTTAAGAGACAGGGGATCGGGTTGGTGCGCTGACTGATGTACTGGCTTCCCATCGTAAGGGTCAGGGTTTGAATTGCGTCTGTGGATTTTTTTTCAGTGGTATCTCGATCCCTACTTGCGGTGCTATGTGGAGAGCACTTCGAGCGAAGCACGCCTTCCCTCAGATGAAGCATTGTTGAACTGCTGACCTCTTGTCGCCTTTCATTAAGAGTTGGCTAATGACGACGCCTGTTTTCTCTATGCATTCGCAGCTTATCTTACCCCTACCGAATGGCCCAACCCCTTACTAATGGCGCAAATGACCTCAGCTGTCGGTCGCCTACCCTAATAACTTCTACAATGGATTTAACAGGGGTGAGGTACAATTCGTCCGCCGTCATGAAACAGTAGTCGCGATGATCGCGTCTAATTTTATTTACCTTTGCGTAACTGTGTATTAATAACCTCCGTTATTATATTCCCCTGCTATATTTCCCAGCGGTGATTTTTTCCCAATTGATTTTGGGTAATGTGAACTTGTTCAGCGGACTGATTGCTAAGTCAACGTGAGCCTCGTGGGAAATTTTATTGTGATGACGCTGACGTTTGTGTTTAAACATTTTCACTCTCGTCTGCTGGCGCTCAAAGTATGATATATTAATATATAATTTAATGAGGGTAGGTGACTGACACGGGAGGTCATTTGCTCCATTCAGGAGAGGTGGGTCAATTGGTAGAGGTGGTATGTTCAGGGATTGGAAAAAGATAGAAGGAATACCCGGCGACGACCTAAGCTAGATTTGAACAAAATACAGCAAATGGGTCCACAGTTTAACGTTCCGTCCGAATGACGGTTTAATCTGCTTGAAGTGCTCTCCACGTGGCACTCAACGTAGGGTTCGGGATGCCACTGAAAAATCATACCACCCACGGGATACAAAATTAGACCGTAGGAGAGAGAAGCCAGCACATTAGCCACCGCACCATCCCGAACCCCCTCACAAACACAGTGTTGTGCAGAACATTAATCTCATGTCCTTAATTTCATGACATAATGTTGAAACAAACTGCAGAAGTCAATCACTAATTGCTCTGGCATACTTTTGTCCTCGGAGAAATGCGTAATTTTTGAATCCGAAGAAATGGTCCTGTTGATTCAAGTAACGAAAATCGGAGAAACGGGCGTGTTTCCGCGCGAAGGCCCATCAAACGGGACTATTTGGAGAGCCTCAGGTTCTACATCACCGGTTAAGTGTAACAAAGTGTTTTAGGGGTGGTGGTGGTGTTGATGATAAATGTCGGAGGTGTGAGTGTGTAAGCTGACCGGAACTATTTCTGGTTATCTATTAAACGTTCATTTCCCCTCCCAGTGTGAGTGAAAACATTTAATGGACTATTAACGCCTCTGAATTGGGGCTTTGTGTGTAATATTATATTTCGGCAAACGTTTTTCTTGCAATTTGTCATTAATTTTTGGTGTTTTTTCTCTCTTTTCAGGTAAGACACATGCATGAATATTGAACCACGGAGAGGGGAACAATTTTCTCCTGTCACCATATTGTTTGGCCAAGTAAATGTCACATAAGCTGCACCGCAGACAAGTTAAGTTATAGGTGTATTTTGTGGCATCAAAAGTTCATTCTTTCTGTAACACGCCACGTAAACGTCCTTGACTTTGAAATGGTCGTTCCGCCGCGCCACTAATTGGCGGTCCGTAATGATCTTTTTCCAAGGTAGTCTAGATAATCGTCATGTCTTATCATTGCGAATGCACTTCTTAAGCGCCTGTTTATCTCAGCTTAAATTGCAGCTTTTGATGCTTGCAACGAGTCTGCTGATGCTTATATAAATTTTCCAATGTTTGACGATAGCCAGCTCCATTTTTTTAAATATGCAGAAGCAGTAAGAAGAGGTTAATGAACAGGCTGCAATTGCATATGTTTGCTATGCTTAATCATAAAACTTAACTCATAAAGCTTAACTTTGAATGTGATTACTGTTAGTAATATTCGTTGCGACTGGGTTTAAATAAATAGGGAAGAAATGGATATAAATGCATAAATAATTGAATCTTATTGATAAGGGGTCCTGAAGCGAATTGCAAAGCGTAATCGTCGGCATTTTTTAACCATCACCCATTGGAGACAGTAGTCATCACTTTTTAATCCGCCTTAGTCGTATCTTTGGTTGTCCTCATTGCTTTCGTGACGGTATGGACTAAATTTTGTAACTTTTAATGACACTCAACTCCCCATCACGATTGGTCCCACTAGACTCGGGTCACATTTCGTTACGTCTGAACAAGTCCCTCATCTTCCCAGGAGCTTGACATCATTTATGGGTAATGGCTGTCTGAATTCACTCATTTCTATTTCTAAATCCTAATCACAGCGCCAGCAGCATGGAGTACCCCAACTTTTGTTGATATGTTCCCCCTCGATACGATACGAAATTCGATGAAAACCACGTCGGATTGAGAGTTAATTGAAAGGAATTCTTCGTGTTATTTCGCTTTTCTTTGTCCGAAGGTTTTTTCATCCAGACTTCGCGTTTTATTTAAAAATAGCGCTCATTTTTGGGACGAGATTTCTTCCTGGGAAAAGGATAATCTTAGACAACGATTGTGTTTGTCTGTTTGGAATTATGCTCACGGTTTATTTATTGTAATCATGTATGTGAAGGTCCACACATGATTCATCGCGTCATGTAAAGAATCCGATTTTCATCACATACGTCATTGGAAGTGAGTTTATTTGGAAATAGGATGAGAAAAATTAAAATCTTATCGTTCGCAGTCTTTCTTGCGAAGAAACATTTTAAAAAATTTCACTGAAATAAAACGCATAATTACTTCACACTTTAAATATTGCGACTGACCGGTATTGATGCGTATAGTCATCTTCAAGGTGCATATCATGCCTAGAAAATTACCTGTCCTCTAGAAGACTTTTTCCTTGACAGTCACTTAACCGGAACGACGGAAATTTCCTACTACTTGTCTTTCCGTATTCCTTTGGGTAGATGGAACTCAAGAATTCATTCTTTAGTGTAGTAGGGCTCTTGTACTGCGATACAACGCCCGCCGTGGAGGATAGTTGAACTCCCACCTGGCGCAGACTAAACCGACAAGATGAGCGTTACGTTTGCTCCCTTCTTTCGAAACGAAACAAAAGAATCGTGCGTAGTATTAGAATTAATATTCTCCGCGGAGGTATTTTAAAAATATTTACCATATCACACACGGACAAAACAGTTGCCACCTTACATTAATGCACTGACTTGCCCACTAGCACGGCATGCTAATAATTCGGATTTAATTCTGGGGCGTAGGAGATTTAGCCGTGACGTTCCGTTCCGTGATTTCTTACCGTATTGCAGAGATTGTCTGACGTGGGACGTCTTTTGAGCAGGACGTTCAATTGTCAACTTTATCGGTGTATAGGGCGTTGACGGTGAGGCCTTGTCCCAGTTGCGTTTTAGAAATTGATTTATATTTTTTTAATTCATCGTTTCATTGACAAATAACATCAGCGGGATACGTAGATCATGGAACATCTTTAGGCTCTCCTTGAGTTTAGTGATTCCAAAATTGAACTGGATGAAATGAGAAAATATAGAAAAAACTTAAGCATATACAGAATAGCTAAAAAGTTTTTTTTTCTCTTTAGCCTAACCTAAATCCAATGTTTATCCGATCCCCTATTTTGTACTACTCAATATAAAACCTTTGCCACGTGAGGCTAATCCCACAAATCGCCTCCCTAATGACTATTCTATCATAAGGTTGCATGAGTTACTCATACACGTTAACAATACGGCGTTGTTTTCGGTCATGGGAGCTGAGGAGTTGGAAATACGCGTCGGAAACATAGAAATACGTGCAGGGAGTGATCCGGGAGCTCTCTGAAGACCAATGGGTTTCTAAAATCCCGTGACCGTCTCTCTAATGACCGCCGCCAAGGTCCACATCTCCTCTGCAATTGCGTCCCCCCGCTCGTCCGGGTGGGGAAAAGGCGGCTGGGGAGGAGCGGGACAAACCCACTCCCACCTCTTTCTCCCCTATCCAGCCCAACGGACGGACGGAAAGCCATCGGAAAACAGTTTTCGCGCCTCTTGGAAATCATTTTCGACGCTGTCTCCTCTCTCCAGCCAACTTTTTCATCATGTTTATTCTGCTTCTATGTATGTGTGTGTGTGTTTTTGTATATATGTTTATATATAAATAATATATGTATATTATGTGTGTGTGTATATATATATATATATATATATATATATGTATATATACATATATATATATATATATATATGTATATATACATATATATTTTTTTTTCTCCCTCTCTCTTTCTCATCGTCGCTTGAAAACGTGTACTTGCTCGCGGCAAATTGATCTGTTGACCTAAAAATTTAGCGCTGGAGAGAAAATTACAGAGTGAGAGAGAGGAAAGAAATGGTTGGGTGAGAGAGGGGAGGGGATCTGGAAGGGGAGAAGGGCTCTCATCGTTTCTTTCCCAGTTCGGAGAGTCTCGCGGTATCGCCGGCGCGGCGGAAGGAGGGCAAGTGGGTGGGGGAGGGAGGTGCGGGGGCGGATGCGAAAAGGAAAGGCCGCTCAAAGATAGGTGGGGATGTGTTTTGGGGGTGTGGCGGACGGGGGGGGAGGAGGAGTCGGTTAGAGAGGAAGGGAATTGACACGCGTTTAACCGCGCGTCGCTCCGGATTCGAGGGAATATCTCTCCTTGAAAATTAAGTTTAGGAGTGGGTTAGTAATACAAGATAGATAGCGAATTGTAAGCGGTAAAATTGTAATACATAATGATTATACATTGAAGATCATTGCTGATTGCGTCAAAGTAAGACGGAAATGAAATAGTGAATTAATAGATACCTCATACATTAATTTTTGTGGCGAAATATACCGAATTTGTGTAATCTCACCCATCACCGAAACCCTAATGTAAATATTGATAAATTTAGCAGTGGAAATATGCCAAACCCTAAATCAACTCCTCAACGGCTGTTGGTTTTATAGGTAGTAGTAGAGCTCAAATCAAGTCGTAATGCGTGAGAAATTAATACATCAGTGCAAGTAGTTGGCCTAGTTTGTGATCATGTGGTGCCGTAGAGGTTTCTCATTAAGTTGAAGTACCCCAGGCAGTCTTACTTCTTGCTCCTTTAGGCATGGACTTTCGGAGACACGGTCCCATTTGAACCCTAAACCTTACGTTGAGTGCCGTCATGTGGTTTCTATTCGCTCAGCTACCGCGTCGAGTTCGTAAGACTCGGAAAATGAAAGAGAGCGATGAATAGTTCCCGTTGCAGATAGTGCGCGAGTCCTCCAACACAGAGGAAGCCGTTATCAATGTTGTGTTCTTGATGGAAACCAGGAGAACATTAAATGCTGATGAGTGTGTACGATAGGGTGGAGTCGGGTGTTGGAGCAATGTGAGTGCCGGTTGTGGAGCGTGGAGTGGGCTTTGAGGTGGAGATTTCAACATCTCCGCGTTTGTGCCCTCGTGAAGTGTTAAGTCCAAGCACTCGACAACGTTTCCGCCGATCTTCGTAGCCACGTTTATAGTGAACCTTCCAGCTAAGAGCGAGAGAAAGATCGATTGAGGAGGAGGTAGTGAATGGGTGCAAGCGTGCACATAGTACGGTTATCTCATTAGAGGGGTAGATGTGCTTAAAATATGAGTGCATTCGAGATTCGGTGGCACGTTGAACAACGAGAACAGTAAAAGAGGATCGTGTGCTGTGCAATTTTGGGTCGGGACTAAATTTCCCCGAAGCTCAGCAGGAATAGATAGGAATACACTGCGTAAAAGTTCTTTCCGGTGACTAGGAATATCCATGGCGATCAGTGTTTAATAATGGACATGATCAACTAAAAATAAAAGGCATGAAAATAGAAAGGACGTGAATAAACGTTATTGGTGATATAATAGTCTAAGCCAAGTCTCCAGATAGCACACTAACTTTAGCCAGCCCCGGTGGCGGCGGGGTAACACCCTCGACTTCCAAAAACCAGAAGTCGCGCGTTCTAGTCCCGTCTAGGTGGGTTTTCCTCAATCTAGGGGATTTATGTCTGTGATTTTTTTAATAGTAATGTATGGTAAAAGAGTTAGGTGGAAGAAGAGACTATGATGTCTCAATTTCTTCCCAATAAATTCGTTGTATAAATAAATAAACACGTTTTCCAATTTGAAGAGATGCAGGTGCCTATTTTATTTGGGAAAAGAGTTTTGAAACCCGTATAGTGGCGCATCTATGCATAAATCCAAACTAGTAGTTTGATTCTGCCCGCAATACCAACGTTGCCTCACAACAGCTTGTAAATTAATTAATTGGTTCCGGTTGGTGTTGAGAGTCATATTAATAACTTGATATTTGATTTATAGTTTGATGTATAGTCTCCCACAGACGATGCTATCATGGATCTGAGGTAATCGATAACACCCTCAGCATATGTAGTAACGGGAAGAAGTTAAACACGGATCACGTGTTGGCCACGCCAGATTTGTGCGTTGTTTTCCACTCCTCAGAGTGGAACCCATGATTTGGAATCTTCACGATATAGGTCAGCGACAGATTCACACGGAAGCACACATCTACATCTACATAATACCCCGCAAGCCGCCGCAAGGGCGTGTGGCGGGGGGTGTTAGGTCACCAACCGTAAAAAGGAACAATACCACATGCAAAACAACAACGTGGAAAATTACACCCACAGCAGCGCACACACTAATGCAAAAATCCCTTCATCCAACACTCATGCAAACACACATACCGCAAACCAACAAAAAACTGCACCCCAGGATGCAGCACGAAATGTAACACTCGAAGACCAAGAAAAATATAATCCAAAATCCCAAGCTGATCTGGTTAAAGCATGGACAAACTATTAGTCATTAAGTTAATGCAGTTTGGTATTAGTCAGTAACTCATCAAGTTTTAAAAGGATGTTGCTGTTTTTTGCCGAAAGCGCAATTCCCATCCAGGAATATTTGTTGTCAAGGTTACATTCGTGAAGTAAACTACGGTATAAATTGGATTGTTAATAGTTAATTGTGCGCATGTATAAATTTTAACTAGCTGCGATGTCATTAGCAGTGCAATATTATAGGATGGTTACGGTCATCATGGCACTATTTGTAAATGTGGCGTAAAACAAAACAGCCTCGTGGCCAAAAAAAAACTAATTTTTCAAGTGAATCGGTGTTGTCCTGAAGTTTGCGTTTGTGAAAACCATAGTTTCGAGAAACCTGGATGCGCCTAAGCCAACGAGCCCCGTGTTGGCTTTGAGAAAAACCCGGGTTTCGGCGGCCCCACGCATTGACTTTGCGACTTTGTGTTCGGCTGGTGCGCTATGCAACAGGATGACAGACCAGTTAAGTGTGGTCCAGCTCAGGGCTTCTTGCATCTAGACATTTGGGTGAGAGCAGGGGCCTAAGATTTAACACATCCCACAAAAGGTCAGGACGCCTCCGAGAGTCATGATTCCTTTGAAATCATAATGTACCTTTTCTTTATATTAATTTTTTTCTTCTTGCGAAGAAGTGCACTACGTATTTTGCGTATCCTGTGAAAGCCTTTATTTTATTGTGAGGTTATTTATCAATCAGGTAGCCTAAAATTAGATATTTGGTTTAGATGCTTCGATCGTAGACCCGTCGTTGGAGGATCTTCAAATGTTCATTATTCGGGGGAGCAAAATTCATTCCACGTGAAAAGAATTCAGCTTCGAAGAATGCTGTGGAGCTTATTATAATGAAATTGGGGTTAGATATTAAATTAGTGGAGCTTGGTATGATGGAAAATGAAGGCAGATCTTCAATTAGTTTTTTCTATGCACCTGTCAAGTAGAGAATATTTGCGCCTGCTTGACGTCCCGTATTGAACCTCGTTAAAAAGCATGCTGCGTGAATATTTCAGAATGTGGGTTGTTAGCTAAGTGAAAGTTCATGATCACGAATAAAACATAAATATATTCAGGCCACTGCGTGGTAATTTCTTGATTGAATTTAACTTGCGCCAGAAAATTTGGACTTTCACCAAATCGAATTTTCATTATGGCATGGTTTTATTACCCTTAAAACCAATCAAAACTCTTCAATTATAGTGCTGCCGTGATAGGTGAAGATGTAGCGATTACTTGGCATCGAGCACGACGTACGTGTGAAATCCATTTCAGTTCCTTTTCCTGTGCAGTGTGCGGTTTTCTATGAATAAAGCTGTTCATTATGCACACAGGGAGCCACACGAAATTCGCACAGCTTGTGGTTTAGCTGGGTGTTTCCTTAGGTACCACCCGAATTATCGGCGAATGCTCTGCCGGTTAAACTACCGAACAGCCCTCGTTTTATCACGTGACTAGGATTACTATGCAGAGTTTATCCCGACAGTAAACTTCCACGTACCCAAATTAAAATGACTTTCTCCTGAGGTAGTCTAAGCTATTTTTTATGGAGAGATAATCCCCTCTGTTATTTTAACGATCATAGGTACGCGTTCTCTGATTTTATGTTGTTGATCTCAAGAAACCCCAGTCAAAGACTCCCATATGAATTAACTCGCAAGAAAGGTGCGAAAGTCCAACGCCTTTAAGTCTGCGATCTCAGTCTGAAGTTTTATTTTGTTCCTCATGTATTCACTATGCGTTACCTCAAACGCTATCTAAGAATTGTATCTGAAAAATGGTAAACCCACAAATCTTGACTTAAGTTGTTGCCTTTTTAGTCGCTAATTTTGAAATGTAATGTATCTCCATGAACCTTGGTTTAAAATAATGGTGTCTCGGTCGCGCGTGTATCATGTCGTGAAATATAGACCTTAACCCTTTTGTCCTTGAGACTTGCCTTAACCTTTTTATTTTTGCGTCAGTTCATTTCTGGTATTCCGACGGTGAAGTGTCCCTTGGCAATGCCGTTCTTCCTCGAGAGATAGTGAGGGATTTGCCGTTTCATCCCCGAATGATTAATCATCGCAATGTAAATGACGCCGGCGACCTTTTTGCAGTGGTCCCCTCGCCTTGAGTTCACAAGTTTATGGAAGGTACGAAGGCGATGAGAAGGGGAATGAGGGGGGTAGTGAAGGAAGGGCGAGTGGAACTGCGCTCTTAGGAATCGAATCGGGGCACGCTTTGCGCTTTCACCCTTGGCTGCAACCGTGCGAATTCAAAATTCCGTGCTGCTACAATTTGATAGGATCAGGTGTAAGAAGATACTTCCGCCAGCTGCGAATTAACACCGAAGGATTGAATACCCCGCGGAGCAATTTCACGCATGCTTGAACCCAGCGGCGGACGAAACCGCATCTAGTAATAGGCTGCTCCTTGAAGGTGTGTGTGCTCCAGAAGAGAACGCAATCGAAGAAAAGGGGCAAGATGAACGTTACGCTCTCTTGCCGTTACTTGATCGTGTTTGGAAACTTTTGTACCTTTGCCTCCATTTGATCGTCGCACGAAGTGGAATCATCGATGTGAAAAATTTTATTTGCGGCACAATGTGGCATTCAATCATGCGAACGCAAGGTTATATAATGAGACTCATTGTGATTCCGAGCGTTAGAATTGCGTGTGTGATTTGGGTTCCGTCGAAGGTGACACCATGGAGAGTTCTAACGAGAAAACTTATTCAAATCATCGAACCCCATCTCGATTTTCCAGGTATTTTCCTGGTTCCCTTGAAGTTTCTCTGGGTGGGAGACATTTTGTAGACCTAATGAAAGTACGCTTGTCAACATTCTTGGGCGATATGTAATTCTTATCTATTATCTCAAGCTGAGCCCTTGCTTAGCCTGCTCCGGTGGCCATAGGTTCGAATTCCTTCTCCGGAATCTCATTTACTGTACATTGCTCGTAGTAGTAGTAGTATTTAGGGGAGGCGACCGACAGCTGAGGTCATTTGCGCCATAGGGGATGGACAGGAAAGGATGAAGGGTGGAGAGAAACCCGGCGTCGGCATTAGCCTGCTCTTTACGAAAGGCGCCAAGGGGTCCGCAGCTTAACGTCCCATCCGACGGACGGCGTACTCACTCAAAGTGCCCTCCACAAACTTCAAGTAGGGATCGAGATACCACGTTGCTCGTTTCTCAAACGAACTTACTGTGCGAAATGACTTCACCCACCGGAGCTGCTCAAAAAACTTATCCTCTTACTGCCACTTGATGTTGTGACTGGACACTGAATTTCAGTACGAAGATTGGCACGTGGAATTAAACCTAAGTTTATCTAAGCCATGAATGATGCATGCAAATCTATTAGTTTATACCTAGGAAAATTTTGAGTTTATCAAACGTAGGCGAATGTATTTTGATTAATGGTATTTCAGTCGCTCAACAGTCCCGTTCCTACTCCGCCACTTTCCCACGTAAGTTCAACTTCACCACTTGTAATTCTTACGTGAAGATGAATTTCGTATGTTTTTAGAACGGTGTCTATTTGAAGTGACATCAAGGAACCTATTTTGCTGTAGGAGCAGTACTTAAAAGACTCTAGGACCACTAATCCGAGAAAGTTTAGCTCATATGCGTATAATTCTCATATGAGAAACGTACGCTTGTCTTCTGATGCGGACTTTTTTGCAGACTTGAATCAGGCTCTTGTCGGAATGGAGGAGAGTAGGGGTGGGGGAAGTAACGTTTAGCGTATCATATCTTTCCGTGTACATAAATGTCGGAGATTCTAATGACGTCAATGCCACTTACCGGGTGAAAATTCATGAGGCTACGTTGTAAATTCCTCGGGTTACAAAAATGCTTTCACCGGGACCGTGCCGAAAGTGTTGGAGGCGATTTTAAATGTGGAAATTGATATGAAAACGTATTTTTTATCATGCTCGATGCGTGAAAGAACCCATCGGACAAGGAAGATCGGAGAGATCTTCCCGGTCCAAGTCGGACCGGGAAGATCTCTCAAGGTTGACGCATGCCTCGGGCATATGCGTAGTTCACCGCGAGGTGATAAAAAAGTAACCCAACAAGCCAGATTCGGGGTGACGTTTTTGGGAGAGAGGATGGACGTAGAGATGGGTGAGGGGAGGTTGAAAGAGAGAGAGTGGACGACGGATGAATTGGGGGAAAGTAATCCGAGAGAGTGAGGATGCGTGGTGTGGATGAATCGAGTTTCCCTGTTTATGTTTTCCCTTTGGATGGAGCCGAAGGAGTGGGGAGACGTTGTAATGAGGCCGCGTGAGGTAAGCCCTCTCAAAAGTTCAATGTCGACGCTCTGGCGTTCGGGAAATCCGAATTCGAAACTCCCGAATTGAAAGGGGCGTCTCGTCGTTGAGATCAGTTTCTGAAGGGGGAGGGTGGAGAGCTTCGGGGGTCGGGGAAAGAGCATTCGTTCGTCGGACCGGGCGAGAATAACTGGCCGGAGCACCCTGACACGGTCCCTACAAAAAAGATAAATAAACGGTCGCTCGCGATAACGAGGTCGCAGAGGAAAAATTACGAGTCTCGCGGATAGAAATATGATTCTCTGTGTGTCGCTGGATGGGGAAATATTTTTTCGGGAGGTAAGTTGTGTTGGAGTTATTTGAATGGGGAGAATCGGTAAAATATTTCGGCGGAGGTGTTTTGGTTTAGGGATGGTCTCTCAGTGGCCCGAATCAAGACCCGCGAATGTGGTTGCGACACAAATTCGTAAAGTGATCCGAAAGAAATCTGATGTAGATAGAGGAACAAAGTGGTTTTAGATTCTTTTCAGTGCACTAAAATAATCCCTTTGGTTAACCCATTGGTTTTAGCGTTAGGGTGGCGGCTGAAGGGTTTCAGGGTCAATTCCAACGATGTCTTAGGACACTTTTAGCTAAGCTCAAACTCAAAGAGGCTTTCTGGGTATGGGGTTTCATTAGAAACAGCGGGTTGCAAGGGGAGAGAAACTGACTGGAACGTGTGTTAATTGCCAGTCGTAATGGGGCTGTTTATCACGCACGACATGGGCTCTGCTCTTGGCTATCCAAACAGACTTCGGGTGGAGTACACTGTGGATGATAATGATTATGATATTGTGGTAATTATTACTGTTTCATCGCGTTTTGCTTTGAAATAATCATTTTTAAAATTTCTCAATTATTTCATAATACCCTTTATCCACCCCATGTTTGTGTTTTGAAATATTTACAAAGACCGACTTGTTTTGAGCAGATTTTTGGTTCGGAAATCATACAATAATCCTGTTTGATTCCCGTGTTCAGAAAACATAAAAAACTGACATTTCCTGACAAACTTGGTGCTCTTGCACTTGCACTTAATGTAAAGTCAAAATATATTAAATGTTGCAATCCGTGCCGTTCTACCTGGATATCTCTTACATGCTATTTGATGGGGACTTTTTAAAGAATCCATTGAAAAGTTCACTAAAATGGGGAACATTTTTGACGGAGCAAATTATAAACTCGCTGCGAAATTTTTCATAACTGCGAAGTCAATTCTACGTATTTTTTTTGTTTAAATTTTGCCTTGCTGGATATTTAGAGAACTCGATGGTTGAGACTGGCGACAAATCTGTCTCCCATTTATTTTACACAAAACCCGTGAATCAGTTCATTGCCAAACGTCAAAAAAGCAGAGAGTAATAAAAATATCGGGAAAGAATTAGAATTTGTAAATACGTGATTTTTTTCAGATACTTATCTTTCACATGGTTGCACAAGAGTGCCCTATTTTTAAAAAAGCGAAGTGGATGGAAGAGAGATTTAATGGTCAAAGTGACGTTGATGGCAGTGACAGAGATAGAGGTGCGAACGTTCGGTAAACCAGGTGGAGGGAAGTAAAAATAATAACATTTACTATAGTATTAAGGTTGGGGCGTGGTGGTCAAGTGAGTGAAGAGCTGGGCTACTTTTCGCAGGGACCGGTTCGATTCAGGGTGACGCCTCTCGGGACCCTCAGCTTCACTGTGATATTTCGGGTAGCCGTTCATCCTGGGAAATCACAGGCGGCTTAGGGAAAGGGACTCATTGTCCCATCCTGTTAATATGTGCATTTCACACGGCATTTATTTGGTTAAGTATTCGGAGAGCTCTGCTCTCGCCTATCGAACCAACCTTCGGGTTGATGACTGTGATCGTGTTGACCAAGGTAGTAAGTTTGAAACGATGGAGAATGGCTTATAGAAAAACGAATTTATCTTTTGATATACTTATAATGAGCTGAAATATTGGTGTGGCAGTACATTTGACCTTGTTGAACAATTTTCATGGTCGTTTCACACATTTTTATTGATTGAGTGGTTTCAACATTCCGATTGGTTGAATATCCATAATGATAACAGCGTCCGTATCTCGGAGGGAAGTTTCGTCTCTGGGAACCAGTGACGGCAACGGTTATTAACAGAGTACCTTACAAGTCAGGCGAATCGTCCGTCCCTGCCGTCAGGAATATGGGCATTCGTTCTTTTTTAGATTAAGATCCCAGCAACTTTTGGACGCTCGAATAAAAAAAATTGAAGAGCTCCTTGCGCACCAAAACTTTTAATCACTCTTCAAAGTTCAGCCAGTAGTTGGAGCTTCGGCATTTGTGCTTCGAATTTATATCTCGAGAATTAAACCCCCATGAAAGAGGCAACATTGTTTAAATGACATGGAAGATTCGTCAATACGAAATTAATTGTTTCCAAACTAGGTCAAACGGTGGTTTGAATAAACTTGGAAATCTCTCCTTTGAGACCATTGTTCAGTTTTCTCGGGAATTAAGTCCCTATTTTAATTATCCTTAGAAATTTTACTTTTTGCTCTCCCAGCTCTCGCTCATCTCCCTTAAACCTTAGCGAATAAAACCACGTGACCACCGAATTAGATGAATATTTCGGATACGAAAGGGTTTGCTAAACTTATGGGTTTATTGTTTTTGCAATTTTATGTGCAAATCCGTGCAATCGTTCTCCCGTTGGAGATCAGAACGTTCGAATCGTCTCCGTAGGCGCAGGCATTCATTTTAATCCGTTTAAGTCTTGAGGCGGAAGTGCCTGAAATGGCCGATATGTGACAAAGTCCGCATTTGAGACTGACCTCCAGCTGATCTTCAAGACAAATGATAAAAACGTGCACAGTCTCTAGATTTTTTCCTCGTCAATTCAAGAGCCCATTAAGGCGATGGGGAAATTAATGATCTGAAAGATTTTTCTTGTCCTCTTTTGTGCATTTCTACATCTACATAATACCCCGCAAGCCGCCGCAAGGGCGTGTGGCGGGGGGTGGAATTTGAATATGCATCTCGCACAAATTCATATTTTGTATCAAACAGGCTTTCGCAGCAACCTCTTTGTTGTTCCGTAAGTACTTTAAACTCGAATTTAGGGGTCGATTTGTTTATCTTTTTTTCGTTCATTTCTTGGCCAATTCCGCGTCTATTTTAGTTCGCAGTGCCCTAAAAAAATAATCCAATTTTTCGAGAGCCTAATTTGCAAAACTAGACGAATTTTAGTGCACTTGTGGGGAAATTGTAAGCGTCATTTTCTCAATCGGATTCGAATAGATCGGTTACTCCGCATCCCGGCCGGTATTTTAAACTTTGCCATGCCAAGTCGTTTTCCGATATGATTTTTGACCTTATTCTGATTAGTTTTAGGCATGGATCCTCTCCTGCCTGGTGGAAGTGTTGATGGGTGTCCTCGTTGCGCAAAAACGCCTCCTTCCTCCTATCCGATTGACGGAAATTAAGTCTCCGCTGGACATTCTCTGGCGGCGTGCTATCGAATCGATCTTGTTGCCAAAAAAAGAAACGTGAGAATCCAGAATGTGGGAAGGTATCAATGGAACTGGGATCGGAATTGCATTTTGCCGTAAGTTGGTTTTGAGACGTTTCGCTCCATTAACTATACATACGTACCCTTTGCTTATGTAAAACGATATTTTCTCGAGCACAACGCCAAAGTTGAAACCCGGAGCCCGTTTCTTAAAGCTACAAATCCTTGTAATTTGCAGCATAAGGAGTTTGCGTTGGTAATTAATTGGCACCAATTGTTGTATGCCTGCGTTATTTTTTTGCGACTTGGAAATTTTTTATTTAGCATTAAAGATTGCTTTCAGACGACTTGTAAATCGACTTGTAGCTTTGTGAAACATTTCGCATTCGAGTCCGTGATTTTCGGGTTAGTCTCCGTCTGCCTTCGAATGCGTAAGTTATAATATGTTATATGCAGTGAAGTTATTACGCATGGTTGGACTTTCATCTTTCTAGTTTCGGAAAACAGAGCGTAGAGCGGGAAACACTTGATACGTATGAGATAATGCTCATATTATCAGTTTTGATTATAAAACGTGTTTGGGATTACAGTGTACGATTTAATTACGATAATGGCAATATGATCATAAATTTACTTTTTATATTTTCATATCTTTAGATATGAATCCAAATCAAAGTGTTGTTTCCTTCAATTCAATATAGACGCCGAGGAAAGTAAAACCTTCTGAAGAAAGAGTCAGATTTTTCTTAATGATGCAAAAGACGCGTTGGTTTTATTTTTAAGGTTCATCTGATCATATTATAAAAGTATTTTAAATGACTTCTGCATCATTTCTTAATATATGTCCATGTCCTTAGTTTTTCTGGAAAGGTAAAAATTCCAAGTGAGAGTTAATGCAATCAAATCATTCAGTTTTGCAAGTATTCGGGAATTCTCTAAGTCTTGACGCTGACATGTCACGTGAAGGTAGGCACCAGGTGGGCTGTGTGAAAACAGAAAAAACTGCGTTGGATCCTTCCTGCGAATTTTCGTCAGCCTTTGACCACAACTCTGCAGTAAAAACTCGTAAAATCGTCTGACTTCGTCGATATTTCTTCATTAAATAAATATTTTGAAAGATGGGGTGTTCGTACTAAAACCAGGGCACAGTAAATGATGCGGCGGAGGTGTTAAATATTTCAGTGTTCCGGTTTCTCTTTGGTTGTAAACTACCATTAATTTCAATCGTATTCCGAGTAATATCCATGAAGACTTACATGCATTATAATTGATGTTTCACGAGGAAGAAATGTACGGCCGATGACATTGATGTGTGAGAAATGTCGCTACTGCTTAAGTGGCAATTCGCGACTCGTTGATGTCGCGAATTGCCACCTGCGAATGTCCCACCGCGGCGTTTGAAGACTTTTGAATAATCATCTTAAGTGAGCAGCATCATTGAGAGCGCAGGTTCAGGTTTCATCGTGTAAAGAGTGCGGATATAGCATTATCGTTGGGATTTCCTCTGACATCCTCTCTTTTCTACGCATTGATAAATTAGATACAACTTTCATCGTTCAATGTAGCGATTGGGAGGGAATCGATTAATGGTATTTAAATGGTTACGCTAAACACTGATGAGTAGAGAGGAATGAGTTCTGGAAGGTTTTCCGAAGTTCATCTTTTATTCTATTTTTTACCCGTAAGGCCGTTCCAAGCGAAATTTTTTAATGATCACACCCGTCCCCTGGCAACTTGGTTAATGGGTCAGAGTAAGTTCGTATTTCCATCGTGGAGCTATCGTATTAAAAATATGAAAATGTATGAAAACCTAAAGCTTTTCTGGCGCGGGTGGGGATCGGATTGCAGCAATGACTGGCTTCCCATTCCGAGAATCCGGTTTCGAGTCGCGGTCGTAGTAGGATTTTTCATCCATACGTACTTAGGTGCCATGTGGAGAGCACATCCTGTGAAGCCCGTCGTTTTGGACATTAAATTTTGAACCCCTCGGAGTCTTTCTAATATGTATAATAATTGTTTAAAGAAATTAATTTAATCTATATAATACTTTTCTTATTGACTCCCCGAATTATTAAATTCCTAAATTAACACGCACCACTAAGTGTTTGAGAGTTTGAACTTCAAGTCGCTGGAAGGAATTTCGCTCTCCGGTGTGAAGAGAAATCGTGGAAGTTATGTACGTTGTAGGTTACAGTTGATGATCAAATTCAGTTAATTTATCGGAATCTTGCGTACCGATTGATGCCTAATAGCTGACTGATTCATGACCCGCCTGTGGCTCTTACCCGAAGGTGGCGGGTTCGAAACCAAACCCACGAGATGGACATCCCGCTGTCAAATAGTTGATTTTTATTACTGTAGCGCACGATGGGACAATGTGGCCTCAATCGCTCAAGTGCATTAACGATTGCTACTGCATAATACCCTGAAGGCAGGCATTACCGTATTTCGGCACGTTGGCATTTTTCTATGTGTCACTCATCCCCCGTTGGTGAAGCTCGGCGCTTCGGTGTCTGCGTCCATTCGTCAAACATTCATTCGTGTTTGGCCTCGATGACACCCGTCTCTCTCTCCCTCTCCACCCCTTCACTCCCCGTCGCAGTCAGTAGTGGTGCTGTAGAACGCCGCCGTCTCGTGAAAAGCATTCTCTGCCTGAGTCGTCCTCCGTCTGGAGCTCGACGAAGATAAACGTCAGGGTTTCATTGGCGTCCGGGCCATGGAAACGAAATGACAGGCAGGCCTTTCACCGGTGTTAAAGCCATTCCTTTCTCTGTCGAATGTATTATTGGCTTTGGTCGGGAGGCGAAAAATCTCCCTTTCTAGCACTGAATCTTTGACGTCAAAGCCGTTTTGCCCTTCTAGCTTGAGATTTGGAGGGAAGGGGACAGGGGAAGGGTTTCGTCTTCAGGGTGGCTTGTATTCATCGAGGTTATCTTTATTTTCTTTTTTGGGTCCGAGGAGGTTCGCCAATGTGGGCATGCATACTCGCTGAAGTTGTCCTTCGGTCCCTTCCGTGCACAGTGTTATCTTGGTCGGTTTCAGGAAGCCAGTGCAATCAAAAAATTATCAATGACGAGAGACAGTCAACCGAACGAATTGAAAGTGTTAATTCGTATTTAAATGTAGGCGTTGTGGATTTTGTCTACAAAATCCGACGACGGTGACACCGCAATGATGTTGGATGTGTCAACCGGACGATATTATTTTGTCATGTTTCCGGTCAGTGTTATTAGTGCAAGAAACGATTTTAGTTCTCGTAACTCTTTGGAAACAATTCATCACACATCCATTGCATTCTTCCGCTTGCGTTAATTTTTAAATGCCATTTGTATTTCTTTCTAACGACGTGATATCGTTGACCGCGCCAGGAATTTGAATTGGTACGTGGGCACCGTCCTTTAATTACGTGCATGCTTTCATACTTTATCAAAGGATTTTCTGCGCGGTGGTTTGAAGAACTTGGTCGACATCGGTACCCTTATATTCGTAATGATTGTTTTATGACGTTACGAAGTCCAATACATTTATTTGCATAGAAAGTGACAGGAAACCTTTTATATTTTAATAGATAATTTTTATAAACAGCAGAGTGGGCACACGGAGAGGCAATGAGACAATGGCAGGCGGTTAGAAATAAAAAAAAAAAATAAGCAGGTTATTAAGTGGGATATGGTGGACTATGTATTTTTTACCAGCGTAGCCTCGTCATTTATAGTACCTTCGACAATAGCACGTAATTATATATGCTTTAGAAATAAAGGCCTCCCTTCACTTGTACGTACTACAAAAAAGTCATTGTATTGAAGTCTTTTTCAACGCCTCGGGGAATTTAATCCTCCCGTGGCCACCTTTGTCGTTTACTAAAGGATCCTCAGATTCAAATCTTCCTTCAAAAATGGATGTACTCTTTTCATAAAAAGAACGATTTCTATCTACGTTTTGACCTTTCTTCAGATAATTTCAAATCCCATTACTACAGCTACTCTAGTATTATCTCTGCTCGAGGCTCTCATTGTCTATTCAGATGTTCTTTTCATAGCCCCTGCTTTTTTAAGACCTCTCACCTCACATAATAGAGGGTCACTCTATCAGCATAATGAGTTCTCCGAGACTTTGAGATTATAATCTGAAAGTTTGAGGATTCTTGCGGGGAGGTTTGCTGATATTCTCATTGACTCGTCGGCAAAAGAATTGGGGAGAGACTTTTCCGCCCTTAAGAGAAAGAAATACGTACCAAGGTCGTCTAAAAAAAGACACGCCCTTCGAACAGCTTTTTATTATGGCTCGAGATTCGTCTGGAGGTGTGGTACGCGAAACACTTTTGTCTTTATTTGTGCAAGTAATTGCCTGGTTTTCGCCGTGCAGGACTTTTCCTAAATTAGAATTTGATCAAGGAGACTCACGGAAGCAATTAGCGAGATCGCTGGTGTGTAGCGATGGGGATATTAAGGGCCACGCTGAACCGTGGCCATCGCTCCATCTCTATTTTTTTTGTTATTCTTAATTTATGCGGCATTGACCGGCTCCGCCTGGCATTGACGAATTTCACTCGCGTTTGACCGTAAGAAGCCGGAGGCTCTTCGACCTTGGCGGGAAAGTGGATGCGTTCAGAAGGGAAAGAGTCATCCGGGTCCAGGTTGAATGGAGGCCTTAACTTTGCCGCCGTCCGACCGGGAAGTGTATCTTCTTCCTTCGCCGGTATAATTTACGATAGATAATTGGGAGCTTCGCTTACGTCGATAGCGCTCGTGAAGTCCGAATTGTGCGCTTTCCCCGTGCGAAAGATTATCCCTCCGTTGGCGAGGCGTTATTTTTTTTTGTTAACGACTGCCGTTCGTAAAAATAAGAGGAAAGTTATCGAAACAAACTAATAGAGAGAATGATCGAGCACGTTCTGTCCCACAGGACTGCATATTAAAACATTACTTGACTTAATATCTATATGTTTGTAATTTCACTTCTGGGTTTCATTTTGGTACAAGTAAAGACCATATTTTGAAATGTGGGTGTGGAGTAGAATGGAGAAGGTGAAATGGACAGAGAAGAAAACAAATGAGGAAGTACTTGGTATGGTGGGCGAAGAGAGGGGTTTGTTGGGAGAAATCCTACGGAGGCAGGAAAAGTGGATGAAGGGGGTATTGACCGGCAGTTGGTGGTGAAGACTGTATTAGAGGGGAGGATGTTAGGCAAACGAGGAAAGGGAAGGAACAGGATAGGCATGTTGGACGGGATGAAGGGAGGAAGAAAGTACTCGGAGATAAAGAGGGACCTGATGCAGAGTAGGATGTTGTGTTTTGTTAGGAGTCACAAAATGTTTTATTTATTAGATGTGTCCATCCAAAAACCTACCTTAACCGGTAGATTACCTAATAATAGTAATAATAATAAAGACCATCTTTAGAATACATGTAATCTCGCGCATTACATTCGCTTGTGGTTTCTATATGCCACGTTCATCATCGATATGCTGGATGAATTTTCTCAAAAAGAATAGTGCATTATTAAAAATTGAAATATCTCTTTTTTACATTATTTTCGGTCATATTTATGTGCGATATACAAACGCCGAGGTCAGTTTCCATGTAAAATCATCGCCAAGGGATGAACACAATAATATTCAATCTCATCTCCGTGTGCAAATTTGGTGACTGGTACGTTAGCGTCCATTTAAACATTTTTCCTGGGTGAAGCTTCACGATGTTTTACTTGTACAGGTTCAAAAAATGCGATCTTGAAATCGCAGGTCTTCGCTGTTGGTCAAAATTTTTTTAAGGTAATAGGTCGGTCATTCCTTATGCGTGGTGATATTCTTCCCGTCGCTGCACTTAAGCGCGGTGTGGGCAATTCGGCAAATTTAAGATCTCCCCCAGACCACTACAATGCCTGAGACTATGCGGAGCCTTTTAGTGTAAGATTGCATACTTGTATTTTTTATCATTTTAGTAAGGGTTAAGCGAAAGTCTAGCTGCTCACAAATAAATTTACGCGTAGTCTATTTGCGTCGGATTGATTAATTGTAAACGATTATGTGTACTAGAGTGCTATATGCACTTTCACTAGTCCGCGTTTTGTTGTCGTTGATGGCACTTAATCGAAATGTACAAGGTGGATACATACATATAGGCTCGAATCAGGAAAAGAGGCATTGAATTGGTGCTGTTTGGCTTAAGTAATTGAATTAAAACATGTCATTAGTTGCTTTGCGGTTAATGCCAACAGGCCAATATCCACGGCTAACTGAGGTCATTGCCATTACTGTTAAAAACAAACCACCATTTTTCTTCTATTAGCACCTGCGCGTTAAAAATTCCTTAAATCTTTTAGCTTTAGTAGAGCAAAGTCATTTGCTATCGGCAATATAAGGATTCTTGCCTCTTTCAATTATTATACCTCTACATAATACCCCGCAAGCTGCCGAAGGGCGTGTGGCGGGGGAAATTTCTACTCGATGTGATAATCGGTGATACGGTTATACAATAATCTATTTGCGTATTTAATATAGAAATTTTGATGGACTCTAAATTCTTTTGTAAATTCGTGAATAAGCTATTCGTAAAAAAACTAATGCTATGATCTATCAAAGCAAGTTTCTTTGTAATTTTACTCTAAAAAAGTTTATCCTTCTTCAACATTCGCCCACCTTGATTAACGCTGTCCTGTTTATCAATATTTAATTGAAACACTTAAGATTAATACACTAAAATGGCTGTTAATTTTCTGCTTATAGGTTATCACGCTACCCTTTAATCTTATAAAAACATGCATTTTGGGATTTTCAATTTAATAGAACCATTTTTTTGCCTCGTATTAGTACCCACAATTGAATTGTAGAGTATCGCAATAACTAAAACATTTGCTTCCAATTCCTACATAAACGAGCGTCACAGTAACTGGAATTACAAGTGATCATTAACACTTCTTTTAATCTTTTTCCGTAAAAGAACCCGCTGCAACTCTTCGCGTATCTTTCACGGTCCCAGAGTGCAGTTATGGAATTTCATTACGCGGGATTTGAAGGTGTCACAAATATTGGTATTTTTTGAAAGAGATTCTGTCTAATACCCCTTAAGACAGTGAAAGTGGTCAAACGTTCATTACGCTTTAGAGAATGCTTTACGATTTCGATTTTTGCATCATAGTTGATTAACATTATTTCATTTGGCCTCTGATTTAATTTCTAATGTGTGAATTCATCATATGTTGCAAAGCCCGTGCATATGAGCGAATTCTGTTATCGACATAAGATTACATCATGATTACAATTTTTTTATGAAGTGTTTGTTAGATATATTTATCATTGCTTTACTGGAATTGTTTAATATCTTTCGTCAGCTACAAATTGCAATTATTATTTACCTGTGTTCACCGTTGGCTATGCATTAAAGAACGTTTGCATATGCTCTACTATTTATCATCAACGCCACCTAAGTTCAGCATGTATCCAGTGCATTATTTGGGTATGAAAAGACATGATTCGTCAACTCATTCTTTTGTTTTTTTGCAACATTTATAACCATTGCTATTTTTTAAATTTTTTGGTCATTCAACTCGCGGGCGAGTCTTACAAGATATTTCTGGAAAGTCACTGCAGATCCGATGCGGGTACGAATGCTCCTCCCCCCACCCCCACCCACCGTGCATGTGAGCGTGTCCGAAAATCAATGCCGAAAAAAATAGACGCAACCCACTTTCATGCCTCTCTCGTTGGACTCGTAACGTTGAATCAAGGAAGGAGAGTCATCGAAAGGGCTGCATTACTATAAAATCTCGATGGTCTCATGCCAGACGTCCTGATGCCACCCAGGAGAGTGCGTGCCCCCGGCTGGCGCGTCCTCTCCCAAAAACTCCTGCCGCGCAGACCGTGGAGAGGTGATGGTGATGGGTCGTTCAGCCGATCGGTTGGAAGAACGACGATGCTCACCGGGTCTGGGGTGCGTATCCCTTCGACACTTCAAGAGGGTGCACGGACCTTCGCTTTTCCCCCGAACGCGAAATCGCGGCCCCAGTTTTCGATGGATCGACGTGTGAGTCGTTTAAGGGGAGACAGATGCGTAAGATCCGACGACATCGGCGGTGAAGGGAACCGCGGGAAAGAAGGGCAGCCGGCTCTGTGGATGCTCCCGGGCAGGGCGTGATGGAAAGGGGGATGGCAGTGTGTGTGCACGGACCTTCCGAAGGTCGTCAAGAGGACGCTAGATTTGCCGCACGAGTGTGGATGAAGCGGAAGGGTGGGGGAAGGGGTGAGGTGTGTCGGCTTGGGTCTTGCGTAGACCCCCACTCCATACCCCCCCCCGTCCCCCCTCCCGCGTCTCCTCCCCTGTGGCATTGCTCCTGGAATGCGCGTTCTATCCGCTTGTTGCTTTTTTTCCCAGCTCTCCTCTCTCTCCTTGCCGCCCCTCCATCTGGCTCGTTCCCTGGAGCCGCCCCCGGGGAAAACGTGCTCCCTCTCCCCTCTTGTTAATTAGTGCTCTTACCTCTCCAGGGCTGTCGCCGGTAGCGCGAGTTGGGATTTGCGTCGCATACAGATTCCTCGTTTCACTGATGCTCACCGATGCCGTCGGTTTACGTAATTGGGAAAAAACATATCCAAGTTATGGACCTAGTTGTTCTCACTTGCACCTTCGTCGTCGCTGGTTAAATATGCCCTGATTCGTGTGGAAAAAATGTATGCTTCCAAAGCTTGCTCGCGTTCGGTTAATGATTGGTGTTGTTGGTATTCTGGCAAGGTTGACCTGCAACTTTCTGGATAGCCCCATCCTTGTTTTTGCGTATTGGTTTGCGGTGGCTACGCTCGAGGCAGTTTTGGACGCTGGTTCATGAGCAGAGGGCATTTTCTCATATCGTAGGAACAACTATGGTAAACCTTCATAGGAGTTTTGTAAACTTGGTTCCCCAAAAAAGTGCGAGGATAGTTTTAACTTAAACATGACTTGCAAATAGGGAATTTGTCAATTGTCGGTGCCTTGAGAACTCCCAAACTGTTTCAAGGAATATGGTTGCGCCAATCAAAAAGCAGAAATTCCCACGTCGATAAAACCATCAAATCTTGATGGCATCGAGAAACAGTTGGGTATTGTTTCATAGCCAGTTACAAAATGAGGTAGGACTAAAAGCGCTTGATGGCAATTTAATTGATTCAGGCGTTTAGCATTTTACCAGGCATCAAATAGTAAGTATGCTTATTTTAGTTTAGTGTTTTTGTTCTGCGGCAACTAGTGCCGTTTTGCCTTCAACGCCCTCTTTATTTCCTTAAAAAATATAAATTACAGCCATAAAGTGTAGCCTCCATTTCTGGGATAGGATGTAAATCCTTTGAACTTGGCCGGCGACGGGTAATACGCCCACCAGCCGTAAGCAGGCTGTCATGAATTATCCTCCTCTTCTTCCGTGGGACGATGCTATGGGCGTGTGTAAAAATATTATTATTCTTATTATTAATGTTCCGTATGAAATGGTACCGCGGATGACGGGCAATAACTCTCGGGAAGAATGCCTCAGAGAGTTCTTATTCATCGTTGCCCTCCAAGGGGCCGGACGAGGAAAATATGTCCCACGGTTAAGGCGCCGCGAGAAGGTTGTGGCGTCCATCCGATTGTGGGAATCGCCCTCGTAATAAGCCCCTTTGTGTGTTTTCTCCATTCCATTCAATCTGCGGATCTCGTGAAAGGACCTAAATCCCTCGACTCAATTGAAAATCAATGTAGCTCTCATCATCCGTTGCCTTTTCAAGTGCTAAAATTTATGTGTGAAATTCTTGGAAGTTTCCCCGTCAAACTTTTTTTTCGTTTTGTTTTCGACCATCGGTTCATCCGGTCGAAGTGTCGTGACGGATGCATTTTCTTCCGATCCGACTTCTTAACCCCCTTCAGCCCCTCCCCCACCCCCCTTTCTATTCAAATGCTATCTCCGGCAGAGATCGTCTTCGTGACATCCGCTCCCTTCTTCCATTCTGGTTCTCCCCATCGTCTCCGTCGCTACCTTTTTGTTCCATTTTCCCATTGAAGGAAACGTTCCCAAGGCGACGCCGATGCACGAATGATGGAGGTTTTATGCCTGCGTTTTACATACATGTTCCGCGTGCCAACGGTCCTTGTGCTCATCAAGTACGTTGGAACGCTTCTGTCACTGATGGAGTCAAACGCCACTTTGTGTACTCGTTCTATATCGTAAAAGGGAAAGAATTCATGGTTACATTTGCATGAATTTAGAGTGTAAAGGTGTTAAATTGGATTTCATGGAAATTTGTGAAATTGTGAAAGCTAGGAATGAGCAAGACTTGCTGACTTGGGAGTAGGAGCTCCTTTTTCAGTGTGGTAGGTGTCATTCCAAACTGTCACAGTTCCTTTTGCCCGCAGAGAAAGGTGGTTGGGCCACCGAAAGTTTCGGAATACGTGTGAGTTCCCTTTTTTATGTTTCTGTCTCTGTTTGCTAAATCTGTATATGTGTGTGTATGTATATATACACATATACACATACACACACACGAGACATATATATATATATATATATATATATATATATATATATATATATATATATATATATATATATATATATATAATATATAATATATATATATATATATATATATATATATTATATTATATATATATATATATATATATATATATATTACACATATATATGCAGCTCTACAGACTGGTGTGGGCCTTGGCTTCCTCTATGATATGCCTCCATTCACTTCTTGTTCTTGCTTTTTCCTTCTATCTTGTAACTCTCATTGCCTTCAAATCATCCTCCACATCCTGCAGCCATCTCTTCCTTGGTCTACCTCTTCTTCTGACCCCTGTCATCTTGCAATTAAGTATCAGTTTGGGCATTACGTCATTTTCCATCCTACCTACATGGCCCATCCATGCCAGCCGCAGTAATTTGGCAAATCTAACTTGTCCTTCCCTTCTAGTAGTTCATTTATATAAAACCATATATAAAACCACAAACACAGTAATCAACCCGAAGGTCGGTTTAGTAGGTGATGATAGAGCTCACCCAGTACTAAGCCCGACGGCGCGTGAAATTCACACATCAGGGTAGGGGGGCCAGTTCCTTTCCCTGTGTCGGTTATGGTTTCCCAGGAAGACCTGCTACCCGAAAAATCACATAGCTTGGGTGGAGCTGCAGTTGCCCATAGTGTCTTGCCCGGGAATCGAACTTGGGACCCTCCGGTCAGCAGTCCAACGCTCTACCCACTGGACTACCGCGACCATATATATATATATGTATATATATATATATATATATATATATATATATATATATATATATATATATATATATAGACTATATATATATATAGACTAGAGACTATATATATATATATATAGTCTCTCTTGAAGAAGGCCCCTGAGAGGGCCGAAAGCTCGAACAATTTACCGTGTAAGTGTTCTTTTAAATGTGTCTATTCTTTTCTATTTGTGTTATATTGTGTCAGCCAATTATATATATATATATATATATATATATATATATATATACATATAATATAGCGGGTTTCGGTAAACCAGGGGAAGAGCGTTAGTAACCCAGAGCTTTATCCACTGGACTACCAAGCCCCTCTTACAAAAATATCATAATGAAAATGGCGTGGTAGCATATTCCGTGTAGCGCGTAGCAAATGACCGGAAGGTCCTGGTTCGAATGGAAGGTGAATCTCAACACCCTCAGCTCCACTCAAGCTACTAGAAGAATTTCGAGCAACTGATGGGGAGACCGTTGACGGGTGAAAGAAAGTGGTGTGCCTACTCTGTTGTACGAACTTCTCGATCCACCAACCAACTCTAACCTCACATTTCAATGGAGCCTTTGAGTTAACTGTTTTGGTTGGAGCCCTGAAAGTAGGATTGGCTGTCAGGATGACTGGCGAATCGGATCTACAGCATAAGACTGTCGTTTTGTTCCGGGGGACAAAGTTTACTAAGACTTTTGAATGTAATAGGGACGACTCGGTGCCGGAGTCGAAATCGAACGAATGACCCCCGGCGAAACTAAATCCAATTATAATTTCTCCAAGTTTTGCGCCCGGAGGCTCTGGAGCGTTCTACAACCTGAGGGGGGGGGGAGAGTATAGGGCTTCACCCTACCCCGTCTTGAAATGGTTGGCTGGATTTAAGATTTCCTGAGTTCGTAAGATATAAAACCAATACACCCTTGGGCAAAGATTTCTAACGTATTTTAATTTTCAAGTCATTTCATGACTATTGAACTTGATAAATGAAAATCATTCCGAAGTATTCTGTTTTTTCCCTTATTTATTTCTTGGCCTTCGCTCTCGACAAGACGTTCTGTATGCTAGCATTATTAGTCCAATTCATGCATTAAAAATATTAGTAATGAAATGGCGCCAGCTTTTCTATTGGCCCGTTGTATTTGTTGTAATTTTTCGGATACTAGTAGTCCGAAGTGTTGTCGATAATGTATGCGTAGGACCTAGCTAACCACAGTCTAGTTTAACTATGCGACATAGAAGTTCGGTGGAGCGATAGACTGAGTTATAGGAGTTCGGTGAAATCAAAAACTGCGGTTAACTTATTTGTGCCCGATGCAGTTTGTGGACTTCTTTTGTAATTGCGAGAAGGAACTACTTTGCGGCCCGCATTTTCCATTGCCTAGCTGCCTAATCGACTGTTGAAAAATTTAATTTCTCGCCAGGACTTCCCATTATTCGCTGCGCTGAGTTTCTTACCAAGAGGTTGGCCAGAAATTATTTGGTGGAGCCGACTGGGATTAGTCTTTTGAAACTTTTTTCTTTTGGACTTTCCCTGCCGCTTGTGAATAACATTAGAACTTTCCTTATTCTCCGGAAATAAAATGTAAGCCTAGTGAATTAAATCAAAGTTAATCTTGACGTGATATCGTTTATCATTTATTCAACTCCATTTTAACTTATCTGATAATTTTTAATGAAAAAAAACAAGGTATCGCGTCGCTGTTTTTCAGATTAATCACCGAGGTTTATCGTGTGGAATGTCTCCTTAAACAAATGAGTTTTTCGGCACGTTAGGGAGTTTTTTCATTCGTGTACCTAAGGACAGCGTTGAACTTTTAATGAGGCGGAATATGATCGAATGTCGTAACTACAAGGGCGGTTCAATAAGTATCCGTGTTTGACGATAAAGGGCGTTCCTGAGGGAAGTTTATGTTATCATCGTGTGCTGCCATTTATCAAACGATGGTGAAACAAATTTCAGACTGATTTAAACGTTAGTTTGGATATGGCAGCCATTCGAGTAAGACGTGTTTCGTGATTTTCGCTAAGGTGGAAAAAGAGTAGTATCGTTCTGTAATTCGCTTTTTGTTTTTGGATGGGAAGAAATGCCAGGAGATTAAAGCAAATTTGGATGCTGTTTATGGCGACACTTCGCCATCTATGACCACAGTTATTAATTGGCTCAACGAATTTAAAAGTGGGCGAACATTGTTTTTGATGAGGAGCGACCTGGACGCCCGGCAGACTTGGTTACCGAGGATATCATTCAAAAAGTCCACGCCATGATTCTCGCTGAACGACGAACGAAAGTGTGCGAAGTAGCAGAGACCGTGGGTGTGTCGACCGAAACGGCAATTAATATTTTACTTAATAAGTTGGCGATGAAAAAATTTTCGGCCCGATGGGTGCCGCGATTGCTCACAGTGGACAACAAGCTGATCCGGCTGTCAACTTCATGAACTGCATGAACTACGTTATGAATTGCTGCCGCACCCCCCGTATTCACCCGATCTGGCTCCCTGCGACTTTTTCTTATGCCCTAACATGAAGAAATGGCTCGCGGGAAAAACATTTACCTCTAACGTGGAAGTTATCGCCGAGACAGAGGCGTATTTCGGAGAGTTCGGCAAATACTATTTTTTTGAGGGGTTAAAAAAATGGCCGGAACGTTGGGAAAAGTGTAGCTTTCTAAAAGTGAATAATGTTGTAAGTTAAAAAAAATGTTTTCGAAAAAATGGTTTTTTCATATCTAACACGGTTACTTATTGAACCACCCTCGTAAATACGTCAAAGTAAAAACTAAACCCTTTTCATAATATCTCATTGCTAATTTTCTTCATTGAGCAATTATTGATGCTGATTGTTTTTTTCTCAATCTTTCTGAAACAAATTTTGAAATTTTCATTAATATATCTTTTTCATGCTGTCTACATTTTTCACTCCGGGTCTGTGCAGAACATTAAAAATGCTCAATTCACCCAACCAGAAATATTCCGATGGGAAATTCATTTATTGCCTGGTGCTAATATTGATTAATGACTGCTTATCCGCGAATACTGTCATGTGCAATTCATTAATACATATATCTGCAGTGGCAGAAGTTACGTGTAATAAATAAAGCAAGAATAGTTGATAAACGAAACGTATTCCTGTGCGAAGCCAAGTTCCATGTACAGGTTCAACTCTATAGGCATGCCTTTCAAAGTCAAATACTCGGTATCCAATGCCTTCCGTGAAAAATATTATTCTATGGGTCCCTATTGTACGGGAAAGCCGTATAGGATTATCAGGGGTATTCATTAGGTGTTTGATTCCCGTTAGGTGTCCTCCAACGCAAGATTCCGGAAGATACTTAGTCCTTACAACTTCTCCTTAGGAAAGCTGGACACTATGAGTATCCTTTATCTCAATTATTTCCTTCTTCTATTTAGAAGTGTACATACTAGCCATTGCCATTTTTCATCAGAACTTCGGTGTAATGTTCGATTTCCGGTTTCCACATCGATAATTTCCGGCAAGAGTATTCTGAGATGCTGGTACAGAGATGGAATAAAATGAAGGGAAAGAAAACCGAACGAAGTTTGTCGGGTGAAATTCGAAGAAGGCAGGAAATGCGAATCGGGGTTTTTGAATTGAGATCTTGACATTGAGAAACAATGGGACGGCTGAAATGGGGGACTTGGGGCAGGAAAGAAGTAGAGGAAGGGAAAGATTAGAAAATTTGGGCGGGGAGTAGAAAGACAGAAAAATAATGCGAATTTATAGAATGATGTATTGTAGAGCATTTGACTTCTTCATGCTTTGAAGTACCTGGTCCGTTTAGGAGACCACGGTATTATGAAATAGTTTTCTAAAAGTAGATATGTTCGGTGTGCTCTAATTAATGAAGATAATAATGATGCACTTTACAATGAAAGTGTTGACTGCAGTATGAGTGATTGCAATTACAGCTGTGGAAAAATGCCTAAATTGTGCCTTGGTGATTAAGCCGCAGCTTGGATGAATGTGTCGCCGTGTGGAGGGCGGCGGTCAAAAGAATGAAAGGCGGGGTGAAAGACCTTTAGCCAATGGTGCATTGCCTCCAGGAATACCTTCTCTCGCCTTTTCGTGGCCGAACAGGAAGGACGGGGGGAACTTCCTCAATTGCCTCCCTCCCCTCTTCGCTTTTGACTCTTGGGCTTGTGCGTACGGCCCTGGAATTATCATCAATGTCGTAAATGCATCATGTCGGCGGAAAGGGTAACTGTCTTGTACGCATTTCGAAGTTTTAATTCGTTTCCCGAGGACAGAGGAGCTTCTTCTGTGTCTATTTCTTTCCCGGCTGATCGCTGTCCCTCGCGAAGGTACGTACCCACTTGCCACTCTTATGCGTCCACATTGCCCCCCACGAGCCGTAGGCAGGACCGTGTGACCACAAGCGTGTGAACATGCCGGTCATTAAAATTCAGAGGAAGAAGTATTTACTGGAGTTATTGCCATTAACTTTATCATTTGTCCGTAAGTTTGTTAAAAAATTAAATGGACGTAAAGGGAAACAAACGATGAAGTGAAGAGAGGCGGCTGTTGGGAGAAATTCGAAAGAGGCAGGACAAGTGGATGCAGAAGATATTGAGAGGCGGTGGGATGCTGAAAGCGGTAATAGAGGGAAGAATTCTGGGAAAGCAAGGGAGAGAGAAGAAAAGAAGCATTTCGGATGGAAATGAGATTGGCAGAAAGTAAGTAGAGCTAAAGAATGAGATATTTTTATTTTCGTACATATAGTGAGAGGTTGAAGGATATTTTGTCTATGCTTATAAATACAGCAATTTTTGGTGCCGTGGTCCATCAAAAACCTTCCTAATGCCGGTAGATTTGTGCTGATAAAATAATAATAGTATTTTTGCTCTGATCGTGGAGCATGTGATGGGGAAACGAATTGTTTTTTTTATGAAAGGGATCGACTGCATATATCTCTCTCACTTCGTCATTGTTCTCTCACCTTTCGATGTAATGCTGTCTTAGGGTTATTTCAAAGGCATCTTAATTAAAATTGCCGGGGTGAAAATTTTAGATGAAGTGATCAAACATCGACCCTTCCAGTCTTCTCAGAGGCTTCACTCCGATGTGGCGTCGCAATGGCGCGACGCATCTTCCTCTCTTACTCTCCCCCTCTGAGTGCAGTTTTTCACGAACCGTGCAGCTTTGTTTATGCATTCTCTTCCGTGCACGTCTCCTGGAATTCGCGTCTGTTTAATTTTCTTCCGCCTTTGTTTTTTTACTGTCCCAGCGGCGATATTTCTTTTCGCCGTTTCCGTCCCTTTTCGGACGGTCCGCCCCACGCTCATTCGCATTCGTCGAGGCCGCGACGTCATAATCGCTCCTCTGGCGATGGTGGGTGGATGGGCGGGACGCGAAGAGGGCGCAACAATGGGGCTTCGTGACTCCAGAGAGGATCCGGCGGGCGGACCCTCTCCCCCACAACCCCCTCCACCCCTGGGCGTTGTCAGGATGCCGAGGTGAATGAATGGTGGTGGAACGAGAACTCTTCCAAAGCGGAATGAATGTTGAGGGTGAGAGGAGGGGCTGGGGGGGGGGGCGATTCGGAATTGAGCGGAGGTTCAACCCTGCGAAACTTGAGATTATCCAGCATCGCATAGGGAAAGAGATTCTAATGGTACTGCGGGAGTAGTTTTCCGTTGATTTGCAAAGCGCACCTTTCTGCCACGCTTCTCTTGCTCATTCATCATTAGTCCTAAAGGCTGTTTTCCACCTTGCTCATTTCACTGTTTTTAATTCAGGACACTTCAAAATCGCATCGTTCAAAAGAGGGTGTCGTATTTGATAAGCGATTATTTCGCTTTTCAGAACTGGAAACAAAAACAGTATAAGACTCCGGTTCTAGAACTCAACTACTAATGACAGATGAAACGGGGAGTTTCAGGAGACCTCTGACTGGTGGGTTGGGAATAGTTTTTCAATCAGCACTGACGTCGAAGAAAACACAAGAGTTCCGCCAATCGTGAGTGGAAAATAGTTGGATCGTGTGAAAGGGTTCATCCGAGGCTTCGCTCCAAAGTTCGAAGCAATATATTGAGCATCATGATTTCATTAACTAAAGTAAGCGTCGCGTAAAACGATCTCAATAGTTAGTGATTTGACTCAGCCTCCACCCTATCGTCCTATAGGCTAACCTTTTTCATGTCTAAATGCCTCTTCCTCTTGAACACCTGTTGTGATTTGTTTTAATTATTCAATCCGTGTTGTTCTGCAATGTTTCGCGTATAAATTCTAACTCTGCAGCCGTCTTCGTCAGAATTTTTGCTGCAAAATATTCCCGATAGGATTTTTATTTTACTTTTCTGAGTTTTCTTAAGTTTTCTTCTCCTGCGCTTGGCGAAATCGTTTCGATAGTCATTCGATCCATTTGACTTTCATCATTCGCCTATAGAACCACACATATTGTGCTTCAAATATTTCATTTTCTGATGCTGTCATTGTTCAAGACTCACAAACCAACAGGTTTCAGAAAAGAGTTCGTCACGGAGTTGTATCCTTACTTCCAGTAATATATTTTGACTGTTGGAAGCCTCTTGTCTTATATGCCTGAGCTATTCCACTAATTATTTCCTTCTCGATCCATCCGTCGTTGCCGATTTCCCCTCCCAAGTAATACAGCTCTTGCATTTCTGGAAGACCTCTCCCTATTGTCACGTAAAAAAAATGACGTCCGGATATGGATGGCTTCCTCCCTAAAATTATGCCTCCCTGAATGAAATGTCTGCTCGTAGACTCGAAAGGACTCGGTGCCAGTCTTCATTGTAGAGGGTGTGGCGGGCGGGAGACGCATTTTTAATGGAATGTTTGAATGGTATAGCTCACTTTGTGCAGAATTTTGAGCAACCTGACGAATGTTAGCCGGCTTATTACATCACGCTGCTGCTAACCATCCCCCGGTGACTTTTGCAAAAAAATAACGCTTCGCCCAAAACAGCCTCCATTCTAAGGTATAAGGGATCGATTTAACCGACGTCTCCATTGATTAGAAAATAAATGTATTTACCTCTGCTACCTTTTGATCGGCCTAATCAGTAACTAAGTGTAATGAACGACGAATAATTAATTATGTCGTGGTCTTTAAGTCCGAAATAGTTTTAGTTTGAAATGGACTCTTTTAAGTTGGCGTTGGTTATCTGTGTATGCGTACTTGTACTGTGGTGATGCCTTTCTCCGTCACTATTGGATGCTAGATGAAAGGGCTCGCGGCCCATCAATTTTTAATGATCCCTAAAGAAAGGAAGCGACTATGCTGATTACTGAGTGCAATTGTGCTAGTAAAAGCTCTTTTTTTAAGTTCGTGGTGAAGAAAATTTACTTGTGTGGTCGTTTGGAATTTAAGATTTCATTTAGAACTAAGTTTCTCCGCGTGACGCTTCCACGGTGTTCCCTCCTGGGGTCTTCACCACTTCGATATACGTAGATATTCCTTTGCCGCGCGCTCTCTCCAGTTTTCAGCGTCTTTCCTTTACAAGAATTTCTCGTGTAGTGGCGTTACTGCGTTTTAATTGTAGGCCGTAAAAACGGCAACGACGTTTTATGAAGCATTCCAAATATCATAATTGCAAACGCGTTACTAAGAGAAGAAGTGAGTGGATGTATTTACATGGTTTTATTTTTTGTTTTAAGTTTTGCCTTCTGCCACGGTCGTCGGTGAGCGTTTACTGGCTATTAAAAGATCGTTCGCATGTTATGCCGTGTCCCTTGGGAGCGCAGAGGAATGCATTTTGCTGTGATGCTAGTTAATGTATGGAGGAATGAAAAAGAAGTTGATCTCTTTGATGGGGAGCACGGAGAGTGGTTTTCAAACCGGATATATATGCGACGGGTATAGTAGGGACACTCCCTTTTTTTAGGGCTCTATCGATACCTTATCACTTATTTAGGCTGTCTGAAGCTTTCGTTGAACTCCCTTAGTTTGAAATACTCTTCACCTATACATCCCAGTTCACCTATACATTCCCTATACATCCCATACAACACTTCTTGCTCGCGGATAGTTATGTCGTTCGTATATGTAGTTCGTGAAATCCACTTTCGCTCAGAGAATTCTTTCCTTTAAATCTATGTTCTGAGTCCGATTGACCTGTGCGCAGGCTGTGAATTAATGATTACACTTCATATTTGACTCAATTCGTAAAGTTTACATATTAATTTCACTATTAAGGCAGGTATTTTTTTCTGACCAACCAGCATATATATATATATATATATATGTATGTATATGTATATACATACATATATATATAAACATATATATATATATATATATATACATGTATGTATATGTATATACATACATATATATATAAACATATATATATATATATATATATATATATATATATATATATATGTTTAATCATTTCATTGATGCAATTAATTTTGCTGCTAAAATTTCAACTATAGTCGGACAACCCCAAGTTGAAACTTGACAAATTTTGTTTTCAGTTAGTTACTGTACCCTCCACCGACATGTAAATAGCATGTTCTAGTCACTATTGTTTTACCGGAAACATGCGAATGCATCTTATGAGGATTATTCAGTCATGCCGCAACGTTTACGTTGGTGCAACACTTGCGGACGTCCTTGTCCTAATATTATGCCCGAAGTCACTTACCAAAACGCCTAAGATCGCCAACTGGACCGAGTTTGCGGTTATTTTTTTACTTGTGTAATATGGTGATTATGGGAGTAAAGCAATATAATTTGCCTTTGACAAAGGTATCAGTGGTACCTTGTCACTTACGGAGTTGATGAAGTACTTTTAAGTCCATTGACAAGTTCTTTAACCTCGTAATTCCACGGAATAATTTAAGTCCCAGTGACATGGGCAAAACTTGAGACATCAATATACCTACTCTAGATCTGATTAATTTAATAAATCACTTAATTCTATTGCTCATATCACGATATGAACTACAAGATTGACTTCCTTAAAATAAGCTTTGCCAATCTCATCCTTCCGTCGTTCACTATAATTTCAAGGTAGGTGTTCCAACATTTCCTCGCCCCTTGCATCGGATCGCTAGGGATTGTGTAAGTTTAAACGTAAATGAAAGGAAACAGATCCAGATATTTAATCGAGCATATCCTTAATTAAGTTGCACCATCGAAGAAATGAGCGACTTATGGCACGACGCCGGTGGGTAGAAAGATATATTGATGAACTTTATACTCAAGGATTCGCTTTTCCATTTGGCAGAATTCACGATCGCAACGAAATGAGCGACGCCCCAAACAATTCGATACCAATCTTATCTCCGGAAGCTTCTCCCTCCCTCCCGTAACTTTTTCCGGTTTTTTTAATATCCCTGCCACACGTTCCTGTGGCGCCGGGTATCTTGTAGACGTAGAATCATCTTTTAAGGAATTTATTTTTCACTTTCTTCGGCACTGAAACGATTCTCAAATTCCAATAGACTTCTCTAAACCTTCTGAGGTCGGAAAGGCAAGAGCGCGACCACCTTCCTCCCGGGCCGCGTGTAGAGTTAAAAAATCAGGGTGGCCTTATTTATGGACGTTTAAGAGCGCAGGTATTCCTCAGCGCACGCGTACTTGTTCCGCGTAGTTAGAATTCCACGAAATTGAGGCGACATCCAACTTGGGCCGACCATGGCGTAATCTATGTATCTCCCTCTCACCGGCGTGCATGCGAATACCACGAGAGTGGGACTCGGGGAGCGGAGTGGGCGGGCAATGAATGTGGACGGCCGCCTCCGCTCCCAGGCGCACCCAGGAGCTCCCGTCCCCCCTTCCGAGTCATGAAAAGTCCGCCCCAACCCACGAGTAAGCACGTTCGCTCTCCCTGGTACTCCTGGGCGAAAAGGGGGAAAACTGTGTGGAAGATTTTTTGATAGAATGTGGGTTGATGGGATCTCCGAAAGCTGCTTATGTCAGTGATAAGTCAAGTGTAAGAGTGATATACGACCTCGAGTGACTGATCTGAAATTAAGTATGGTGTTGAAAGCAAAGGCGTTTAAACGTTACCACTGTATTTCATGGTGATTGTGGATGAATGTGTGAAAGATGGGTGTTTGAATAATGTAGGCGTAATGATTGGAGATGCAAATAAATGCACGCGTTCTCTTGAACATTGACTGAGGGCTTATAAGATACTCAGTAGGATGTAGAGCCTCTAAAACAGCACAAAGAATAAATTTTCTTCGAAATTGGAAACAATGGGAGTTTAATTAGGAGAATGATTGTAATGAGTGTAAACAGTGAATGAATTGAGGACGCGATCGATTTCCTTTATCTTGGTAGAATATTTGTGAAGAATGGTCGGATGACATGAAGAGAATATAAAGTATTGCCGACGATGGCAGTCAGACAATAGTAATAATACTGATAATAGTATTAATAATAATAGTTGGCAACCTACCGTTCAATGTGGTGACCATTTAATGGGCAAACATTTGCCACCCGAATATATATTTATTAGCCTCGCATAGCAAAACAAAACCTGAAACCACACACTGCAATAAACCTTTCTTCAAATCCGCTTTTTCTACCTCCCTCATTCCGTCCAACATGCCTATCCTTTTCTTCCCCCAATCTCTCACTTAATTCAGTCTTCACCTTTCCAAATGCAGCAATCAAAATATTCTGCACCCAAATTTCCTGCCTCCTTTGGATTTGTCCAGAAAATCCTCTCCTCTTCCCCACTATGCGTAGTAATTCCTCAGTCGTTTCCCTTTCTGTCCATTTTACCTTTCCCGTTCTTCTCCACATCAATGTCTTAAAAGCCTCCAATACATACCTATCATCTTGCTGTAATGAACAAGTTATCGCAGCGTACGAAACAACGCTCCATATCAAAGTTTTCATTAATATTCTCCAAGCATTGACAGCTAGTATGTGTTGTATATTGAAGGTTGTCATAGGTAAAAAATGGTATGGCATGTGGAACTCATCGATAAATTATTACGTGGATGTGTAATGATATAGGTATAATAGGTAAATGTCGAGTATGTTTGCGGCAAAAATAGGTGAGAGAGAAGGTGAGGCATGAGTGCTCTGTGAAGGAATGTGGAGTGGACAGGCAATAGACATGTATGGAAGACGTGCACTAACCTGGTTTGGTCATGTTGGGAAAATGGATGAGTTAATCCATTCAATGAAAGACAGAACGTACTTTTCCACAGAATTTAATTAATCAAATAATCAGCTCTGTGGAAACGTGTGTTCTCTCTTTCATTTGATGGGATATACAAAACTTACATGAAGTAAATCCTTGGTTTGTAGGGTTAATTCGTAATGCTAGAAGAGGAAAGAGGTTAGAGAGGAAATGAATAAAAGACCATCAAATTCACTGTTGAATATGCTCGAAGAGACGAGAAGTTTTGGAAGAAAATTCTATTCTATTCTAACTATTCTTTTTAGACTATTCTAACTTGAATAGGAATGCATATTCAGTCGACGCCGAGAGTAAGCCTACAAAGTTCTTATTTAAAAAAGTTAATATCGATTTGAATATATGATCTCTTTACTATTTTCAGCTTTGAAAAATTCAGCATTCGCCACGAGTGAAAGAATACGTGCAGTATGTCATTAGAATTCTTACTAAAATTTCCGTACATCATCACGAGTGCTGTAGAAGTGATTCAGCAAATACGTAGGCCAATTCACCGCACTGGAGATTCTCGTAGTAGTAGTTTTTAGGGGAGGCGACCGACAGCTGAGGTCATACGCGCCATAGGGGATGGACAGGAAAGGATGGAGGGTGGAGAGAAACCCGGCGTCGGCATTAGCCTACTCTTTACGAGAGGCAGTTTAACGTCCCATCCGACGGACGGCGTACTCACTCAAAGTGCCCTCCAAAGCACCTCAAGTAGGGATCGAGATACCTCTGAGAAATATTTAACACGCCGGGATTTGAACCCGGGCCCTCAGGGTGGGAAGCCAGTACGTTAGCCCCCGCACCATTTCGATCCCCCCTGGATATTCTCTCATTACATTTTACAATTGACGATGGCACTTCCAGCTTTCGTGTAAAAAGTGAATGTCGCAGTAATACCATTTCCCACTTGAACGGATCGATGTTAAATAAAATTTGAGGAATGGGACCATCGTGTTCATTGTAAAAAAAAATATTTCAAGTTGCAGATGTTGCGAACTCTCTACCTTCTTGTGTTCGCCTATTTCTTTCTACGCTGATTTTGAAAGCCAATCGGGTTGAACAAAGGCGGCTGCGAATCACCATTTCCACTTCTCGGAGGTATAATCTCATCCCTTGAGTTCAACACTAAAGGGTCCTTCTGTTCGGCGCACCGGAAGAGGAGAGCGTTCCTTTGAAGTTTATCCTTAGCGACGAACTTTTTTTAGAATTACATTTTCAGCTGTCGAGTTAGTCGATTCCAATGGTCGTGTGTTCGAAGAAACGTTTTCGTTGGAACTAAGTCTTTTGACTTCAGACGCATTTGAGTGTCTATCAGACTTAATTTCGTGGAAACCTATCCGCAAAAATGGAATGTGAGCGCTTATTAGCTATTCAATTTATATTGATTAAATACGAAGGTGGTAATCCAATCTGTAGAGCCCTGAGTTAATTGACTAGAGGGCCCGAATTTGATCCCGGTGATCCTGGGAAAGGTTCTGGGCTCCCGAAGTTTCAGGCGAGCTGCGTGATTTTGAAGGCAACAGATACTCCTGGAAGACCACAGGTAGCACAGGGGAAGGAGCTGATTCCCCAACCATGATTTGTGTATTTCACAAGCCGTTTAGGATTTTCTATGTATAGTATAGGACTAGGAGTAAATGACCTTATACCACCGCATATCAAGGCAACATTTTAGTTGAAAGCGGTAATGGATTTATTAAATAATGACCATGCCTTCAAAACTAAAGTTAGAACCAGAAGAAGTTTGCCGATTTAGGATTTACATACGGGTTTATAGCAAACATTGGTGTCAATAATGAGATGGGATCCCTACAGCTTAAATAGGATTCATGTAATTCCAATGTCCTTCAGAGTTAAAAACACCAATCGTGATTAATTGAAGTTTACGCCTAGGGCCTTACGACTTGATTGTTGTGAAGAGTTTCGTCCCATACCAGGGAATCTGCGTTAGAAAATACATTCACTCAAACCTGACACGCAACAGTTTTCCATGCGATATCAACGTGGTGAGTTATGGGTTTGCCAGGTCGCCAGGGATCAGTCACGCGCGATAAATATTTTTGTGTGTGGAATATATATGGTAAATATTAGTCCGAAAACTAAAGAGTGTTCTCATTTAGAAAGTATGAAATCGAGGCGCTTGCCGCCACATCAACGGACTTACGGTCGGCTGAGCAAGTCGTCTGCCCGCAAGTGGCCGCGAGTTTCGAGTTTTTGCGGCCCCCGTCGACGAGTTCTCCATCGCCGATCCCTTCTGCCCCTTGGACGTGTGTACGGGACGTAAGGAGTAAGGTGCGAGAGGGTACGGGAGGGGGGGGGTAAGATTGTGACGCGTGGGCATTTTCGGGGAGAGAGTAGTAGTAGTAGTAGTAGGACGGGAGGGAATGGACCACTGGTCACCGGAGATGCGGGACACCGCTCGCTCGGCGCAATTGAGCGCCAAAGTGGCCGTGGAAGATGGCAATGAGCGACCTCGTGACGTCAACCGCTCGGGAATGCACCTCCAGGGAGACTTGAGTGGATAGAAACCCTCGACTGCTTCCCTATGGGTTCGAGTTCAATCCCAGATAGCCATGGACACTCCCCGAGTTTCACCAAAGCTATATTTTTGTCTGTTAGATCCTCTTGGATTATAGCCGGAAATGAACTGACCCCCCACTGCTGTAAATGCGTGGATTTCAAACTGTGGGTCATAGTACGGAAGGGCATGGTAATTTATGGTGTGTTGAGTCTTGAGGTTTCCTGGTTCAAATCTCGGGAGAGCCTTTCAACAGCTCCATCTGGAATACATGTTGTGCAATTATACTGGTTTTGGCTGATTGTACGGGGAAATGCCGTTCCCCCACCCCTCTCCTGAATATGCGAGTTTCACATGCCATAGGGGACTCCCCTACTATCTAAATTTTAAAAAATAGGCGTATATTTCTTTCCTCGAACACTTTATTATTTCATATTTTTATATGTTTAATGATGTAGATTCCATGTATGTATGTAAGTGTACATGTGTTAATATATGTGAAATATATGTTTCTGTGTCAGTAAATGAGGAATTGGTTGTTCAGTGAGTTGAGCGTTGGGCTTTTCCCAAACAGAATTAGTGTTTTCGTTTGCTAAGATCTTTCTAGGAAATCGCTGATGGCACAGGGAAAGGAGCTGCTCCCTGTGCCTTAAATGTGTGAGGATTTCACTTGCCGCATTGAGCTTAGTATTCGGCGAAGTCTACCCTCAATTATCTAGCAAACCTTTGATTGATTACTAACAAACAGGTGGATTCCTGTAGCTTGTGGTGCGTAAAAGGCTCATGTCCTTCCACTACCTGCCATACACCCTTGCGGTGGATTGTGGAGTACTATATACAGTCTTGTCATATCTTGTAGATGCAGGGGACTGTAAAGGGATGAGTTCTATCAATGGTTCACTAAGCCAACCTTCAATTTGATCATTGTGGTGTTTGATATCCGGAGTTTGTAATGCGTGCAAATCGAACAAATCTGGCTCAAGAGTGGATTGGGCGGCTGTCTAGTTAAATATTTCCATGGCCGAGACCCGTCAATCAAGAAAAGTTAAGGGTTGATGATATTTTGGTTTGCAATTTTTTAATTGGATCTGCCGAAGTTTTGAAAAATAAACTTTGATACTGGGGAGGGAGGTTTTCAAGTATGCACTGTGTTCTAGTTCGCACGTCTTAATGACTATGATGGTGCCGGCTATGGCCGCAGTAAATCTCTTCCGCTAGGGTTTCGGAAAACCTAGGGCTGACGATCATTCATTTCATGAGCCACTTTTCCGAGGAAAATCCCACTTTGGGCATTTATTTTAATTGCTGCTTGGCCATTGAGGAAATGGTCCGAGGCTGGATCATTTACTCCAACGGAGGTAATGGGGAGGGATGTCGTTTGGCGGAAACGGTCCTCTAGGTGTGAAAAGGGTCAATGAAAACTCCGACAAAGCGTGAACCTTCATCAAAAGCATTGATTTTTAGTCCACCTGCCGTTTGAAATTGGGTGAGGAGGATCGGCCTAGCGCGACGATGTTTTTTAGTAGTAGTAGTTTTGAGGGGAGGCGACCGACAGCTAAGGTCATTTGCGCCATAGGGGAAGGACAGGAAAGGATGAAGGGTGGAGAGAAACCCGGCGTCGGCATTAGCCTACTCTTTACGAAAGGCGCCAAGGGGTCCGCGGCTTAACGTCCCATCCGACGGACGGCGTACTCACTCAAAGTGCCCTCCACAAAGCACCTCAAGTAGGGATCGAGATACCTCTGAAAAATATTCAACACCGCCGGGATTTGAACCCGCGCCCTCAGGGTGGGAAGCCAGTACGTTAGCCCCCGCACCATCTCGATCCCATGTTTTTTTTTTTTTTTTTTTAGTCGGGGTAGGAATGTGTTTAGTTAAGTGTGGCGTCGTGGGGTAGAGGTACAAAAATCATCGGTGGCCGTGTTAATTAATTAAATTATAAAGGACCAATTTTTTCATTTTTTTACCAATCTGCAGAATTTCTTGCGATTGTCGTCATATGGACGGGAGATGAGCCAAATTGCTTTCGCGCTTGCGGTAAGCTAATGACAATTTTATGACACGAAAATGTGTCTCTCTCGTAAATAAAAATACCTTGCTTGGTATTTTGATGTCGGATACAGTTTCTTATGAGTCATAGCGAAAGTTTAAAGGGTGGTAACATTTTATTTTTCAATCATCTTTTAAGTCCTTAGTTTAAGAACTGAATAAACAGTGGTAGTAGTGCTTTGATTGAAATGTCGCCATCTCTTTCGCTCGGAATGGGAAGTTCCTGAATATTAAATGCCACAGAAGGGCGGAAAGGGGATTATTGTCCTGAGTTGTAAAGTTTTCTGACAGAAATTGCGAGAGTAGAAGTGATATCATTGTCAACATTGTAAATTAATGGTATTAAATATGATTTGGCATAGACAACTTAGAATTCAGGTGAATAGTAGAGAAGTAACGATGGTGTTATGCACTAATGGGGTGACAAGTGGTCGTCATATCAAGCGACAAGTTCATGGCGTTGCTAAGTAGAGGTGGCAGGTCTACGCTGATGACCAGTCACTTGACGGTGCCATTAACGCCAAGCCGCAAGACATTGGCGTGATCAATTCTGGGTTACAAGCGCCAATGACTTGTCATTTAATAACCCCAAAGTATCGATACCCCGTTAGTATGCGACCACACCAGAGTCTTCTGATGGGTGTAATCGATGGCCATGCTGTGTGCTGAAAGCCGGGTCGTTTGAATACTAATAAATTTGGAACTACCAGGTCTTTTCATCCCCAGCAAAATTGTGTTCTTCTAACCGAGTCTTGCAGTAAAGTCTTCAGTTCACTCGTCATTACTCTGTGCTGCCTTCGGAGGGGTTATAATGAACATCTCACGGTCAGGGTTAATAATTGAAAATTATGTCACTTGCAGGAATATCTTTACATCGTACTCGCTCTTTAGTAGTTATTTATTCTCTGAGTTTTAGGGCTATTCGTGAGGTAGCATACACGCAGTTTTCCTTTTTTGGACGTATGTTATTGACAGGCCTTAATGGAGGGAGGGCTAGAATGTTTCTCGGATCCGAACCCCGGCTTCGCCATCGCCTCTGTCGGCCTGAATCGTGTCGCAATTACGATTGGTAATCTGGTAATCGTCGCAAGCCGGTTTGAAGCAAAGGTGGTGTATTCAGGTTTTCGAATAGGATTTCTCTAAAGTGAATAAATGTGACGTTTTCTTCTCAATGTCTTCAGGGACCATCCATAAACCACGGAGTTAATTTAATGTCTATCCCCTTCCCCACGGAGCTAATGTTTTCATCATCATTCCTCCTCCCTCCTCATTCCTCCTGCATGTTACGTAACTATTGCTTTGATGATGACTTAATGGATTTTATTGCTTTCTTGGAAGATCTTCGGAATGCAGGTGCTTGAGAGATTTTACGAGAGATTGGTTGAATCTCGAGTCATAAGGTAAGGAATGTCAAGAATCGTTCGTGGGGCTGCGGCGTTTGTCTTTGAGAAGTTCGTCCAAAATCGTTGTTACGTGACTGTTGATGCATAATGCTGCTCACGCTTAACACATGAGCACGATCATAACAGCACATTCACGCTCTGTATGGACGATCCCTAAACTCAATCGCTGCATATAAAGCTTCCAGACTCAGGCTTTAGAAGTTTTGTGTATTCATGAAATGAAAGAGAGAACGTACTTTTCCGCAGAATTTATCTGGTTAGGTACAACGCGTTTAACCGTGATACGGCATCTTCGGGTACAAATTTATAATTAGATAACTTATCGGTTAAATGAAGTGTGATGAATGGGAGTGAGTCCTGAAAACACCACGAGTTTTTTGCGGAGAATCGTAAAAATAAGGTGACCATAGAACAGCGTATCGGGCGTCACTTGTTATGATAATATTTCATTTTTATTGTAATGAAAGAGTAACGCGCAAGTCTTGAAACCATGGTCGATGCTTTAAATGTAGTCTGAAAATTGACCTGTCCCTTCCTGTTATTATACTAGCAAGATGAAGTGTGACGAATTTCGTGACTGAAGGAATCTAAAACTTTTCGGTTTCGATATCTTAGTATATAAGGCGTGAATCTAAACTTTTTTCACATAACTACGTACGTAGCAATATTATGATTCATTACTTCCATTTTTCTTAGTAGTAAAAGAGGTTTCAAATCTATTACAGGTAACTTCCATGATTACCAACCAGCAGGAGGCCATTATACTTACCTCTAGAATGCGTTGCGAAAATGGACGTGGCAACACAAATTGTATGAAAACAAATGTTTCTACTAGTATTAGTACCGAAAACAAAACTTAGTAAGCATACATATGAATGAAGACAGAAAAGTATACTAAATTCATACGAGGGAAATGTTTCATATTCCTAGCACTACACATCAATCGCTTGATGAACTTGTACCCAACATTTTACCCCCAAAAACTTCATGCCACATCTGAACACTTCCTTTGGCAACATATTAATAACCTTCGACCCCGTGCATGTAAATATTCTTTGAAAAATCGAGAGATATGGCTTGGGGAGTCGTAATCACCTACTTTAATATTAGTTTCAGGCAAATTTGCGCTTCGGACGTGGAACAGTATCATTACCTTATAAATAAATATACTTACATCTTAAAGGAAGTATTTTTAAATCCACAAATGTTAAGTTTTTAGTGAGCTTAAATGCTCGCAACTATATTCGTGTGCAGTAATCCTAATTATGTTCTTTTTAAGTGCTATATTAGGAGTCGGTGAACTTAATACTCACCCCCAACTTATCAATTCATTTTTTTATTTGGTCAAATCCGTCTTTAGCCTTGAATGTATATTTTTCGAATGGAGACAAAATATGTCCCGGATAAAATAAATTTGGGCAAGCAAGTTCTCAAAAATGAGTTGCACAATTAATATAATAATATCATTTCAATCATTAGTCCAAAGTTACTCCCAAATATTTATTGCTGCTACCATTTTATATTTCAGGGCAGTCACATTCAAGTTTCAAACAGTCTCCTGAATCATATAAAAAATCGTAGTTAACATACAGCAGTTAATGCGATCAGTGATCAGTGAAAACTTTGTATAAGTATTCTTAGTGCTCATTAACTATCCGTACCAATATTATTATTTATTTTTCCAAGTTTAATGAAATACCATCGTAATGTGATTTCATCATAATGTATTTAACTTCATTTAAATACGATACCGAAAGAATGTAAGTGAAGATTTTTTCACCGAAAACTTAATAATATTGAATGGCCATTTCTTTTGAAATGTCCACCAGTGTGTTTGGGTTGTATATTTTTTTAACTCTACCTTGTATTGTGCACTTAGAGTCAGCGTTTAAGAATTATGACTAAATTTGTATTCCAGTCAAGTATCAGCAAGACCTGAAAGTCAGGACAGCCATTGAAATGAGAAGACACATTGGAACTCTGGAATGGTTTTTTAACTTCGTGCCCAAACCAACGTAAAATAAGGAAAGCAACATGGACGAGAACCATGCATCTTTTGTCAGTTAGGACTAACCCAAATTTTGCTTCGTTTATAAGTTTGAAAATGATAATTATTACTATTGAGCCGTTTCGTTTCCCACTTCTGAGCCACATCGACGGACAGGAACACGTCTTGATGCATCGATACTGATGGCGGCACGAAGATTGACTCTTGACTCTCACTGACAGCGAGACCATTCGGGATAAAATATAAAATAAACTCTTCTATTTATCATGGACTCGGCAAGACTTTTTGGTGTCCAGTTTCTGTCCATGCGTGTGACTTTTGTCAGGTTCCCCTCTGCTCTTCTGCTTCAAAGCTCTTCTCTGCTCTTCAAATAATTATTCAGATATTTAATTACATTGGAAATCAACGCATTAATTATGTATGTGGCCCACATTATTAAACTTGTTGCCAGTGTGTAAGGAAGAGGGGATTGCGCGTTTTTGATAAAATTAACATACATCCCTGATAAATCTGTTCTGGGGATGGCACGAAGCTGGTTAACACCTTTCTTGCTTAAAAATAATTTTTGAAATGACACGCCTGTAAAATAGTCTTTTGAAAAAAGCGAGAAGGATAGAGATATAAGATTGGTAGCGATCGGTGTTAACTGTTTTTTTTTTAATTTACCTTGCCGATTTATTTTCGCCCATAATTTTCTCGTGATGGGACGCTTGTTTTCGCGGGCGCGGCGAGCTTTTAGTCGGCATTGATGATGAAATGACTCTCTTTCGCCTTATCACATTGCGCCGGGGTGGAGGGGCAGACCTGTCGCTCACCTTCAAACGTTTTGACCCATTTTATTAGTGTCGTCAGAATGATAATGAGTGGAGGGCCTTGCGATTCACTTGGCTCGGTCCCATGTCTGCCTGCCTCCACTCCCAGCGGAATGCAAAATAATTGCTCGTTTGCTCTCTTTTTCAGCCTCGCGCCATGAGCTCATGGTAGCTCTCCCATTCAAAAACCTTCCCGAATAATAGCGTGTTACGCTGTACTTGTTTATTTCTGTGGAGTTTGTTACAATTCCATGACAGACTATTGCTGAATCACATTTGAAGTCGCCGCGGATTGAATCGAGGAAGGATTGCGACGTCGGTGGTATTTGCCCGGTGTCATTGATATTACGAGCAGCATTAACCAAGTCCATGCTTTCCCAGTCTGTTACATACGTGAAGTGAAAATGTTGGTTAAGTGTGAAGTGAAATGGAGTATTAGTTATTGTCCCACTCCGTTGGAGTTTATTATCGAATGGAAACGTAATAATTGGATCATATTAGTTCCGTTCTAAATGCTATTAATTTATTTTACACCGATGAATTGCATTATATTTCATAAGAATCATAGATTGTAAAGATATTAAATCAAAAATAGTGGAGTCAGCATTAGTCCTTGTTACAGGAAACGCCTCTTCAGGACGGAATAGCTTTTACTTGGAAATTCAAAACATTAAGTTTAACCCGTGGAAAATGAAAATCAAAACAAACAATTGAGGTCTAAGGATGGTGGTGGAATAGAGATGGCTCTTGGGAGAAATTTGGAGAAGGCAGGACAAGTGGATGTAGGAGATACTAGGCGAAAACGGGATACTGAAGATGGTAAAATAGGGGAGAATGCTGGGTAATCTAAGTAGGAAGGAAGGAAAATAATAGGCATTTTGGATGGAATTAGAGGGGAATGTAAATCATACATTGCTAAAGAACGAGTTGTTGTAATATTTAGCATAGGGTTCAAGGATATTTTGCCTGGGCTTAGGAATAGCCGTGTGTATTGCCATGGTCCATCGAAGTGTTCCCTAGCCTGGTAGACTACTCTTAACAATATTGAATTATAATACGGAAAACAGTTAGACAACAACCAGATGTCAAGAGTATCTCAATGTTCGCCTGGATAGATACATGCGAATCTAACAATCTCCGTTTACCTCTAGTATTGATAAGTATAGTTGGATAAATTAAATAAATGAAAAACAAATTGGTGCACAGCAATGAATAAATTTTTGGCATCGAGAAACAGCAGCAAACAAATTTCATACCGCTGCGTTCCACGTGATGTAATGGTTGGGAATGGAAATCGTTCAACATGATTGGGAATCGACTGAGAACATTCCACTTATCTAAATGGTCGAGCTAGTATGATTCTGTCTCCAACTTAATTGCATTTGGTTCGGCTGGGAGTTCAATATGGTTAATTTATATTCTTTACATTCTGTAATTAACATTGTCCCTCAATTATCTCAAGTAATGCTGACAGATCTCTTTTGAAATCCTTTTGATCAGACAGGCTTCTTATTGCCAACTCCGAAATGTTTTCTGGTGTGTGCATGCAAACATGTAGGTCTCTCTACATCATCCCTACGTAAATTTATAGATTTCATCGTATACATCGTCACCTGTATCACCTGTATAACCGCATTTTTCTAGGGCTCAGTTTTTCAGGTCTCACTTCTGTTTTGAAATCAGCATTTCAATTGCGGTAGGTTTTGAGAGGTTGGCAAAATATACGGAGAAATAAGGGTAACACACACTCTCACATGCATATCTATTGATATGTGTGTGTGTATATATAAATATATATATATATATATATATATAAATTTTATATGTGTACATATATGTGTATATAGATGTATGTATATATATGTATATATATGTATATATATATGTATATATATGTATATATATGTATATATATATATATATATATATATATATATGTATTCATGCAATAATATTCTTGTAAATGCTTAGCTGGCATTTTTCTAAATCCCTTACGTCAGAGTAGGCGCCGCATGTTAATGTCCCGGTGAACCATGACCCAGAATATTTTATGTAAAAATTATTCGATGCGACGGTCCTTCTCTCCATGGTTTCGCCTCGGCCTTCCCTAACAGGTGTGTCGTGAATGTTGACGAAGAGAGACGGGATTACATCACTTCTTCTTCGTCGTAGCCAGTCCACGGAGGACGACGGCGCGCCTGTGCTTATCCCACCTCCCACGTGGTTTCGGGACACTGCGACGTTACACGAGCGTGACTACGGGATGAAATCTCGCGGAGGCTGCTGCAGCTGATGGATTATTGGGCAACCACTAGATAGTTTCTCGTATGCTTCACCCAGTTTCGGAATTCGATAAATATTGAATTCCTCTCTGACCTGGAGCCATACTCTGGATGGTGAAAGATGTATGTAGAGCGTAGTTGTACCTCTGGATCGTAGAACCCAATAATGAAGACGGATACAAGGGATCGCATGAAAAAATAACTCGTGTTCTGTAGAAAATGTAACCCGGGCCTACGTCTTTGGTTAATAATATTTGTTGTGAGTTAAAAAATTCATTACATTTTTCCGATCATTGGTTTTCATTTAGTGTTTTTAATTTGCATCTACGGGTAACCATTAAAGACTCCAATATGTTATTTCCCATCTTTCTTCCTATATGATGCGAAGTAAGGTCAGTGTTATGAGAAAATATATCGTGTTTGTTTGGTAATCAGGGGGTGTCGCCTGGGTATGTTTAAACTCTCGTTTCACCACTCGTTGTGTATTTATGCACGGATATTAATTTCATGGTGATCTTTTAAATTCCTTTACGTTGACAGGTCTACAAAAACATTACTGAAGAAAACTATGATTGGATTTAGCTAATGGGAAGAGATTCCAAGAAACTGCGGGAGATGTCGCAGTAGATTTTAACGGAGTCATCCGTTAATATGCATTTCTGTGCAACTATTTCAGAGTGTAAAGATCATTCGCTTTGACCGGAATCCCAGTCAAGGTGAATGATTTTTACCCTCTGAAATTGTTGCATTGTAATGGGAAGAGGTTATGTTATGAAGTAAATAATATAAGTGGGATCTAATTGACAGAAGAATTGTTGATTATCAGAACTTGTTTTTAAAAGGGAATAAGGTTTTCTTTATCTGTGGTAACAATTATGACTCACTAGAGCATTTACTGTAGCGATATTACAATTTTGTAAAAGTTGTTCCTCTTGACATAGGTGGTTGATCTCTTTGGATTTTTCTAAATCTCGAGTTCAAAAGCAAAGTGTGTTTAAAATGAGTATGTGGCTGTGTTATAAAATCTCCTAGTCCCTTGGTACTATCCTATTGTTTTAAGATTGACTAGGAAGTTGCTATTTTTGTGACTAAAACCGGAAAAGTCGAGAGGAAATGTAAATCTTTTTAGGGTAAACAAACCGTTGTGCAAATGAAGCCCTCATGGTATCCGCAAAAGTCTATTTGCTATCGCCGAACACGGTTTCTACGTTACCAGGTCGTTCTAGTTAATAATTTCCGGCTTAATTCAATATCAGACATAATGCAGAGGACTGAGTTCGGAAAGTGGCACCTGCCCTAAGTGTTCATTCTTGGGTGGGGCCGAGGGCTTGAAGCAACCCTAATGAAAGTGTAGGCGTTGTGAACGAGATAATGTTTTATGACCACCGCAAACGTTTTGCCTATATAGTTAAATAATTCTATTTTTTTTAAATATTTTGGTGATCGGATTTAGAACACGTGTGCAATATTTAAAGTAGAAAACATGTATTAAAGATGAGAAGTATATTGTACACTATTATTTATTGGAAAAGAGAGGAAATAGTATAAAACCGCTGATGGATCAGACATTACTGAAAGTGGGAACATTGGTTTTTCAAGAATATTAGGTTGACCGAGTCAAGCCGCTGAAAGAGGCGCTCTCTCAAATGTCGTCACATCGTTCATGATAATTAACATTTTCTCGCATTCCTCAAATGAAGCGATAAGTTAATTATCTGCAATTAACAGCGCCTTCATTAATCAAAATCTAGAGCGCACAGCCCGCCATTTCGGTGGTACTCTATATTAACTAACGTAGAATATTCTCCAGAACTTGACTAGGGCAGAAAGATGAATTGGCGAGTGCTCGAGGAGCAATGACCTCGGGACGAAAGTATCGAATTTCCGTTCGAGAGACGTAGCACGTCTAGACAATCCTGGAGTGCGCATGAACATGGAATATCTATGCCCGCCATACGTGACTTGGAGCCAAATTAACTACTAATTAGTTCATGTGGGGACCTGTCTCAGCGACTTGCGATTAATTGGCTGGGTAATGCCCCGGCCTGAATTTCATCTTTAATTTTCGTCCAAAGTAAGGTATTTTCGAAGTATACCACTAGCTCCTGTGCCTTTGTGTGACAAAAGGAGGAGACGTTACCTATCCATTCTTAAGAATGTAATTTCTTCCTTTAAATCTAAAGCAATTAAACTCTTCCAAGTATTAGGGGTGGATAGGCGACGAGCCTGAAGCTGAATTGAGAACCCCAGTTGGAAAATAGACAATTACATTGCGCCCGTAATAAGTAATGCATTTACTAGACATCTCCTCGCTGTCCTAGTATTTTGCCTAGTGTAATGCCAATTTTCAAAAAGTCCCCTCTTTGAACTGCGACCCAGGTACTTACTTTCATTTATATCGTGGTTAGGGCAAGGAGCGAGTCTTATTGTAATCTTTATGAATTCACCCTATATAAAATATGATTACGTTTTCAGATATTTACTTTTTCCGTATGTGGAGCGTTTGATATGGTAAGTTATTAAATCCTGCCTTCGAGGAATGAAATGCTCTCTTTAATTTTCCCCACCAGTCTTTTAAGGCCAGACGGTAGGCTCTAAATGACATGTATGGAGGACATGGGGCCCTGAGAGTTGAAATTTCCCAAAAGCCATGCGTAAAAGGTACCCTATTGACTTTGCATTTTGCCGTGTTTAAATTAAGTTTTCTTTGCAAAAAATGGCATCAAAATAGTGTTTTGGAAATAACATACTACCTTGATCAAAAAGTTCCCGGAATAACCACCGTGTGGCGCTCCCATCGTTCCGATTTGAGTTCTGTTTTTTTTGTTAAATTGGTACATCTGTTGTTGATATTCCCTGTAAATCTTAGTGTCATAACTTGACATTTGCAAAAGTTACGTAGCCAAGAGTACATCTATCTCTGTGTGTGTTGGCGATTTTTTACAATTGCAGAAATGGATTTAAATTTGCAACAACGAACTTGTATTAAATTTTGCGTAAAAAACGGATTTAGTGGCGCACGGACGTTGGAAATGTTGGAAAAGTGTTTCGGCAACGATTCTCTAAAAAAAACGGTCGTTTACCAGTGGCACGAGCGGTTCAGAAGTGGTCGTGAGTCAATCGAAGATGATGAACGCAGTGGCAGACCATCGACATCGAAAGTCGGTGAAAAAATTGATAAAGTAAAAGAAATGTTGGTCAATAACCGCAAATTAACCATCAGAGAAATAGCGGAGGACTTGAACATTGCCTATGGATCCGCCCAAGACATTGTGGTTAATGATTTGGGTTTCCGTCGTGTAGCAGCAAAGTTGGTTCCAAAAGACCTCAATTTCATGCAAAAAAGAGACCGTGTTGACGTCGCCAAAGACATGATTTGCGAGGCTGAATCCGATCCCACATTCATCAAAAGGATCATTACTGGAGACGAGACGTGGGTTTATGAGTACGACACGCAATCCAGACATCAGGCAAGTGAATGGCGTTCACCAAATGAGCCGAGACCAAAAAAACCACGTCGTTTTCAGTCAAAAAAGAAGGCAATGCTGACGGTTTTCATGGATTACAACGGTGGAGTGCATCATGAATTTTTGCCAGAAGGCCAGACAGTAAACAAAGAGTATTATTTGGGCGTTATGAGACGTTTGCGTGAAGCAATTCGCCGAAAGAGACCAGAAATGTGGGCAGAAAACTCGTGGATTTTGCACCATGATAACGCACCGTCGCACAGTGCTATCATTATTCGTAATTTTTTGACGAAAAATGCAACAAATACCATCCAACAGCCACCGAATTCACCTGATTTGGCTCCCTGTGACTTCTTTCTGTTCAATCGAGTTAAAAAACCATTACGGGGAACGCGTTTTAGCAGCCGAGAGGAAGTAATGGAAAAATCGCAGGAAGCACTGATGGACATACCGAAAACCGAATATAAAAAATGTTTCGAGGATTGGATCAAGCGCTGGCATAAGTGTGTTGCAGGTGATGGGGATTACTTTGAAGGGGACAATATAGATTTAGATGAATAAACTTGTATTTTTAATTTTCTGAATAAATTCCGGGAAATTTTTGATCAAGGTAGTATTATTTTGCGTAAAAATAGAAAAGTTGACAAATAGACGTACGCGGTCTCGGTATCCCACGTCTGTCTCTACGCATGTGGGACTCATCATCAATCGCAGTCAATCTGCGAAATGGTTTGTAGCATCTCTCCAAACCACGTATCCTACTCCCTGACAATCGTTTAAATCTCTTAGAGCCAGCACCATTCTAACTCCTTGCGCCGACATTTCCATTCCGTGCTTCCATTACATGTATATCATCTCTTGTATTTTTCTATTATTTTTCCCATCCATGTTTCCCACAATTATGATATTTAGTGTACTACGTGCCCAAGGTTATATCCGATCAATCTCCTTCCTGCTTCTTCTTCCCTCATAGGCTTCTCTTTTCACCCGCTCTTTAAGGTACTACTTGATTTACTACTCTGTCTATACATTTATTTTCATCATTCATTTGTAGACCACCATCGCTTCTAACAGTCTTTTCTCTGCCAGCCTTATCCTCCACATCTCCCATCCGTAGCTACCGATTATTAATAATTACGGAAGTAGAATTTCAATAGTATATATATTTTTCAGTTCAATGTGACAAATTCCTGAAAATTATATATACATTTTCTAAATTGTTCGCGGATAGTAATTGTTACTCGGTAAACGAGGTTGTGTACGGATACAAGACGAATGGCAACCCTAATTTTTCCAAAGACTTCGCCCACGTATCGTTCCCGGAACACCACGGTCAGCGGACGAACGCCATACCCACGGGTATATGTATAAAGTGTCAGCAATGGTAAACCCCGTGCGTGACGTATCGCTGGGGATCACCTTGGTTTCATTGCCCTATACACGTCACATGAAACGTAAATACCTGCCGTGAACAGTAGCCGAAGCAGGAAATCCTCACTTGCAAAATGAACCTCCAACCGACTTGTTCGGAGAATGTATTCACCACCGGCATTCGACCTCGATGGACGCTGCCTCTCTCAGCCGCCGAGCGATGTCGAACTCTCCAGCCTAGGGGGAAGGGAAGTGCGCCTTTGAGCAAGCGACGGGCGAGGGGAGCGCGACTGCGGTGGTGGGTGGGGCCAGAGTCACCCGCGGAAACCGACGTGACCCCCGCAGCAACATCAGTGTCTGTGTGTGTGTGCAATTCCAGTCATGAATGAACCTCGTCCCTTGTCCTCGCTTTTCATCGGGCGTAGCCGATTCAATTATTCTCTCACTGGAATAAATCAGCGGCGGGTCATTCTTCGCGTGCGAATTTATTTTCTGGGCGGGCGTTTTCGGACGTGTGTTTTGAAAATGAGACATTGGTTTGGTCAAAATGGGCACTATAGCTCAACCTTGTCGTAAATTGTTGTGAACTGCGTCATTGGCCGCTCGTTTCCAAAGGTTTTAATGTCGATTCTCCATCTTTTTTTTGGCCTGAATGTTACAATTTTTTTATTAATATTAATTGCCCTCCTCTTGCTATTGAGCTGGTGCTACTTTTTTTTGCTCACATTTAGGTTAAGCATACCGGTTAATTCGGTGAATTATACATACTGTTCGTCGGAAGTGCAGACTGACGTCAGGGATTTTTATGACGCCGTGGCTTTTATGACACTGTGGAGAAATTCGATATTAAACTTTTTTCTGGATCTTCGAACGCCTAGGGTGGGGGGGGGGTGAAAGAAGACCCCGGAAATATGACCAACCGGGGCACTAACCCCGACATAATGCCACACACGACTTCCGATGATGAAATCACAGGAATGAATGTGCTAGAGAATTGCAGGGAATGTCAACACTTGTGTAATATTCGCGTTAGACACCCGGAAAGCCAAAAGTTGACATACTCCACCAGAAAGACTTGGTGTTCCTCACGCGTCAATTACTTAGTGAATGAAATTCTGTTAAATATAAAGGTAACGTTATTTGTAATTACATTTTTACATTGCAGGCTTCTCTACCGGGTAAAAAGTAATCCTGCTCTATGCATTTCTTTCATATCAAAGCAATCGGACAGATTAGGAAATTGATTCTCCAGAGAAAAGGATTCCCCACTCTGCATTGGTTTTTTTTAATATTGAAAAATGCCAATTACTGTAGCCGTTTTGGCAAAATTATGATTTATAACGTCGTTTATTGCATTAATTTAGGTATAATTATTGATCGAGCTATGATATCCACCAACCAGATACGGGAATACCAAACGATACCCGAGAAGTGCTACGAAATGTTAACTGTTATTCCTGGATAATTATTCGAACCCTCGACCTTTTGGGACATTGATGGACCACGCTCAGTTAGAACCCTGGCTTAGAACCCTACCCTCCGGTCAGTAACCTCGCTCACTAGGCAACCACGCCCGTTGTTTCCCATACACTCATTTCATACGTGAACGTTAATTCTTGTTTATTTTTCTATTTCACTCAGAATCACTAGGGCTAGTGTGTTCTCCCGGATTCTCCCAGTCGGTCCGCAGAGGCTGAATGTCGTAGACGAATACGGAAGCCGCTTTTGGAGTTGAGAACGCCGTATCTGTATAAGGCCGCTTCACTTTTACCACCACCCGACACCGACTGCAAACACAGAGCGGCGGTGGTTTTGTATTGCCGGCTGTGGCGGCGGGGGAATAGTCGTCGGGGTCTTTCTTGTCAGTCTGTTCGTTTGGTGAGCAGGCAGTCCGGCCGAGAGCCTCGCGCCGTCGCCGGCCTCAGGGTGTCCTTGGATGTGGGGAGCGGCCCCGGGCGTAGGGTGAGGGGGGGGGTCCGACCTGAGGGGGCGGAAGTGTCGTCCGAGCCGGAGAGGCGAAGGAGTCCGAATAAGGCGAGTGGCCGATGACAGGTGGAACGGCGGGGGGGGGGGGCGCAGCGGGGAGTGGCGATAAGATGGGGGGGGGGGGTCAAAGGGAGGCGTTGGTTCCGAGCATCCGTAAAGGGAGAGGAGGCACTGGCCAGCTCGCCTGATGCTGGTTTGTGCGGCATTCATATCTTAGACAGTTTTGGATCGTACGGGTGAGGCGGGAAAATTATTCTATTTTTGTCCTGTTTCGTGCAAATGCTCTTTCGTTGACCCGTGTTTGGTATGAGGTCGAAACCAAAGCTGTTTGGTGACCTGACGAGTCACTTTTTGAACTTAGATGATGCCTGTTTTCGAACCGTTTTCTTTGGTAAGGTTGCAGAAAACTTGGATTCCAGTGGCAATTGCGTTTCCTCGATAGCTTAACTGGTAGAGCATGGGCATAATCTTTTTTTCTGCTTGGAATCTTGTGTTCGTAACCCTTATCCCTCTATCTATATTCGTGCTAATAAGGAAGAATTCTGATGCCGAGGAAACAATTATAGTACTAATCACGTGAGCAGGTTAAGCTACTCAGTTAATGTAAGATTTTTTGGATTCCAAACTTCTCCGTTTAAATATTCCCATGTTATATACCTCCATATTTTCCCTTTGCGATACCAACTGCTGATGCCCTAATCGGAGGGAACGAATATATTACCCCGCCTGAACCGCAAGATTTAAGAGAAATAAATTATGATCATAATTTAACGTAATTATCATTTTTGGAAACTATTCTCCAGTTTTATCCCGCATTCATTAATCCCCCTTTAAGTTCGCCTTGTCCGCTTTTCCATCCCCTTAATGCATGACATTTCCGGTATACGTTGTTATCTACCTCTCCTATTCCTCGCTTTCTCACCATTCTGCTTTACACGGCTGGCAGATACCCTCCCAAATTGTTATTCATGGGCCATTTTTTCTCTGCGTTCCAACCTTCCAACTTATTATTTTCTCTAATCTATATTTTGGTTTTGTTTCAAGTTCCCTTGTTTCAAAATTCTTTCAAGTCAAAGTTTCAATAAAGCCATATTTGCTTCCTATTCTGGATGGTTCCCCGTGAGATTGTTTTTAAGGCGTCATTCCTTTTGAATTTGGTTAAAAGACATTGTTTACAACTTTAAAGGACATAATGGATTCAGCCTCATAGAGCGGAAATGGATTTGAACAGAAAAAGTGAATAAATTAGCACGCATGGAAGTTGATAAGTGTGAGTGTGAGAAGTGTTAGTGTGAATCTCAGCTGGACATCTCTCCGCGAGTTTGGTTGGTCTGCACGTCAGCCAGTTTCAGGGCCGCCTGTTCGAATAAAATTTCGTATAGAATTTGGGAATGCAAGTAGAAACTGAGGTAACCCAAAAGAACTTATTATTTACCCAACATTTTCTAAGAGATGTATCTAATCTGTGATTTGAGTAATGAAGCCCACGAACGGCTGCCCATTCACTCCCAAAATGCTGATTTTCATTACGATTTGCGTATAAAAGTAATTTAAAAAATAATTTAATCTTAATATTGCTTGGGTCGGTATTGAGATGGATAAAACGCTGGTGGATTTGCATCACGAACAGTGCTTTTTCCTTTCCGTGTTAAATGATATGTAATAATACATAAATAATATCAGCTATTATTAAAATCAGGCATTTGGATTTATGGGACGTAATGTATATCCATAGAATAACTTAAGTATGTTTTTGATGACATATATATATCCTTGTCCAACAGATTTACATCCCATTCACCTAATGAAGGACGTTTTATAAGTGTCGTAAACACGAAATAGCACATAAATATGTGCCCACAGATGCAGGAGGGTTATAGATAGGAAGCTTTTGATTTTATTAATCTTGCATTACTATATTAAAATTAACCATCCCATTTTACCTTTTCCTTACGTGTATTTCTTGTGTGGGGTTCATGACTTTTTAAATACCTTAATATAGTGGCTCTATATTCGCCCTCGGATGGGTGGAAACTTATTAAAACGTGGAATTCTGGAGAGCTCTTTGTAATCTAAGTAAATGAAGGAAGCACGAATTTTATTATTCGGAATACATAGTACCGGCTGGGATTTGAACTTTCGTGCGCACAAATTTTGCCTACCTTCCTATATTTCTCCCGAATACGACTAATGTGATTTGTCCGATATTCTGCAGTAACATACCGCTTAGGTGCGTATTTTCAGCGCGAATTTTTTAGTTTTTTTTCTGTTATTATTCTAGGCATTTTGCTACTAACATAGCTGCATTGGATTCTAATTGAAAATTGTCCATTAGTTATTAGCTTTTTCGGTAAAATAGTTCACGAATAGAAGTTTGCGTAGGGCTTAATTGTAATGGATGGCTTTCGGGAGTTGACGTATATGGAACATCAATGTCCAAACAAAATGCCAAAATTTGACATCAATGATCCTGGTGCAACAGTTCCCGAAAGCGTCCGATCGGTGAAATAAAATTTGTTTTATTTTATAAGTAATAAATCTCAGCGCAAACTCTTGGATTATGAATGATCACCGCTGCTCTCGAATGAAGATTCGAATCAAAGACCACCAGTCAAGTATGAGCTCTATTTATGTAGTGGCATGCTTCAGGTAAAACTAGTTTTAAATGAGATGCATACTGATTCGTCTGTACTGACTAAGTACTTGTCATCTCGATTTCTCAAGAATCAGCTGACCCATTCTCATTTGATGGTAATTGCCTGAAATAATTCACATCAGTCTAACCAGCGCCACCAACATGCACGGCAATATTTTTGTCATATAATTGCTACACGTAAAAGATCCATGTTCCCAACTTTGCTCTGAATATTGAGTTCGTTTAAATTGAATATAACGTTATTTTCAGAATGCTTCCTGTTAGGATTTCTGTATTGTTCACCAGGCGTGGGAGTGCAAAGGTTATATATCGAGTGGACTAAATAACTTACTTTTTCGGAAAAGTATTCGTATCTTCAAGCATTTTTTTACCATCGTACTATTCTATTATCGTACCATCTATACTATTCAAGGAAAAATTAGATTCTGTTGCAGTTTCCTTTTATTTCTAAAAGGTATCACACAATTTCCATATACTATATGTGTTCACGAAAATACGTGAGACGTAGGGTAGTTCTTAAAAGTCATCAGGGCATATTGGCAATTTATTTAAAAAAATCGCCCTTCAGGATGCAAATTGTTAATATCTCGTTTCTGCTATCTTCTCTTTCTCTGCTTTTTTGTATCAAATCTGAATGTTCAAGCTATTCTGAATGGAGAGGCAACACAGCACAAGTGTTGTCATCATAATAGGATCATAGCTTGTATCTCTGTCGTACTGCCAAGGAGCGTAACTTAAGCGCAAGTTGGCCTAATTTTTTGCGGGGACATGAGTGATTTTAAAATACTTGGTAGTGCTCAGGATTTGAAAATGAAGACGTTAACTTCACATTGACCTAGGTCTGTTTCGCGTGCAATCCTGATAACTTCCATATCGCTGCGTGAAAAAAATATTACGCAGTCATTCAACTGAAATCTCCGCGAACATGGAAGTTCGCGGAGATTTCAACGCTCGGCTTTTGAGACTCGATCGTGAGGCGATTAAAATTTTCTTCCAAAATGGAGATTTTGATAAGCGTTAGTTTAAGAAGTTACCAACTTCTCTGCATACCCGGAAGCACGAGCTCACGCTTTATGATTTCTTTAATTGACGGTGGGTAGTGGCTGAACGTGCGGTGCTAGCCCGCAAATCCATGTTCTTGAACTGCCGTTTTCGTCAAAACCTGCGGTGAAGTTATTATCTTTGTATCCGATGCGAATGTAAGGAGGAAGCCAGGAATATGCTGGAAATACTAGAATGTAGAGATAATATAGGAGTAAGTACGTATGTACTGACAGGTATTGCAGGTTTCTGAATACGTTACGGTACCGAGGGAAGAGTGAATGGAAAAAGTACGAAGGTAGTGCGAGAATGAAATACGTTAAGCAGATGATGAAATGTGTATTTAGGGAACAATGAATATCCTCGATGAGAAGAGAATGAAGCGGAAAGCTACATTTAACCAACGATCAGAATGGTTACTTTCTGATTGTTTTCAAATATGACTACTTTCAAATTTATATATTGCCGGGAAGTGCCAATCAGAAAATATATTCTTCTGAAAAAGTTAGAAAATTAAAATTATAACCCCTTTAGGCTTTGTGAATAATGAAGCTAGGATACAGTTAAATCATAGGTAGGTATCACTGTGTGAGAATCTTCGCCTTAAACGATGTGAGGCTATAAAATGGGTACTGAGGAGGGAATTCCTTTTCATCCGCCACCGTCAACGTTTTTGAATCAAAATGGGCTATAATTTTACTTTGTAATACCTCTGAATGGTAATATCAAACTAATTTCTCTCTATTTGTATCCGAACGTCTTCCAAGAGGATCATTTCATGAGTTGTTTAATAGTTAAGTCTTCCAGAGGAGTTGGGATCGCTTAACAGCGAATCGAGAGGCCATGCGCCGTTTACATCTGCGTGCGTGTTTATATAATACCTGCCCCGCGAGATAAGGGCGCGTGTCGCTTTCTTGCGTGGACTTCGGGAGGTGGACATTCTGTCCGCTCCACCTCTCCCCTCCCATCGAAAGTGTATTTTATTGCCAAGAGTTTTTCCTTGCGACGGACGCTCAAAAGGCCTCTCCCGCCAATCCCGTCACCTCCGCCTCCTCCTCACGTCTCATTCCTCTCATATATTAGCAGTGTCTCTCCTCCTACGCCGCACGGGACCACCTTGTCTCTCGCAAACGCGTTCTCGGAACACGACATGTTCTATCTTAGGCAGTGGCGTATGTCGTAGTCTCCGCGCTCAGGGGCATGCGTCTCCGCATACCTCCTTACTTCTATCGGGGGGAATGTTCAGCTTATGCGTATTTAGTTTATGTGGTTTTTGCCTTTTAAAAGACGTAGTTGTAGGCGGCGTGGTTTTCTGTGGGATAGAGTGTTCGGCTGCTGGCCCAAGGGCCTAGGTTCCAATCCGGGTGAGTCCTTTGGAGCTTCACTCCAATTGTGTTATGTTTGTGGCGCCAGATTTTCCTGGGAAACCAGGGATGCTTCAAGAAAAGAAAATGGTTTCCCTCATCTTGATGCGTGCCCTAAAAACTTAATATGTCGTGGTATAAAGTGAACCCCTATCCATTTTTATGTATGCCCTCACTTAGGAAACTAAACATCGGATTGATTGCTGTGATTTTTTTTAGTTCAGGTTTCATCTTTCAGGCGTCATAGGGAGCGTTGTGATTTATGGATGAGAGAGGCGGTCTTTGAGACAAGGGAATGGGCATAGATTTGGAGGCTTTTCAGATGTGGGTGTGGCGGTTAATGGAGAAAATAAGTTGTATGGAGAGGAAGATCAACACCGAGATTTTAAATGGGGTGGGCAAAGAGAGGAAGTTAATGGGGATAATCCGAAAAAGGCAAAATAAAGGGTGTTGGAATAATATTGAAAGGTAGTGAGTGCTATGTTGAAGGCCATTATACCTGTAGAATGGGTAGAGTTGGGGAAGCGGGTTGAAGGAAGGAAGAGAATGGGCTTTTTTTTAGACAGTATGAGTCCAGGAACATGCTACAATAAATGAAAAAAGGTAATTCCCACGGTACTTACCGCTCCTCACAAGTAGTCACTAGGAACCGTCTAAAACGTACCATTAAAATAGAATACCTTGATTGATAGAGTTAATGTTTCGCTTCCTGTCTTTAAAAAATCAAAGTTTCATTTTCCTTGAAGTAACTGCGATTTGTTTGTTACTGAAAACTTTCTTTGCGTTAAAATATTCTTGATTTTACAGTATTAGGCGATTAAGAAAGATAATCATTCTTCAACGTGTCCGAATGGATTTTATCTCCATTTTCCCTCGCTTGCTTAGTCTCCCGTTCTGTTGCATCGGAAAAAAGGTCCTGGCGGATGATTCCAGAGGGGTTAAATCCGGCGATTAGAGCATGAAGTCGTTTTCGTTGTTCCTTGTATAAGGGTGAAAAGCGTACGTTGGAATCTCGAAAACCTGGGGAAAAAGGGAGAACGACAATTTCCATAAATAAAACTTGGATCAGGAAGAAAGTACTCCATTGACGGCGAATTATTAATTTTCCCGGAGAATGAGGGAACAAAAGAAGGAAAAACAATGTTCACTGAGTTCTCTACTTCCAATAAATCTATAATAAGACATGCTGTGCTCTATTTTTAATGTGTGGTAAGTTACTGTTTGTGGAGTTCCTATCCTTCATTCACACAAAGTATACTCCTTTTGATGTTTAATGGCTAAGGAAATGACCTGGGTAAGGGAGCGTTAAAAATGTTTTAAAAAACGTAAAAGATAATATTTTTGGTCCAACGCCGTTATTTCCTGTATGCTTCAACGATTTCTTGGTATAAAAATCCGATAACACTTGGATTCGGAAGGAACCCTGACCTCTGGCCACTCAGGTTCATTCATTGGAAAAGAGTCCGTATGTCCGTGGTAGTGTCATGATTGAGAATCTTAAATTGAGAGTTAAAATCACTTATCCTAATTAATTTCTACTTGATAAAGTATAAAAAATTAATGAAACTCTTTTTGAATGGTGTCTGAATATATATTGTGTCAAATGATCAAATATTTGTGTTTCAATTTCAGTTAACCAACTAACTAATTTTCATGTAGTGTTCCTAACTAGGGGGAGTCAACCCTAGACGTAGTCCCTGATGCTTTTGAATTTCGTATTCTCTTGTATATTTTTCCTTGAGTAGATTTAACTTATTTTTTGAATGTCTTATTGGCTTGAGATTTCCTCCTCTGTTCTTTCCTGGTTTTTTACAACGCCCGCGATCGAGCTTGGCGAATAGAAAAAACAATAATTCTTTAATCAAAAGTCAACTAGCAGGATCTATTCTAGACTTAGATTGCCCAAATTAACGTTTGTATAGCCTACTGTGTTGTGTTTGTGAAACTTAGGTGCATCGAATTGATTATTCCTCGTTAAACGCTTTGTTGTCTTTCGTCGTAATGTTACGTCATAATTTGTATTCATTGTTTGGCGATCTTGCTTCCCAAATGGCAAAACTGTTCCTTTCCTTTGAAATACTGTTTGCCTGGAGTTATTTTTTAGTTGCCCACTTCTCTTCTGGTAGTGCAGAAAGTCGCTTTGGTTTTGTTTTTGCACCCGCCGCGATATTTATTCAGATTCGACGAACAATAGCACGGCCCTGGAGGACGGGGGTCCCGGCGTGTTTCTTAGGTGCCCTCACCGTCGTTTTTGCGCGGGTTGCTCTCTCGCATCCACTGGAATTCCGCGTGGGCCGCGCGCGGCCGCTGGAGTGAGGCAACAGCTTTTGCATATGCGTCGCAATAGGTTCTCGCTCGGTGATTTTTCCTGAATCGTTTCATCTCCCCACACGATCCCCACTCGCCAGCCAATTCGGCCCTCAGTGTGCCATCGTTGTTGCGGGAACGCTGTCGTGTTGACAATAATAAAAGCAGCGCCCGATGATAATCTACACGTGTGCATAATTATTGTGAAGGGAGAAAAAAATACGTTCTTATCTGGGTGCCGATCAGAATTCTCATTGTTGGGAGAGGACGTAAGAATTCAATTACGTCACCGGAGACCATCGTCGACGTAATCAGTTATCGTCTATTTGCGGAGAGCGGATGGAAGGAAAACTCGGGACTGTCTCATGAAATAAGTCAAAAAATGAATGTAATGAGAACTCAGTCATGCAAATATCCATTTGCACTTGAAAACATAGACTAGCGTCACTTGAACGCGATGCATATAATTGCAAATGTAATTATAAATGCAAATTGAAAAGTGAGCATAGTAACATATCATAAACATTCCACTTTTCATTCATTGATTAGGGGCAATAAAAGTGATATATCTCAGTATAGGGACTTGGTAGTCAAGTGGGTAGTACGCTGGGCTACAGACTGGAAGATCCGGATTCGAGTCTTGTGGACCCCTCTGAGCACCTTCATCTTCATCCAATCTGTGTGATTTTTCGAGTAATATATCTTCCTGGGAAACCGCAGGCCCTAAATGTATGAACTTCACGCACCTTTATAGGACTTGGTATGAGGTGAGCTCCAGTCTTCTCGCCAATCAAATCCACCTTTGTGTTCATTAATTTGGTTTTGTTTCTTGAAACATGTCCGTTCATAAATATAACCATTTATAGAATCAGCTGTTTGTGGTGTAAGCAGTCATAATATTTTTACTGGTCCAACCGATGCAAATCATATCTTGCACGTCATAAAAATTGGTTAAAAAATTGAATTTATTTTCGAAAGAACAATACATATACCTGTATTATACATGTACTATATAATACTTACACTAAAACCTAATACCCAAAATACGTACACATTACGGACTCGTACACGTCATGCAGAACTGTTGAGTGCTTCTAAAATAAATGCTGTTAACGTCTTACCGAGGAGAGGAGTAATAATTATTGATGCTGTTTTGTAGTTCACTTTCTGGGACTGAAAGAATCCATGTGATACTGTTGTAGTATTTCTTTATGTGTAGGAATATCCAATCGATATTTTAGTCACGCCGTATTTTGAATGCGCCAGTTTAATAAGCGGGCACACATTACGTAGCACTCTTGTTGGCAATCGTGTGAAAATGATTGTTCGAGAAATGGGTCAAGTCGTTCATTTTCCTGCTATATCTAAAGGCCCCGAGCTGAGGCATTAAAATTTAAGAGGATCTTACTGTTTCCCCGATTTCGACTGAATTGATTTAGGGAAGACAATGCCTCCTCGATATAAAGGCCACTTTTTTTTTCGATAATTGACATTTTAATTCCCTCTCGTCTGTAAAAATTAGCCAATGGTGGGTGCCATTGTGTTATAAAATCCAGTGCGCCCCATTTGGAATAAAAATAATCACTCAGGAAGGGCGTAATCGGGGTTAATTTACTCGACCTGGGGACGTCGACGTTTTAATCGTACGCCTTACGTCTTGAGCAACAGCTAGCCCGGGAATTTTAGTCAGCGCGGGAACGGGCCACGTAAATCGAAACAAATGATGCTGGGGTAAGTTTTTATTGCTTAATTTCGGGGACGTCAGAGTACCTAAGATCTTTGTGACGTGATCGCATTCATCTCTGGGCACTACTCGCCTGAATACTTGTGTAAATGAAGCAGTGAAAATTGTACCCGCATGACTAAAATTGTAATTCCTAATGGACAGCATAAATTCCTGTTATTTGGCCATTTTTCCTCTTATCATCGCCCGGGAAGAAATTGTTTTAAAGTTTGATGAAGGAGTTTATTTTTCTTGGGTCAGGAAGAGCGTTTTTGTCCCACTCGGGGATGGATGGTGTCGAATTTTCTCCCACACTCAAATAGTGTTGTGTCACAGGCTCGCCGGCCAACTATTTAACATTCGTGGGATGAATTCCATTGGGAATGAATTGTCGGAGAGAATGAATGGATGCTCTGTTGTCAAGTGATGGATTGTCTTTGAGTTTACGGTACGATATGACCTCGAACATCAATTTCGTGCGGTACCATCGGTATATCGAAGGGTTTTGGTACATGGTTGTCCGTGATGACTATGCTCCTCGGATTCTGTTTCGAATCAGCCTTTTACATTAAGGTCGTGCCGTCGACGTATGCGCAGCGTTCGCCCTTTTGATTTATTTCTGCATCTAGGGATAGGTTATCACGTAAAGAATTGTCCTTTTAATTACGCTACGATTTCTAGGGAATAGGGAGGTGTGCCATATCATTACGTATGGGATTTGGGGAGAGGTGGTTTCTGGATGAATCTTTCGTAAGGTTGCATATTTTCAGCCATTGTTTTTTAAGAAAGAATTTTAATTTGCCTTGATCAACGAAGGTAACATTAAGCGTGCTCGCAGATGCAACTGTTGCTTCCAGATAATTTATTCATTTATCAGGCTATCGAAAGATCATCGGAAGTGTTTATATAACTTCAATTGTATTCATTCTGATACATAAAGTAGTCATTCATGGTTGTATTTTGTCATTCAAGCCGAACTCCTATTTATAGCGATAGCAGTTATAAGACATAAATAAAGCAGTTCGCAGTGGATCTGGGATGTTAGTGCAGGCCATGGATAACTCGAGCACGTCGAGAGAAATGAAGCCCTCGCGGCCTTTTGTGTGACCGCGCCGATGACACCGCAATGCCTCAGTTGATCGGTTCACGCTTGCGCGACCTGCAAACAAACCGTGTGCCAACCTCAGACTAACCCTCTGCTGCTCTCAGTAGTGTGAATCGATACCTAAAAAAGTCTCAATGAATCCATCCGATAATTAAATGAAGAACATGATATCCTGAAGAACTAATTTTATGCAGCCCTGTCGTACATTAGTGTGACAATAAATATTTCCGCTGGCAAATTACGTTTTTTTTTATATTTTTTTAGATCAACACTGCGGATTTTATTCGAAGAAAGGTGAATCTGAAAGTGTTATCTTTGATTTTCACTAGCTGCTTGTTAATTATTTGCTAGGGATGGCGTTATATAGCTACAGATCTGTAAAATGCAGTTATTTCATGTGTCTATCAATTCGCACTCCTTGGCGACGATATCTCTATCTCAGAAGTGAACTCTCTCCTTCCCACTGCTTCGACTCTTTGTAGCCGTTTGCACGTCTTCTGCATTTGCTTCCCTGCTGGTCGATTCTGTAAAATTCACCATTCTGAGCCGTTAGGTTCCTTATAAATTCCAGGAAGGTAGGACAAGTGGACGGAGGAGGTAGTGAGGGGGCAATGGGACGCTGAAGACGGCAATCGTAAAAGAAAAGTTGGGAAATCGAGGCATATGGAGGAAAAGAATGGGCATTTTGAATGGAATGAATGGAGGTAGGAAGTAAGATGAGTGCCTAACAGTCAGAAGGAAGTCGAGGGAGAGGGACGTATTCCGAAAAAACAACGTTGCAGAAATGAAAATAAAGTTCACCTTTTTTTTGAGAAAATTTAATTTCTGCGGCATAAAATTTACCCCAGCCGCATTCTGGTGAGGGAATGTAGTCGATTCAAATCTTGTGGTTGCGAGATACGCGAGGTATAAGGGAATGTTTGAGAAATTATGGATAGGAAGGGACGAGAGGAGAGGATTTGGAGAGAGAAATCAAAGTGATCGGGAGGCATTTTAAGTATACTATTTGGCCACATGGTCACTCGCTTCTCCCTAAGGTCCATTCCCCTGAACCATTAAGTATTAAGCGACATTTTCCAGTTGACAAATGGATCTCTTTCCCATGAAAGGTCTTTCGAACAGCAGGAAGTTCAACCATTTTTGAAACGTGGGGTCTTACCTACCTACTACGCTGGTCCTACGAGCTATGCTTTTGTGGATAGGTTTTCGCAGAGGGGGCACTTCTATTTGCTGCATGCGACACTTTCTCAGCACCTTTAGAAGAAATTCCTCTCCTCTCCGTCTAACATCCCTAAAATTGGTCACACACCCATCTGGTACCACCTGAAAGAGATCTCACCTTCTCGCCACCCCCACTTATTATTCCCGATGTTCGAAGGAAACTCATTATTTTTTACGTAGCTTTGGCGCAACCACTTCCAGCTAAAATGTGGGAACAGCACATTGAAATGAAAGAAATGGAATTGCATTCTCTCTTTCGAATTACGAACAGTCTCGGTTCCGCGTTAGTCTGCCTTTGGTCACATCCACGTGGGATGCTTCGGTATAAGAAAAATGAAAGTATTTGAAAGGGTTTTTGCGACTGGGCGCTGTAATTCACCTTTGCCGCTCCATTAGTGGATTTTAAATTTCATATCCTTGCATGAGATCGGAGGCGACCCCTAATTCGACCCCTTCGCCTCCCGTTCTTCTATAAGGGCCTCGCCCTTCGTCAACCGGTTTCGTCAGACAAGCGCGCGCCCCATCCCACTCCGATAAGCCGAGCTGAACACTGGGAAAAGGGCCTCGAGCCAATCCGCGTCCTCCATTCGTCGTCAACCCCTTGGCTTCTTTCTCCTCCTTTCTCTCGTGCACGAAGCCTCCCCCATGCCCCACATTCGAGCCTCCTCCCCCTGGCCGTCCCTGCCTCGCACAGCATGCCCCCCACACATCCGCTTCCACCCGCGACTCCTCCGTTGGCGCATCCATCACAACAACCCTCACACCACTCTGGCGGAACCCTCCTCTGTCTTTTACCATCCCTCTCTCACTCCTGGTTCAACTTCCCTCGCGTGTTCGACATGTTCGCCATTTTCTCCGCTCCGCCGGCACTGAACAATTTCCTTTCCCTACTATCCTTTTAATTCCCGTTTGAATGCGCGATCGACTTTCGCTGATCCCTCTTACTTGTCCGTTCCATCCGTATTGTTGTTCGGTTGAATGAAATGCGTCTTACTTCCGTGTCCGTGGTCGTCTCTGCGGCCACATGAAGCACTCTGGTCACAAAACTCCTTAAACTCTAGCTTAGTGTTCGGATTTCTTCCGGGCTTTTCCTCGCTTGCTAGGCACCCGTTCAGTGAGGTGAATCTCCTAAAGAGTGTGGAAGATGAATTGTTTTCATTATTCTAAGATAAAGGAAATTCAAACTCGTCACACCAAGAAAAATATTTTGTATGGAAAGTCCAGTAATTTATGGTATGGAAGCATAGATGAATATTTAATTCTCCCCTCGCTCCAAGCACTCCGGTTTTATATCCGGGTGGGTCTTCCAGCTGTCCAAGTTGCCACGAGGAGTAATATTTGGTGCACCTGATCTTTCTTGGAAATCGCCATTGCCTAGGGAATTGGAACTGACTTTCCCGATCAGGGTGTCTAAGGTTCCGGGGCATTTTATTTCTTCGGGATTCAGAGCTATCAAATTCCATCAAAGTCAGTTAGCGAAAGAAATTCGACTTTGAATTTATCACCACCTCAGATTGATGAACATTTATCTCTCATTTTTGCGTTAAGTGGATAACTGCCGTGTGATGACCATGAAGTCCTTATTGTACCGTCGTAATGGGCCTGGTTGTCTGAAAATAATTTGCAATGCCCAAGAATTTAACGGATAGACCGATAGGAAAAGAGGTTAGCACGAAATATCTTTTTAAAAATTGAGTACAAATTTATACAAGAGCCTTAACAGAGGCGAATCTAGAAATTTGTTCTGATCTGGACCCGGGGGTAAGCCCCAAGACCTCGCCCTGGATTTAAGGTAATCCCACTTGTTAGGGGATAAAGTGGTCATAGAAAGTCTCAATATAAATCCAAGTTAAGGAAACGGAATGAGCTAAAATATCTCGTAAAAGAGTGACCAATATGCGCACTACCGCTGGTTGCGGTGGTAGGATAGTGCACCAACTTGGTCCGCTCTCTTCTTTTGCCCTCTCTCTTGGCTTCATTTTTATCATACCAGCAATCTGTACACATATTTTGACCTGTTTCTCTTTTCCCTTCTCATTGTGCTGATTTTCTTTTTATATTTTTTGATAGATTTTGGAGATAATCCGTGAATTAACTAGTGTAGACGAGTATGTATTGTGCTAAAATTATGGCATGAGTATTTCACTCCAACTCAGCATTTTACGTGACACTGTTGCAATCTCTTTTAGTGAACTCTGTGGAAAAAGACTTCGGTTGAAATCACCAATCCATATTTGTCGGAGAAAATTTTTGGTTTGATTTATTGAAACGCAAATTGATTTCTTTTTGTGAATCTATTTTTTATTTGACTTTTGATAATTCACAGGTAAAAGATTTTTCCGATGTAGTCCAAATGAATGAACCCTTGTTCAGTGTCCTTACCGAGGTGAAGTTAACCTCTCTTGTTACAATCTCTTCGATTTTAAATTCCGCAAAAATTGGCGTGTTCATATTTACTTGTGGCGTCATCATCTAATTTGTATGAAAAAATCTGTTTCTCCCTCATTTTTTTTCCCCCGAATGTGATCATGTCGTTTTGCATATCTCGAAATTCTATTCTGATCCCCAAATGATTCACTATCTTACCTGGTACTGTGAATCAACTTCCTGCTGATGCCTGGAATATTGAAAACATTTCGAATAAGGAGTTAATATTCTTGAAATATATGCTATTAAAGTCAGTGGTCGCACTGATTTGCAAGGAAAAAACATGGCTTCCCATGCTAAGGGCCGATAGATGCTATTAAACGATTGCTTATCATTTTATCAATTTAAAAGTTTTCTCTACACACCCACGCTGTCCTAGGGCTATTTCTGAGCAACTGAATTCTTATAAAACCTCCTTTCAGGTGGTGTTAATGCATTCCAAAAATGAAAAAAATAGCAGTTTTTCTTTTATACTGCTGCTTTTAGTTGGGTCATTTCTGGCCAAAAATTGTACCGTAGGAACAAATCTAGTATTGATAAACTATCACCCGAAACGACTCGTATTGTGATCGGTTTTCTCGAATAAATATCTTCGTAAGAATTCAAATGGTGGAATAACAATTTCGTCTGTTTTTGCTAGCTATCGCCTTACATGCTCTCCTAAAAAATGATTCGCGGAGAAAATTGGTACACTTTTTCATATGGAAAGTCAACCTAGATGTCGTCATGAAATGAAACATTCTTCTTTCAAACAAAGAAACTTCTCCTTCGGCTCCTCTAGTGTCCATTTTGGCATGAAAACCGATCGTTAATTTTGTTTAGCTTCGTCAAAGAAAGAGATTTGAAAAATAATGGGAGTTGATTCCAAGAGATTTTGTGAGCAGTTTTAGATCATGTGAAAAACGTTTTTGTTTTGCATGCATCACTTTTATCATGTATTCGCTCTCTTGTCTTCACTACGGATACAATGCTATTTTGATGATGCGAAGTATCTAATGCATATTAATCGTCGGTTCATTACGGAATTCATTTGCGTGGAAATAAAAGTAATGAGGTGTTCAAGAAATATGTAAACCAATCTAAGCATCAAAGTAGCTGTGTACAAATCAAAGGTCGAATCACGACAGTGTGTAGTAGGTTGCTTCGCCAATCGCCTCTGATCTTTAGACCTATAATAATAATGATAATTGCTCATTTCATTCTGCACTGCCACAGTATAGTAGTTCCGTGACATTAACGTCAAAACATGGCTTTGTAACCGAGGTAAAGAAGGAACACCCAGCAACGGTGGTCAACTTAACTGTTGGCAATTACACCATCCGCCTAACACGCGTGGTGTGAGACTCGTTCTGCGTGTTGATTTAAGCCTCTGTTTTCAACCGCACCGTTGCTTTATGTTATTAAAAAAATAATGATAATAAAATTAACTCCATCCGTTCTCGGTCTCCCCAGCCCCCAAGACGCGATCTCAACCGACCTCTTTCACTCGGCTAAACGTCAGTTGCCTCGTGAGATTTCGTGTTGTTTCCCAGGGGCATACACAGACCTGCTATCCCTTTGCACTCATCGGAGGGGCTTTGTACGGGAAGATGAGCAGTCGGCAGAGCTACGATGGTAAACGTTCATTTATTACCTGCTTTCTTCACGCATGTGAAAAAGGCATGGAAACAGAGGTTATTTCTCGCTCAAAGAATTGTGCCTGGCTAATTGTTGTTTAAGTTTGTACTTTACAAACATCAAAGCACAATTACATCATAGGAGATAGGCTGACTGTCCAACCTATGAATACAAATTATCGTTCACAGAATTCTCTATCTTTGCTCGAGTGTTGCACTAGGTCACGAATGGATGGTAGCCAATTTCGGACCATTTCATCAACCTGAATAATCTGTAAACCATGTTTGGTAATGTTAACATTTTTTCTCTAAATAAATAAAGTATCGAGTTGCAGTGTTTGACAGGGTTTCAGTATTTAGTGTTTCAATTACGGATGGGAATGACTGTAGTCGATTTATGTAAAAAAAATAACTGTTTGAACCAGATTTCCACTGTCGTTGAAATGTGCGGGTCCTGTGATATTAAAAGGTGAACTTTGCCAGAAATGTCAAAAGCTACATTTTGCAAGCGTAGAAACTAAACTGTAAACGGCTTGTCCCTACATTTCTGCTGTCTGAATTATGTATACACAGTGTTGTCTGAATTATACGTGTAGTCAATATTACCTGCTAATTCTAAGCGTCGCAGAATAGGTACGAATCACGTTTAAGAATGAACCATACCTTGTACTAACTTAAATTTGAAGCTTTCAAGTGCTCTCCCGAATTGTGCATTACTGACTTCTGAAGGTTTTCGGTGTGCTGGATGTCCTTGGATATCCTTAAACAAACAGCGCTTGAGGTTCAGTAAGACTTTCTTAAAAATAAATCCTCTCATTTGTTTTTAATCACTCAGTCAGTAAGATTTTTCTTCATTCCTTTTGTTCAAGGCTGCTTGAACTGTAAATCTTGGCGTTACTAAATTTTTTGCGTGCTTATCTTTTCTAAGGAATCATCTGACGTTAATAACTCACTCTAAATATTTCGATGCCTTCTTCACGCTCAAGGTTTTGGATTATAGCTGATTTTTTTTCAACGCGTCCGAGGAAATTGGCGGAGATAACAAGATTCCCGCGGTCATTCGACGCGCGAACAATTTACTTGCGCGTGCCCCGCGATGCGCCTCGCGTTCCCGGGCTGGTGGTTGCAGCGCGTGCCGCACCGCTGCTGTCACGGCTGTGACCAAAAAGGGCCGATTTGCGTGGCGCACACGTCACCGTCACGTCCGTTCCTCTCGAAAGCCCCCTCTCCCGCCCCCAAATCGTCCCTTGGGGGAAGTCCTTCCGGGATGACCATAAACGCCGTGCCATGGAATGTACCGCGACCATGGAGTGGTCCTCAGCACTCGCACTCGGTGCCATGGTTGTGTGACGCCGCTTTGGGCCTAATTGGGCGCGTGTCGTATCCGACTTGGTGCAAGACATACATGTATTTGATTAAGTTGGGATATGCATGTTTCCATACCATGTGCCTATTTTACTTTTAAAACTCCTGACTGCTTTGAAAGAGTTCACGAAAGTGCGGCATTGTCATCAGTGGAATCTTAGATTGCATTCTAGGTGACAGTACTCGTAATCCAAGCCGAATAATTTCAGTTAATATGCTGGCCATTGCAATTCAATAAAATTAATCTTTTATTTGTTTTCGATTTAATATGTAACATTGATATCCCATACTTCATTACTCATTTTGATTTTTTTAGCATAAAATTAAACAGAAAGTTTGTGTTGGATTATGAGCGGTGCAAAGTCAACCTCAGTCATCAACGCACTCTACACTCACCCAGTTCATCCGCTACTTGTCATTTAATTTTTCACCCGGTTAATAAACGAAGGAAATGATATTGCGGTATAGGCTTCATTTTTGTCATCCATCCAATGATCGAGTTCTTGAAGACCATGCGTGGAAATTTTTGGCACAGACACACGCTAATTAGTGAGTGAGGGATACGTCTCTTTCTAAGTTCCAGCCTCACTCTATGCGTGTTTCTCTTGACGGAATAACCCGAAGGAGACACTCTTCTTTAGGAAATGTGCAGCCAACCGTACTGTAACTCTTAAGCTTGGGCGGTTGCAACACAAAGGATCGGAAGAATTTTTCCGGGAGATGACCACGAGCGTACGAGTCTTCCATTTAGTGGACATGAAATGTAATACATGACCGCCGAAACGTGCTGAAAAAAAGATTCTTGCCTCCAGTGATCTGTTATAAATGCTAATTGAGACTTAATTGCTTATTTAAGACGCAAATGGTTATAACATTTCTTTCGCCATCCAATAGTAGGAGAGAACTTGCTTTGAAATAACGAGAGAGCATTGAGAAGTGGGATAGGAGATAAAGCAAACCAGTCTTTGATTACCGATTGCTTGTGAGTGATTAATGTATCTCTCGGAGTCATTTGTGATTCCCCGTCTCGCTCGCATTTCCGCTTATTGCCTTTTTTACGATGAGCCTATTAATATAAAAAATAGAAAATTCATTCTGTTTTTTATATGTATTCCTCAACCAAGTTCACAAGCATCTTTGGTTGCCAAGAAATGCTGAGGGACACGGGAACCATCTCTTCTGTTTTTCCTCGTGCATCACTTCAAACATGCCAAACCCTTATTTTCCGTAGCTCGTGAGATTTTAAATCCGAAGCAACGATAAACATTTCATGGATGGATTATTCCAGTAGTACATGTATTCGTTGTGGGACGATAATTGATCCAATCTCCATTCCCTTTTTTAAGTTTAAGACAGTCGACACTTTTGGACAACAAATTCCTTCTAGAAACTTGAGGTGTATTTTGATTAGAAATATACATTTACACAATACCCCACAAGCCGCCACACAGGTGTATGACGGGGGTTGTTAGGGCATGAGCCATGCCTGCAGAAATATTAATGCAGACATGCATTTGAATAAATTTTAGCGAGTGTAGAATAAAACTCATGCACGTACATGCCTAAATAGGTTATGCAATAATTGGTGTGTTTCACTAAATCGATAAATTATAGTCCAAAAGCCAATATATTCAGGCTCTTGGTTTCTTTTTCGGTAATCATTTAGCAAAGAACAAATATTTCAATCTGTATTTGAGTGTATCTATCTCTCTTATTTCATCTCAATGGTCGAATCAATCAATATAATATGGTTTCATAATGATTATCTCAGTGTTTCGAGAAAACTCGGGTGCCCTGTATCTTTCTAAAAGTCTTTGAAGTCTTGTCTGCCAGAAATTAATCCTCATAAGGGTGGAAATATGTCCAAAGCTCGGCGATTTGCTTCGTTGATACGGAAATTCTGTTCGGGCATTATGTGTGGCTTGAAAATATGGTACAGAAACAGGGATCGTGTACGATCTATGACCTTCAGTATTTCATCACGGCGATGCTCTGGACCCCGCATGTCCATCGAAATAAGTAACTCATTAATGCGAAAGTACCCTTTGAAACTGTGACGCGATTCCTTGGTGCACATGAGTTGATCCTTATCTTTTGGTACCCACAGATGTCGTCTTGAAATGAGGAAACTTATCCTGGTCGATATATCATGCACCCGCGCGTGGGCGTTTTACGCCGCAAAATCATGTCAAATTCAAGGTTTTTATTCCCTCTTACTTTCGGTCGTGGGTGCCCGGTCCCTCGTTGGAATTGAGTGCGGGTCGCGGTTGGAAGTACTATGGTCAATTCTCATTACTATCCTCAAAGATGCTCGAGACCGGCGTTGTGTGTGTGTCTCTCTCTCCACACGAAGAGCGAGCACCTGAGTGAATTTCCCGAGTAGTTCACCCTCTGTCGCCTTAATGGGAGGTGCAGGGGCAATCCGACCAAGTTACTCCTCGTTTCGTTTGAATTTAAACGATGACGGGCCACTGCGACGCGAGGATCGCCGTAAATTTTTGTCCACTCCGCCGTTTACGCCAACTCCTAATCCTTGGATCACCCTTCCGACTTATGGTTCGCGATGGGCTTTAATACAAGGATCTCGAGTGAAATAATGATACTTATCGGCTTCCTTGAGGTCTCTCTTCTCTTTGGCGTTATAAGTCGCGGGTTCAATTTATTAAGGAACTTGAGGCAAGGAAAACGATTTGGGAATCGTGCGCCATAGCCGGTTGTGAGCGGAGACGCGAGTTTCCCGCTCTTAATTGTGTCGACGATTGCGAATGGCCACTTCGTTCGATTAATTCGCTTAAGGAGATGCCTGTTTTAAATGTTTCGGTTTTCTTGTTTGGTTTCCATGCCTACAAGAGGCAAGGTCCCTTTTCCGAAACGATTTACGAAGAGGAAATATTATTCAAGCGAACTTGCTTGTCTTATGCGACTGCTGGCAAAGTGAATCCGAGACGGGAAATGAAGACCTTACATCAGAGATACAAAGTAGCTAAGGTAAATTTAAAGACGTTGAAGGAAAGAAGAAGAAAGTGTTTAAGGTATTTCGAAGGTCGTTTGGTCCATTGGCGATCGGTCCTTTCGATCCAAACCTCCCACACATCTTCGTCGCTACTCGTCGTCCCCGTTCACATATCAGCCAACTTTATGACCGACGCGACCACTAGGGCGTATACGAATGGCGGGATTGTTGGGGAAACGATGAAGTGAATGGTAAGCTTCTTTATAAATTACCATAGTGTTTACGATTTATACAAAGGAAAGCATCCTTTTATCTAAACTTAATAGTAGAGTCAAAGTTAATGGAGGATCCGTAGGAGTGTCGGGGGCAACTTGTTGAAGGTAATTGGTGGCGAGAAAGAGTTGCGGGAACTCTCTCGCGCTCTCTATCGCAGAGGAAGTCAATCAGTGCGCTTCACCTGGAAATGTGTCTATCGATAAAGGTACGGAATATTTCCCTGAAGTAATGTACTATTTTCGTGCTGGCCATTCAATCCCTTGAAGATTTGCTGCCTTTTCCAATTTTGTAAATGCTACTCTACTTGTAAAGATGCACATTGTCGTCCGAATTTGGCTCAACGTTTAACACTGAGTTACTTCTTCATCTGTTTTTCGTAGCATTTGAAACATCTTTACTTATTCAAATCAACGGTTTTTGGGTTTGTAAATAGAGACTGGTTCACAAGAAACCATGTTAAAAGCACCGACTATAACAGATAAATACACAAAAAGTAGCTCAGGTGAATCGTTTTTTTTTGTCGTCCCAGTCGATAAAACCTTGGTTCGGAGATTATTTCGTTGAAATTTTAAGAATATTTGAAATAAGTGACCGTGAGTCCAGAGCCGAATTCAGAATATTCTGTTCGCTCTGTTCTTGGGAACTCTGGTGACTAGTCGAGATTGGCTCGTCGGGATCCCAGTGGTCGATAAAGCGGCTTAACACCGTTATTTTGGTCCCTAGAAACCATGGTGACGATTCGTGAGTACCTAATCAGGATCCTAGGAATGCAGGGGATTGTGGTTGGGAACGTCTGGGGAGCGAAAAAAGATTATTTCCCAACTTTTCATTTCGTCCTTTCCCAGTCGTAGAAGCAACGCTTTGAAGAATTGAAACTCTTTCATATATGACCGCGTGTGGTCTGTCCAAACTTTAAAAATAAAACTATAATTTTGCATTGCTTGCGTTTAATTATACGCGTCTTGTTGCGGCCCACTGTGGGCCACCCTCGGGTATCTCCTTCGCCATGTTCCTAATTGTTTGCAATCAAGCGCGTTTGAAATATACTGTCATCATCATCTCATCTTCAGTTACTTATTAATCATAAATGCCATCAAAAAATATTTTGATGATAAGTGGAACACGTGTCCTCGGAGATGACGTAATTTAGGATTTTCCCATCTTGATCGCTGGATGTTCAATCTTCAGATTTTGCACGCCTTGATGGGCTTGCCACGCGAAACGACTTAAGATCCTCTTGGGAAGAGAAGATTACGACAGAGCGATATTTATTTTCCGATATCCACCGGTGATGCCTAAGAAATATCGATTTGACGATTCTTATCGGTTGTATCGAGAAACATCGACATTGAATCTCCCCTAATTACGATGATTTTTTCTAGTTTTTTAAACTCATTATTGTTTTGCATTACCCACGTTTAAAAAGTCGCCCAAATTGTCTAGATAGTTCATGAAATCAAAATCATCACATCGACAAAATACGCTCCTCGTCGTTTTGTCGGAAGCATCGTCGATGCCGTCTACATAAATATTTGGCGATATTCAATGTAACTATGCATCGTCAATAGATGACATAGATGACTCTACTGTAATAGGATTCCCATTACCACGAGAAATGTTCCCGTATATCTCTCTTGTATGAGTACAGCCTAGCTATCGCCGCAACCCTGCGTGCTTAGTCCATATTGGTAGTGTCGTCCTTACTGTAACGCCGACGATAGTGATCGATCCTCGATGTATAGGTTCCTATAAATTATTCATGTAGATCTGGTCGATGTGAAATAATACCGACATTGTGCCCATGTACATGTATCGTCATCTTGTAAGGTGCCATGAGGGGAAAGACAATCCTTCCACACGCGTGGAGATCGACTTTTCCCGCGAGGCGGCAAACGCGCTCCGGTGCAGGAGTCAAGATAGCCTTTGCCGTGCAGAATACTCTGCGAACAAAGACGGACGCCTTACATGTACATAAGGCTTTGCGTGTGTGTGTGTTTGTGTGCGCGTCTGAGTGAGAGAAAGAGAGATAGAGTGAAAAAGACGGAAAGGGAAGAAGAGGTATGAGGGTTACAGAGGCGGATGGCGGGGAGGACTTTGTTGAAGAATCCTCTGAGTCGCCGCTGCCGGTTTGCCTTCGCTCTCGATGGGGAAGCCGAAGGTAGAGCGAGGGGTGTGGGGAGGCAGGAGGAGTGCCCCGATGACCGGGGCGCAACCGTTTTTCTTCCCCGTTGCCTTGACCTTGCACACATTTCCGGCTCGCTGATGAAGGCATCTTGTTTTTTTTTATCTTTGGGCGTTTTATCGCTCTGCAGTTAGGAAAAAAACGCCCCCCGAGTAAGTGATCTTTCCTTCTATCGGTGCAGTTAAAGATCTTTCATTTCTATTCTCCACGTCCCTTTCCAAATGGTGTCCCTGTGTTTCATATTTTGCTCCTTTCCCCTTGGTGTCCTTCGTCGTTGAGATCGAGGGGATGAAACGAAAGAGAAATTAATTTTTAAATGTCAGGGCGAGAATTAGCAATGCAATATGGGATTCAGCCTTCCGACTGGCATTAATACATTAATATCACCAGGATCGTGTGGGTGCTTATTTACATTCGAATGTCTTTATTAATGTGATTGTGCTCTGAGGAGGATTCTTCGTGCATGCCGTTTGAGGTAACTTGCTGTCCTAGAAACATTCCAGTTTTGAATCATGATAATAAATTTTCCTTTTTTATTCTTTCCCGCGCTGAGCAATTGGGATTCATGGTAAGATTTCAGGTTCAAAGAGAAAGGCGCACACATTCCTCAATCTTAAAGAAACCCGAGTTTAATTGTTTGAGACGGAATCCGTTTGCACCATGTTTCGTTATTATACTTAAAAGATTTTAGATTTAGATGCGCCAGAAATGGATGAGTGTGAGAGGAGTGTGCTATGCTGCTTTGGTCTGGTTGAGAACATGGATGAGGATTGAATCGCCAAGGATATTAGAATAGGGTTAACGGTGTTAGAGGAAGGGTTAGACCGAGAGGGTCCTGGACCATACAGACCCTCAAGACGAGGGATATGTTAAAAGTGTCAGGAACAGAAGAGCATATATAAAATAATGCATGGATATAACGGAGGTGAAAGAAGTATGGAAGGATAGGGAAGAATGGAAGAAATTAACAAAATGGAGTTATTTCGAAAGTAAATTAAATCAAGCTTATTTTCCGGGCCGCCCCGGAAGATAACGACGTGAAGGCTAGTTGGTATACCTTAGAGACTTCATGTGTTATTCACAGCAATTCCCTCGCATATGAAAAGAATGTAGATGTCCATAAACTTAATATATTGGTTCATATTTTGTTGATGGAATCATCCTATTGTGAATAACAGTGTGATCAGGGTCTGGCCATGTACAGGCCTGTATGCAATAAGATCCCAGTGGCATAAAGGTGTCTGAAAAAGGAAAAAGACTTTTTGAAAAGAAAAGTTCGAAGGTGCTTACCGGTGGACACTTTTATAGCACTGAGTATTTACGAACTCGTGTATTTAAGTGGGAAATAAATATATTTTCATCGTACGTGGAAACTTTTTGTGCGTTTATCTTACGCGTTTGTTACGGAACTTTGCATTTTCACAGTGCTTGCAGGGAATAAAATATTCTCAATCACTATTCATGTATCCTATGCGTGTTATTCGTTAGTTACCAAATGTACGAACGTAGTTAGTGCTAAGCCCGCCAATATATTCAAATTTTACTTTCCTGATTAGGAATTACAGTGTGGAAGCTAATTGGTAGAGGGTAAATTGCTTTCCACATTCGCAGGAGACTTTTGGAAAATCGACTAATCGCAGCTTTTGATTGCGCGTTTGGGAGTGAAAAATTCCAATTCAGTTACATTCGCCTCGTTGGCTGAGTTAGCGGTAAAACGAATGCACTAACCTTTTGTGGATTTAATTAATTGTTTTTATCCTTCCTTGTGTTTTACTTTGCTATGGTGTAATTATAAATCACTCCTCCATGGAATCACACGCTACTCTCCTAATTCTTGTATTACAGGTAATAGAAACGCAAAGCAAGTTCTTCGATACTTTTTTTGTTCTTGCAGACGACTTACACCTGAATAAAAAAATGGTGGCTTTAATTATCTATCATGTATAAATTGGATGCCTTAGCGAGGCGTCCATTTCTGTTTACTGGATTTTGAATGCTACTAATCAACATTTCTGTATGAGAATTATAACACGTGCATTCGTCAAAACATGGGATACTTCTGTCCGCTTGCACGGGAAAATATTAATGTTCGCATAAAATAGGCATTAAAATATTTCTTGTGATTACCCGCATTTTCTTTAGGTTCAACGCCATTTTCAAGCGTATTACCAATCAAGATATGATTAATAACTGCTTTTTAAAAGGACGACTACATTGTAATAAGAATTCAGATAAAATGTATGGGTTGCTATTCAGCTCTGGACTTTAATGCATACTTAGAAATTTACTTTTTCCCCATTTCTTCGCGTGGCCATTTAAGTTTAGATCTAAATGTGGAAAGCGCGTATATCCATTGCGTGTATATCCATTCACGCAACCTAGCCTGTCGGATAGATGCGACGTTTTTTCATGAGATGTTCTTTTTTACGACTTCCCTGGATCACCCGTTGATTTTCTAATGGAATTTCTGGGAATAAGGCTCTGTCGACATCATCGTTTTACTAGGGGTGAAGGGAGTTATTTCAAATCGACGTGTCGCGAAGCTCAAGAATCCTAGTTGGAGCTCGGATTTTGAGATTCTTGCATGATGCGATTTCATGTCCTCCTTTGCGTTCGCGTCTCCCACCAGCTATGGAAAACAGAGTTATTGAGCTTATTGGTGCAGATCACTGGCGTGTTGAGGATGAATCAAGAAAACTCTTCAACACTTTTGTTACGATAGGACATTGTGGAGTGAATTTTGGCGGCCATTGGTGGTGAAAATGTGTTTTAAAAACATTTTTAAATTCGTTGCGTAATTAGCGCACATTAGAACACCCGGTGCCATAGGTATCCTTTTTTGGGGAGCTCCCAGTTGCGGTCGTCATATTAGTTTGAAAGCGTCGGATTGTGCACCCCCCCCCCCCCCACTCATGAGAACTCGTACTTGTTCACTGGGTTCTCAACCACGAAAGGTGGTGAGGGTGGAGGCTGTTAAGAGGCGCCGGACGTTGTAATCACTTCCAAGCGAAGGTCGCTCTAAACCTGTATGCACCCCGCGCCGAAAGGCGAGACCGCAACAAGAATGTATGGGGAATAGACTATCGAGCCAGACGTTGCCAGAATCCTTTTTTAATGCATACATATACGGTCACATTAGAATGAAACAATTGGAATAATTTAAGCTAAATTTTGCAAAATGGTTGTTTTTTTTCTTTTTACCATTAAATCTAAAAGATCATTCTATTGATCATTGTGGTTACTAACACCCAATGCTGTTTTCACTGGGACAGCTTGCAAGGTTGCGTGTAGATAAGCCATATCCACGCACTGTGGCAATTAATGAGTAGACCCATCCCAAAATGCGATGCGATGTCCAATAGTGATATAAATACTTCGGTGAGTTGGTTTTGTGTCGATTCGAAAAGATCATTAACTTGAAAATATCATCCAAATAGTTTTGATGAAATGTGGGAGGGATTCTGTTGAGCATTTCGTAAAAATATTTTCTCAAATTTCGTGGGCTAAAATTGCGATTCTGGAATTTGTCACACGAAATGCGATCTTGATGAATCGATAGTTTTTCGAAATTCACTTTTAAGGCGCGCATTCTCTTCCTCTCGCACTTCAGGTATGTGCTAGGTGAGTGAAAGGGCGGGCGGTCCAATTTCAGTTGAAAATAAAACAGGTCGCAGAGGTTGTGGCCAACGTGAAAGGCCCAAGGAGCGTGAGAGCGCGCCCGGAGGTCGTCGAGGACGCCGTGCCGGGCTCGATGGAGCCTGCGATTCGTTTTGGTTTCGTGAGGGGCGTGGCGGATTCCTCCCTCGCCAGGCATTGCACCTCGACTTTGTGAAAGTGAAGTCATGCGTTTTAATGAGGTTCTAATGGTTTTCCTTCGGTCAAAGGAGAGCTTTGATGACAAAATTTACCAAGATATCACACCCCTAAAGTGCACGAAGTAAAACGAAGGATCGATTTGCAGGATAATTGACCACACGGGAAAAATATTTAAGTGCGTAGCAATCTCAAATCGGGTCCAATGGACTGTACATAGGTAGCATTATCCTTTTCTTTCCTTAAGTGTCATTCCCTTAAGACCCACGACGCCCATCATGGCCAGTCGCCATAGGAATTAATTAGTGAGCATTGTAAGATGGGGATTGAGATCCTACTTGCCTTAGCTCATTTTCGCATTTGTGCCAAAAAATGGTCCAATATGTATAGTAGAAAGAACTCCAATAACTCGCTAGCTATTCTAAACAAGCTGTTATCCCTTCTGGAGGAATTGACTTAATAGCCTGGGTGCTGCTGTTCCTGCCCCACGATCAGTTATCACCGACACACGGAACGTACAATTAATATTATTGTATTCTACCATTTAAGGTAGGTGTTGGATGGACACAAGCCACCAAATGGTACAGCCACGATTCTCTTACCTCTGCAAACGAAACGCAACCCATTATCAAACACTAAAAGAAGCCCCTCTTCATCTCCTTATACTTCCTTTCCCCCTTCATTGCGTTCAACATCTCTATCCTATTCATGCAACTTCCTCTATCACAGTCTTCAACATCCCACTGCCGTTCAATTCGCTCTTCATCCATTTTTCCTGCCTCCTAATGATTTCTCTCAAAAATCCCTATCCTCCCCCTCCATACCCAGCACTTCCTCACTCGTTTTCATTTCTGTCCACTTAACCTTCTCCGTCCTTCTCCGCACCCACATTTCAAAAGCCTCCAATCTACTCCTATCATACTGCTTCGACGACCATACATGTATTTCCGCGCAGTACAAAACCACGTTCCATTTCAAGGTTTTGACTAGCCTTTTCTCAGCATCTTGGCTCAGCGTCCCTGTCATTAATTTTATTTCGCATTATTTGTTTCCCATTTAGAAGATAATAACCAATGAGTGCCATCATAGAATTCTACGTTTTTTCGTTTTAAAAATTAAGCAGTCGGGGCACGAAAACTACCTAATTCACAAGACCTGGTAGATAGATAGCTATCGTGATAATGGCGGCCGCGAATAGTGTCCACCCTGTCAGTAATTTGTTTTTCCTTGTGTTCCTCCTGGAAATCAGTTGTGGCCATACCTTACCAGATGGAATGACCTACAGTTTATCAATCGCATCAGTCAAACGCTGGTTAAGTACCTTCTTTCCCAGTGAACGTATCTTTCCCAATAATCGTTGATTATTTAATTCATAGGGATTATTATTATTATTTAAAGCACTCTACTATGGCGCTTACGTTTTATTTACTGCTGGAATTATCATTCCGTCTGGTTTAGAGTTGGCGACTAGTAGTAATTTTTTAACTAAGGTTTGTGGTTATCTGTTAATTAAGATAGTATGACTTATTATGTCATATCGCATCATAAATTTCTTGTCGAGTAATTCATAATATGAAACACAAGGCCCATGTCTGAAAGGCGGATTGCCATTGGCGACCTCGGGTATGTCCGGCGAGCACATTACCTACCGGGAAATCCGCGTTAGTAAAAACTTTTTGTAACTATCCTCACGTGATCTAATTTAGGTATCGATCCGAATTACGCGCGATATACTGCTGCATCACCCAAGAACTTTTGCGTATTATTTGGGAAAGTTAAAACTCGGCTGTCTTAGTTCCACACTATCCTCCTTTAATAATTGCATCACGTTTATCACGTTTTATCATTTGAGCAAAGATTCTTTCCGACGCAAATTTCGGGGTAGTGTGCCGTTTTATCGAGCATTTTCTTTTGGAGATACATTTACATGCCTTATCTCGTTCGTTTCAGTTATCGTGTCATTTATCTCTGTTCACGTATGCCATTTGGACGTTACGATGCGTATGTTGGCGGCTTAATTTACCATCTTCTCAAGTCTATTCCTCGCTGGGAGAACATTTGAATACTCGTGTCACTCCCGCGGTGGTGAAGAGAACCGGGTCGCTAATTTTTATCCTAAATTCTGTACAGTGGTATTAGCCCGTTATTGTCATTTCAATCCGTGGACCTACTTAAGTGGCTGATGGTTAAGTCGGTTAGGGAGTTCGCTCTGGAACATGGTCGAATCGTTAAATCAGCCTTTCTTTCGAGTTGAATGTTGAATGTGCGTTATGAAACTTCCTTTTCGATATTGTGCGTACTTTAACCTGGAGGCAGTCGCTTGAAATGGTGATCTGTTTTAACGGGCTGGTCTCATTAATGAACTAGGCTACCCGCTTAAATAAACCGTGCAGATCTTCTGATGTGCGGCCACGAATAATATATCGGGCTCCGTGGGTTTCGCGCTGCATAAATATATTCACATTTCGCATATTTTCGTTCGTTATTCACCTTCTTTTCATGAAATATGAGAAGGCGAGGCCGCCGTGTTTTACTTTGCGTGAAGCTTTAGGCGGAGGGAGGAGGACTGCCCACTCATATGGTCCTCGTGAATTTTTTTTCTTATGGACTTCTTGTGTCCGTTCGCACCATAGCTATTCCGGTCCTTTTTGGCATAGTTTTGAATTTACATTAAATGTGACAGTCGGTAATAAATTGTGTTTGTAGCATTCGGAATGCTTTTGTAAGTTGCTTCAAGGGCCTGCGAAATCGAAGAAATGGCGTTTCGTTTTTTTTTCTTGTCAATGTGTCGACGTTTCTGAATCAAGAGGCCTCCTCTGACAAGATCGGTGAGGAGGCCCCCCTCCCTCCCTTCTCCAAGAGAGGAAGGGTTGAGGAAAAATACGCAGAATTTTTGAAGAAGTTTGCCTAAGAGTGTGTTTTTGCGTTCCCCACCCACAGTAGATGAATATTTGTTTTAATATCTCGAGTGTGTGTAATGGAGTTTGGACTAGATTTAGGGTAATTTTCTTGCCGTAAAGTTCCTCCGACGTTATCATCATTGTCATCTGATACGCCCGCGATAAGGATGTCTGGTCATTAGTTTTTGCCTGCTTCGCTATCTAAATGGGACATGTTGATTGAAAGCCTTGACATGCTCAGCAAAAATGGTGGAGATTAATTGAAGCCATCTCATTGAAAAATGTGTGTTTCCGAGGACTGGAGTGAATTAACTGGCTCTATGTCAAAGAAATGCTTCTGGGTTATGACGAGATTTGGCTGGAATTAGATTCGTTGTGGACGTCATCGTTGGTGTGCGCAAACGATTAACTTTTTTCTGGTAAAAAGACCACTTGTAATTAAGGAGGTTTTAATGCTGTAGCGTACACTTTGTTCTTCACGGGAAAATGCTGAAATTCCACGCTATAGTACGTTCACATCGCTTCACGTTTTTCATCATGCATTCAAAAGAATTAAAATCGCTTGAAAAAGATTGCTAAAAAATTTGCAAAAATTGCTTAAAATGCATTCGCATTGGCTCTAGCACTAGAAGATGAAGTATGTTTTCTGTGTAGTCGATTGGTGCGTGTCCAACTAATATGTTCGTGGGACATTGGAAGATTGGTCGGTGCTTGGTAGTTGCAAGTCAATTCTGTGGCAAAGCAATTACAAGATTAAGTGTTGAATTCAATCAAATATTTATTGGAAACAATTGCCCAGTCGGAAATATGTGTAATATTTTATTGATGACACGAGATAAATGTTTCACTGTCATCAGTTCCGTTATCCTTTGTCCTTGAATGCCAGTGATGTGGTGGCATTATGAGAAATTAGCTACAGTATCGGCAAAAGGTTTTTGTGGTAAGCAACTTGAGAAAAAAAATATTTCACTTGTATCGTCCCCGGAATTCCATGAAATCGTCCATAATTTTTACGTTATCTGGTATTCGAAGCCCTAAAGACCCACACTTGATTGCGCATATGTGATATAAACACTCGATGAGAGAGAATGTTTGATGGTGTATTTTCACCCAGAATTGGCCCGTTACTCGATCATTTGGATTTCGCGATCATTCGTAGAATATAATCATTTAAGAATTCCTCGCTAATGTCGTTTTCCTTTTGTCCTTGCAGGTGAAGTTGGAGCGAGTCCTTGGTCTCACAGTTTCCAGCAATGCCGCCCTCGACTGCGACCCGACGTCCGAATTGGTCGCATACCCGGCGGGGTGAGTAACGTCTCGAGGGTGACCAGAGTGTCAAAATTGCCTATCAATTAAAAAGTACTTGGGTATTAATCATTCATAACCTTGTGACGTGTGTGTGTGTGTGTATATATATATATATATATATATAAATAAATAAATATATATGTATTATGTCACATATATATACATACATTCCATCAAATACCACTTATTTGAATATCACTGCGCTTGTATTTCACATATTTATTTAATATATACCCCGCAGGTTTCGTCTCACTTGCTCTACCGACGTAGTATTTTGGAAATAAAAAATACTCGGTCCCTTTCAAGTAACTCCGGCTGGCTTTCAATCAGAACATTGAAGTAGTGAAGTAAAAAAATCAATAAAAAACTATTGTTCTGAAATACATGCATAAACCACGATAATCTGTTGAATTACCGCTATATGTAAAATCTAATAAAGTTTTTCATATACTATAACAATGACGAATAGAGCATTTTGTTAAGACTTGTTATAAGAATCGTAATATATCTCAAGATTTTACTTGGTGTACTGATTGAGCTTGAAATGATACGAAACGTTTGAGGTGATTTAGTTCGTCTAATAAAGATTTTGTCAAGGAAGTTGGTTTTTGGTTGACTTTTATGAGAGCTAGATTTGGGATGGTTACGAGTGTCCCCTATTTTTTTCGAGGTCGATGCCGAATTGGATTTAGTATCCCGAGGAGTATCAATTGCAAATGGTCAAGCAAAACAACCTTCGGGTTGATGTCTATCGTTTTGTTTTTTAATGACTTCCACGCCTGTGGAACTAATACCTGCTTGCGAGGCTCAGCAAAGGCATGTGGAAGTCGAGACCTCATCTCCGAAAAAGGAGAGGGAAAACTCTATGCAAATACTATATGTTTCTGGGAAAACCGAATCCTAAAATATATCTGTTCGAAAGCCCTGTGGAAATCTACGTGTATTTCTGTATAAATCTCTCTAATTTACTTGTTTATTATCTTTACGCTCATGTCAATTTGATCTGCCTAGGTTGAAGGTAGATAGGATGGAGGGATTTTTGTGTCGTGCGTCCGATTTATTCTTTGAGGTTAGTCTGTGTTTGTGTTAATTTTGTCTTTGAGGTATGTGTATTAAATTTCCCATTTTATTAGAGTGATCAAGGTGGTCCGACCGGTAGAAATTAGAGCTAGAAACTTTAAATTAAGGGGGTTTCTTCAAATGAGTTGCGTATGGTGTGTTAGTTATTTCATTGGGTATTTCTCAATTAATAATTTTTTTATTTAAGCGTTTTTATTTGGTCTTGTCCGAGCGATGCTATTTTTTTTAGCTAGCTACTCGTGCATGAACGGTATTTTTGTTCGTTGCATAATTAATATATTTGTCTTTTTTTTGCCGACTGTTGATTACGGTTATTCGAATCAGCATTTTCCAGCCATGATCTTCAAGTCAGAAATTTGACTGAATGCATAGATTAAGTGCGGGTCAGTGTCTGGTAATGTCTCAATTTCGCACTGAGAGAAAGGTTTTTCTTGTTGTTAACATTTATGGTGAGTTTTTATGCCAAGTTTATCTTATAGATCCCTGTACTCATCGCCTCTTTTCCTAGAGATCATTCTCCCAAGGTATAAAAATCAATTCACCTTCTAGAATTTTCCCCCTTATTCACCTTACCATTTATAGCTGCCCATTGTTGATGTTGAATTCTTTCGTACTGGACTCGGGGTCAGGCATAAATTTTTCACCTGCACAGCCCTGATTTTTATCCACACCTGGAGGTTAACCCATCCCTAATAATGACAAATCCAAAGTTCCCTTGTTTTTCGAAATTTATTTCCTTATAATTGGTAGTGGTCGGTATAAATGTTGTCCTTCTCTCAATTTTTACCCTTCCTTTTTGTATTTCTTTCGATATTTCCTCAATTATTATTTCCGGGATGACCAAAGTCGGTACCGGCTCTTTCCGACTTTGTTTTCCGTCCAGTCCTCGAAGGACGCGCGGTGGACATCACTTACTGGCGCGGAAAATGTTTCATTCCCTTTTTAGAATGATGCCCTCGTTGAGTTCCTTGATTGGCGTGTCGCTCAAATGTTGAAGAAATCCCATATTAAGTCATTCGATTGATCAGAGAATATGGAGGACATGCGGAGAGCAATTATCACCCGGTTGTCAGAAATTTTATGACGCCCTTGGGGTCGAACAGGAGATAAAACAATTAGCATTTGAATTTAGTAGGTTTAATGGCATAAGGTCGCAGAATTCAATCTGATTTACTATTCCAGGGAAAAACAAAACTTTTATTTCCGAGTGGAGATAAGAGATCGCAATAATTGTGTTGATATGACTGCATCAATTGTGGTTTTCGAGAAACAGTGGAAAATATGTTCTTTTTGTAACGACATCGTTCAGCGTAGTATCCGTATATATCACAAGAAGTATTCTTCTGAACACCTTGAGAATTGCATAATGTGGAGATATTTGACACATTATAAACTTGAGATTCATTTCGACTCCCGGTTCCTAGGGAAGGATTCGTCTTAATAACACCATCATAACCATCAAATTTTAAAATTAATCCTTTAATTTAGTTAATAATAGAGAAAAATGCAAGTTTATTCCGCAGTGTTACGTATACGAGGGTGGCTATTTATATCTTGAGCATCGACAACACTAAGTGCTTTAGGCGCCATCTGGAATTTTCATCTGAAAGTTTGGCCCTTTTAACGCTAACTTTAATAAGAACATTTTGTCGTTTGATCGTAACTTTTGTTGTTTACAGTGACTCGAAAATTTTGCCTCTGCGAAAAAATGGAGTTAACTCGTGAACACTTTCGTGCGATGATTTTTTACGACTTTCGACTAATAGGTTCTCAAGAAAGGAGTGTATCGGTGAACTTACTTCCACTTTTAGGGATGAAGCCCCATCCTTTGCTACTGTGAAACGCTGGGATAACGAATTCCATCATGGCCGCGGTTCGCTCAGCAACGAAAGTCGTGAAGGTTGTCCAAAATCAGTTTTTGTGCCAGAAAACATTGATGCTGTGCAAGAACTTGTGAAGAAAGATCGTCTTGTGACTTATCATGAGATTCAGGCATCCTTGGGGATTAGTATGACGAGCATCAATAAGATATTGTATGGACAGTTAGCTGTGAAATTTGTTCGATCTGGATCCCGCATACTTTGACAAAAGCTCAAAAAGATGCTCGTGTCAATTGGTGCAAATAAATGCTCAACAAATACAATCAAGGGGCATCAAAAGCTGTGCATAACATCTGCACAGGTGACGAATCTTGGATCGGAGTGTATGGGCCCGAAACAAAGCAGAAATCCACTGTATTGGTCTTTCAAGATGAGCCAAATCCGGCAAAAGTGATTCGTGCACGAAGCACATCGAAGCAAATGATCGCCTGTTTCTTCGGAATAACTGGACATGTGGCAACCGTACCGTTGAAGCAACGTAGAGCCGTGAATTCGTAATGCTACACGAGCATTTGTTTGCCAGAATTGCTTGGTGAAATACGGAAAAAGAAGCGGCAACGAAGGATCATTCTTCATCATGACAATGCAAGCTCTCACAGATTGGCTGAAACAACTGGATTGGATCGAATTGATGGGTCATCCTCCGTACAGCCCTGATTTAGCACCAAATGACTTCTTTTTATTCCCGTTTATCAAGAAATAATTGCGTGGCCAACGTTTTTCGGCGCCTGAAGAAGCCGTTGATGCATTCAAAAACCATGTTTTGGAGGTACCTCAATCGGAGTGGAAGAAGTGTTACGAAAATTGGTTCGAGCGCATGCAAAAGCGTATTGATTATCATGGAGAATAATTCGAAAAACAATAAAGTCATTTTTAACAATAAATTATTGTCTTTTCATATAAGTTTCAAAATATAAATAGCAACCCTTTTAATGGAAGGAATCACCCATCATAAATGCATATATCATACGTGTATATAAAGTGCACGTTTTAGTGTCTTAAATTGAGAGACACCGCTTGATATGTCCTTTTTGCTTTGCCATTTCAAGCTTAAGTATAAGTGACTGAATCGTGTTATTCTTATGCTTCATTTTATAGTGTATAGGACTGCTTTGCTTTTTACTGAATCATTCAAAATTGGACGAAAATCGTGATGGCGTCTACATTTCGATGGTCGCCTCTCAGGAACCTTTCCTAGAAATTTGAAAGTCTATTGATTAGCGATCACCGAATAATGTAGCCCGTCAATTATTTTTTGATTTTTATGGTAGGAGCAAGTTTTCGTTTGTTCTTTGCAAAATTATATGTTTTATATCTTTGGCAGCGGATAAAAATAGATAGTTATCTGAAAGGGAAGCAATCGTTCCCGATCTTAAACTCTTTTCTGGTAATACCTAGCCATTAAAAACCAAACTAGTCAATTGAGATTTATTTTACTTTTGTGCCTTATCAGAACATGATGTGTAAGATAAGATTGTCTTATTGTCTTCATAAGTGTAATATTTAATAATCTATGAATGTCATGGTCGTCTATGTTTACTATATTCTTAAAGACGTCCGTCATGTCATGCATATAATGGACGCCGCATCAAAGATTTACGATATGAATGTTTTATCGCCACTTAGTTCGTCTTCGGCTTTTAGAATAGTTAAAGAGGCATTTTAAAACAACATGCATTCGTAAATGTATATGTGCCCTTTTTTTATTAGGTAGTGTATTTGCATTCGGCATAAAACCACTATCTGAAAATGGAATAATTCCATTAGAAATAGTTCGGAACGATATGTGGTGTGAATTGTTTATTCACATAAAAAAATACGCTTTACAAAGCGGCGATGCTCTCTATCAAATTTGTTAGAGTGCCCGAGGTTTTCAAATAGTTTTGTTCACGAGGATGGCTCTCAGTCCTCGAGGCTCGGTTTATCCCGGTTTCTTCCCGTTCGGTCCCGCGGTGAAATTTCTTTCCACTTAACGGAATGATTAAATTTAAGATGTTGGCATGAAATTATTTTGAAACTCTCGAAAAAAAATGGTTGTAACTCTTTTATCTTTTATCCGGTGAAATCTAGTAAATTCGGTCCATTTTCTTTCGCGCTGCTGATGGAGCGAGACAGAAAAGTGAACTTGTCCGATCCCTTCCTCGGAGAATATATTTCGAGCTTTTTTCTCTTGGGTCGCTTTCTCATTAGAGAATAACCAAGCGAGCCCGGGTCGCGACTGGCTTTCCTCTCCTATCACATTTTGGAATCGGGCCCACTTATTTGCTCCCTTTCGAGTCTTGAAGGGAGAAAGGGTGGGGTAGGTGTATAAGGAGGGGGGGGTGTGGGTAAGAAGGTAACGACAGAGAGGGGCGGCGTGCTGTATTCCTCCGCCCTTCCCCGCGCTCGCTCCTTCGCAAAACAATTTCAATTGCAAATCTCGCTCGTCGCCCGGAAAGTTGGCTCGGTTCGAGGTTCTCCGGGGAAATACTATCGGGTCGAGGATGAAAGTTGTGTGGTGTAGAGATTAAGCGAGCAGAAATCCGGCGACGCTCGTCGGAGGAGTTGAGGCGGAATATATTTTTTTTTGGCAGCCGAGCCCTTCCACGCTTGCCCTCAGCAGCTCTGCGCAGCGTGACCGGCAATGATGGGATGTCCCCCCCCCCACTTATTCGCACTGCAAGCCGTCACCGATGGGTGTGGCAACTCTTGCGGTTTTGTTTTCGTCACTTCACGGAAATGACAGTGAGGATCCAAGGGGTTGTTGCAGTGAATTGATCTTTTAAAAAAATTCGCACATATGGCCCACTCTGGTATAGCTAGCATACAAAAATCCTGCGTGCCTGATTCGGATACTTGATGGTTATGCATTGCTTAATAGTTTAATTACATGTCTTTCGAACGGGGTATACTTCTGAAAAATTGTTGTGATTCCTCTCCCTGCATATTGCCGAAACCGGGGCACTGGTTTTTTCAGGTACGAGAACTTCCTGGGAAGCCATAGGTGGCACAGGAAAAGATCTCACCCGCCTTTGGGTTTAATATTGGGTGAACTCTACCATCACCTATCAACCGACCTTCGGTTGATAACTTTGTTTATGTATATAAACGCAGTTTATATATACATATATGTATGTGTGTGTATATACATAAATATATATTTATTTATTTATACACATATACATTACGAATAAACAGAACTGCACTGCCCTTCTCTTCCTTGATAAAGGTGGCTTGGATCACCGAAAATCCGAAACCGAGTGAGTTTCTCTTCTTTTTTGTGTGTTTTGTCTTTGTCGACTAGTTATAACTTCCTATAAATTATTATTCACGTCCGTGAGACTTTAACAAAAGTTTTATGTGTTATATATATATATATATATATATATATATATATATATATATATATATATATATATATATATATATATACACACACACACACACACACACGCACGCACACACACACACTCGCCATGGAACTTAGAGCTGGCTGAATATTCATGTAGATAGAGCATAAAAATTCCAATTTAGATTTAAAATTAGATAAAAGAACAGGGATAGCTTTTCCTCTGCAAGTATTTACATGGGTAACCAATTTACATGATGGAGTCAAGTATGGTCTTCTCTGAGCGATGTGATTTACCGGTGTAACCTTGGCTTCCATTCATTTCCTCCTGGTGAAAAGTGAATGATTTGAATGAACGTCTTGTTTCACTTACGGCCAAAGAGGATACGGAAAAGGTTAAATGAACTCACAAAGGATAGAATTGCTCTGCCATTGTGAATTCATCCTTGGGAGTTGGTCCTGCGGCTGGTGGTAATTGTTTAAGTTGAGCAATGCTCCTTTTTCCTATGAATTAGCGACAATTTTGTTCCTGAATTTCGAAAACACTTGAATGTTGGGAATTTAAATTGGGTTGATGCCCTTTAAAACGAAGAGCAAACAATTATGAAGGCTGGCGATAAGAGGATGGCTTGGCTGGTGTCCCTGAAGTCACAAATATGTTAGAGCTATGTGAATTAGCGATGTATCGACCATGTTGATAATAATAGCCCAAAATAGCTGATATATATGGAGTATCGATAATTATCGTCAGTTTGATATTATCGATACGGCGATTGGTATGGCTATTATTGATTGATACGTACGTTATGATAGAAATCTTGATGTTGACGATGTTTTCGGTTATTTAAATTTGGCTTAATGAGAGCATAATATATATTTAAATAGTTTGGGTGACATTACCGATGGACAAATGGAAGAAATTATGGAATTCCATACCATTTTACGGCCAAGAAGATATTATCCTCGCGGAAGGTGACCATTCATTAATAGAAAACATGGACCAAATTGTAATTATGGACGGTATTGCTCTCGATATATCTGGATAAAACGACTAAGTACCGTAACATCGATATGTCGTTGCCACCGTGATATTTCCTGTACATTGAGGGTTGAGAATGGTTAATTAAGGTAGCACATTCCTGGTAGTAGCAGTACGGTGGTGAGGTACTTTGATATTCTCGAAATCTAATGGAATTCCAGATTCCAAGGTGCATCGGTCTTGAAAAGAAAAAAAAAATCTTCAAGGATTAGAAAAGCTGGAATCGAAGGACGGGAGATAAAAAGGGATGAAAATATTTGGGAACTATCCTCGCTTGTAGGTTATTTCTCGGGGGATCGCGTCTGATTTTCTCCCCTGAGTCCGTCGGGGCGCGACCGTTTACATAACGGTCTCCAGACTAATCCCGGTGGGCATAAAAGCTTTCGATCGGAGGTGAGGGCCTCGAAATGGTGGATGGGGATGCATTTGAGGAGGAGGCTCCCGAGGGCAATGCACCGCCAGAGGGATCTCGTCGACTCGTTTCGCGGTGACATCACTCGCTGGCATCAGCCAACCAATGACAAGGTCCGTCCCCTCATCCAATGATCATGTATCCACAAGCGTTAGGGCGAGCGAAAACATTTGCTGGCTCAACCTTCGCGTCTTCACGGTCAAAAAGACTCTTGAATCTACAATTTAACATTAAACCCGCCTCGAAGAGGCCGGCGTGCGTTAGGTAGGGTAGATGGAATAAATAATCATTGATCATGGGTAAAATCGGATCAGGCTAACCTTAGTTGAAACGAAATTACTATATTTTTTGTATAATTGAATTTATTTTCTAAGATTAATGTAGGGTTATTTTAAGTACCTGTTGGTTTTCATGTCATTAAAATCGAAATAGACGATTTAGAGTATAATAATTTTAACTTCCCGTAAAACATTCTGTGAAGCAAATTGAAGTAAATGATGAATTCTTCTCGGGATAACGACCGGGTCATGTTCTGCATTGTTTCCGACGTTTCGACGGACGTCATGTCCATCATCTATGGGACGAGTCGTCCGTTGAAACATCAACAGTTCAGAAATTAACCCTATGGAAATCCCGAGAAGATTTCATCAAGGACATATGGCGGAAAAGACATTAGATCCTTTTTCGAATTGGCGTAAATATATTCATGACTTACGCTAAATCGTAATATCGTTCTTATTTTTCGGAAGCCTTCAATCCGCCGATTAGATATCACCATCATCACATGTGCAGATTGGTGTTGTGCTCTCAGCTTCATTTATTCATGGGAATTGTAGTGAACATAATTAATTTTTTGCTGTAGGTAGTAGATTTCTGGAAGCTATCGAGATCGTGTAGAAATAGGAAGGCTAAGATAAATATTAAAGTTGGGGGACATGAACACGAACAGTTGGAAAGTTCATCTATTTAGGAAGTGTTTCGGATGAAGGTGGGAAAAGTTTTATGGGAATTAAATGAAGGATTGCGTTAGGTAAAGAAGCGTTTGCAGAGAAGCGGGAGAGTATGTCAAGCACCTTAAGTTAAGGCAAAGGAAAGACTCGTGAAAAGTTTAACAAGTGTGGATAGCCGTTTAGTATGTCTTCAAAACTTGGTCGTTGAGGTAAGATGATAAGAGTACACTGGAGACTTATGGAATGTGGGTGCGGAGAAGAATGGAAAATAATGTTAGCGGAAAGAAACGATGAAGTTTTATTTATGGCAGGGGAAGAGAGACGGTTCTTGGAAGAAATTCAAAGAAGGTAGGAAAAATGAATCTTTGAAAAACAGAGAGGCAATGAGATGGGGATGTTGAAAGCGGTAATAGGGGAGAGAACTCTGGAGAAGTGTGGTAGAGGGAGGAAAAGAATAGCCATTTTGGTTGAAATTAAGGGAGGTAGAAAGTATGCAGAGCTATGAAATGTGCTATTAAAATTCTTCATGGATTTTTATGTAGTTAGGGCTTAAGAGTGCAGTAGTGTGTACTGCCAGTGTCGATCAAAACCTATACTAAGCCGGTAGACTACTGCTATGGCGTTTCGGTATTTACCTGAATCATTATCTGCTCAGTGCCGCCTTCCGATATTTTTGCAATTCCCTCATGACGTAAGATGTGGCCAATGAGTTCGCCGGTCCGTTTAAGGTTATATTTTGAAACTGTTTCATCCTTGATTCCATGAGGAACATTTCCATTACTATCCTTATCAATCCATCCAAATTCATTATGGTGTTGTGATACCACAATTCAAATTACTCCTTCCTTCCTTTGTGTCATTTGTTCAGATGTCATAGTCGTTTGATTACATACATGCCCTGTGCGTTAGTATTGGAACGCTGTCCTTCTTACCAGGTTCAGTTCTTTGGCAGCCAACTAGCTATATTTCCTCTAAAATACAACTGTTACCTGTCCAATTTTATGTGAAATGTCTGACTCCGGCCATACACGTACATGGTGATGCTACTGTCTAGGGGGAGGTGCTCTCCCAATTTTACTTTTTTTTTACAAAATCATTTGAAAGCTTACTTTAGTCTGTCCTGCTTTGCTGAAGGCCAGAAATTAACACCGTCTAAATCAAAGAAAATAACATCAGAATAATTCCGAAATAATTTTCATCTGATGACTTAAACAAAGAGAAAAGGATGTGTTAGGAAATCTGTATTGTTTTTAGTTCATACTTGTTTGAAATAGCCATTTGATAGCATTCATTCAGGTATCTAACTATTCGGTAACAAAGTTTGCCTTTCGAATCTTCCTCTCGCCATTCAGTGATATTAATCAAACTAGTAGTTTTTAAAATTATATTTGTCGAACAAAACAGCATTTTACCGAGTGCCGCCAAAAATTCATTATTGACAGAAATATTGTGAAACGCCTCGGATAACCGGTAGCGTTGGAAAAGTGATTCTGCGATATCGAGACACTACTGCCATTTGATTTTAATTCCGTGAAAGTAAAATAATTTCGACGGCGCCGTACCATTGAATTAATAATTTCAACCTTGAAGTGTCTCTCGCTGCTCAGTAAATGCCAAAGCCAAATTATGATACAGTCGACTGACTCAATATAATCCGATCCCTGCTCGACCGCCAACCTTGTTGCTTCGATCCTAAGGCGCGAGGTAAAATTTACGGCTCGCTTTTTCTGCAACAGGAAACAACATTTTCCCAAACTTTTGATTAAAACTTCATCCACCGTCAGGCGCGATATTTGTTGCTCGCGATTGTGATCGCGAGGTGAACTGTTCACCAGCCCATCTGGGACTAGGTGCTACGTCAGTTGTCAGAAAATCTCGGTGCTTCGACATTTTCATAATATGAGAAAATATTAAATGCCTCTGTTTGAAATAATCTTTACACTAGATTGCGGTTTATTTTTTTTGAATAAGGAGGAAACGCTTCACCTTTTCCAGTGCTACCATATTTAATTTCGGGAATCGAACGTGCCATAAGGATTACTTTTGTTAGCATATCACATTATTTATGGAAAAGTTCGGTAAGAACCAACCAAACTGTTACATGTCTTTCATTGTGTGTCTCAGTAAAAGTATATGCATTTAATTGGGAGTAGATTGAGATATTAAACTAAAGAAATGGTTCTTAGGTGGCAGCTATGTTGATTTTTGCTGATGGCATTGCTTTTTTACGATGTTGCCTTCGAAATTAGCCCTCCTGAAAACTTTTTGACCTCCATGCAGAAATCAAATCTTAAAAGCCACTTCATGAATAGACACTTCTTGAAGGTGCACGCGAATATTTGTTTCCATCCCAGCGTAATACTCTAATTACTTTTTTAACTCTTTTGGAAAACTGCGACAAATTATCCTATTAACAATTTGGCTTTATTTATTTGAGTGGTTGTTTAACGAACTGTACTTCACTTAATGCAAGATCGTATCGATGGCATTATCTCTTATCCTGAGGAGTAGTGATTGCCCTATTATCCAAAATTTATGGGGGGTCAACCTAATGGTAGGTCAAAAGCATCTATTTACACTCTTAAATAGTCCATTATGCAACGCTAATATCGTTGTACCCTATAGGCTTTGAGTGATTTTGCCTACATTGCCATTATGAGGATGAATTAGAGAAGTATTAGGCTGATGAATGATAGCATAAAATATGAATGGTATTTCGTATTGCTTTGGAAACTTTTAAAATGAGTCGAGACGATTAATCTCAGAATGTTATTTCTGGCATATGCGATGGGTACATGGTAATCGAAAGTATGAGCAGAAATGCGCTAGATTTGAGCTAGCAAGTAGTGAAAAATTGTGCGGGAAAAAATAAACGTGAATGAGCTTTTTGGAAATAGTCTCTAGAAACCTCTCCCGTCACGGAGAGAGCTGGTTAAGGCCTTGAGGTATTCACAGTACGCTCGAATATGAAAATGGGGGAATGAGCTTTAAAGGTTTAAGCTACTTAAAAGGGAATTTTACCTTAGGCCGTAAAGTTTTTTTTTATATTTTACGGTCGTAGGAGAATTTTTTCCGCTTTATTGAAACAGAGCACTCGAGATTGCTTCGGATACCAATAAGTACCTGAAACTAGATATCGGCAGTTTAAGCCACCTAGAGAAAAATACTCCCAACAACGGTGGAATTAAATATACTCTTTTTATTCCCTAAGAAGTTTAAGGATTGGAAGAATATGGCCTTTTCTTTCCCTTTCTCAGCTTACGCAGCATTATCCCTTTCCCTCTACCCTTCAGCGTCTCGCGACTCCTCAAAAATACCTCTTCTGCCCACTTTTTATCCTTCGAATTTTCATCCTCCAACTACCTCATACCCAACTATATTTAATGATTCGTCTTTGCTTTTCTCCTCCTTACAGCTCATGTTATCCATTCTCTTCCATGTCCATATTTCATATGTGCGTCTCAATGTCACTCCGCACGGGCTTATTTCGGAATTATACAACGCGCTTCATCTCAACGGCCTGGATAACCTTTTCACTATGATGTTAATTAAAGAATCCAGGGACCATTTTTCAGCGCTTCAAGTCAGTTTACGAATCCATACAATTTGTTCTTGCGTCTACGTACGTCTGGGAACGTCTTAGTGGGTAAACAGTTGCAAATTGCCTGCATTGCACAGTGCGCGAATTTGAAAGTGTGTATTTTACATTTGACTGTTTTCAGAAGAATTGTAGTTTTGAGAAACGGGCTCCAGGTCATCATTACCCTATTATTGCTAAATATTTTTTTCTTGACATTTCTCCATAAGTGTTGGTCTAATATGTTCATTTTCCGTAACAGATTTGGTTGTCTTTTTATAACATCTCAGATGCATCTTAATCAAGCTCTGTTTTTATTTTGCCACAATTTAATACTGTAAAAATGTATTTGTATTTTAGTTTAAAACTTCACTTTTTAACTTCTGAACTGTCGTCTGATATTTTTTCTGAAAATTTTTAAAGCTTTCTAAAGCATAAAGCGTTTCTAATGTCTTATATATATATATATATATATATATATATATATAAACATACATATATATATATACATATATATATATATATATATATATATATATATACATATATATATATACATATATATATATATATATATATATATATATATATCAATATTGTCTAATATGCTGCCGAAAGTATGATAGGTGGCTTTTTTCTCGAGGCACCTACTGTATTTTCGAGCGTTTCGTTTTTAGAGTATTTTGTCTTTCAATGGAATCTTATATTAATTTTAAAAAAATCAAATCAAATTTCCTCGGATTTTTTTTGGAAAATTCTGTGACCGGGGGCATAGTCAGAGGGCCTATTTTAATGTTGGTGGGCCCAAAGTTTGGAGAATTGTCTACGTGGACTCTTTTTTGAAAGTGAGCCTCACTGGTGAGTTTCCATAAAAAGAGAGAGGCTAAGTCGCGTCTAACCTTTGTCCCGTCCGCAGGTGCACCGTGGTGCTCTTCAACCCTCGCAAGAACCGCCAGAGTCACCTGCTCAATGGGTCGCGCAAGGCCATCACTTCGCTCTCCTTCTCGGCGGACGGCCGGTACATCGCGACCGGGGAGTGCGGCCATCTCCCCTCGGTGCGGGTGTGGGACCTCGCGGGGGCCGCGGCCTCCGGCGGAGACCACTCGACGGCGCAGATCGCCGAGTTTCCCGGTCACAAGTACGGGATCAACTGCGTGGTAAGTACTCGGAGTCAGAATTTTTTCCACCTCCCATCCCTCTGCGCCGTGGGTAGATTTGCACATTCTGCATATCCCATAAGTCGTCCACTGGTGTATAGACGGCATGGTGGGCTAGCGCCTGTGGAAAGGAGCTCGCAAGGTTTATGGGAAGGAAAGGTTATAGGGAAAGGGTTTAAGGAAAACGAGCATGGGGTAAAATAAGACGTGGGAAGTTTTATGTTGCGTGTTGCTCGTGGAGAAAAAGGGATCCGTAAATTATTTATTTGCCTACGTATTGATTAATCTAATTCTATGTTCGTAGTCAAGTCGGAAAATATAAGTTGCTCTACGAATAACTGTTGTACCTTCGGGAACGAAGCCAAAGGCTCTTGTTTTCTCTTTACATACTTTCAGTTCAGCGGTTAATGGACTCTTCTCTAATAATCAACTACTCAGGTCGTGAAAATGTATCAGTCCTTTTCGTTTTATCCCATCTATTATTAAGTGAATTGAGTGTTCAGAATTATGTTCAAGTTCAGAATTTATTTTCCCTTTTCTCTTCCTTTCCCATATCCTCTCTTATCACTTACCCTTCCCACCTGGTGATTGCACCCCCTGCCACACACTTTTTTGGTGGATCGGGCGGTATTTATGTCATATCGAAGTCAAAATGTCTTTATTATCTTACTTTTCCATATTTTGATTCTTCTATTAGCTATTATTTTTTTTCTAACTTCTGTGTTTTCGCTTCCATAAACATTATTGAATTCTGCATCTATTTTCGGCTTGTCTGCAATGAAGATATTTCGTTTGAAATTTGTGCATCGCGAGTGGGTTTTGTTTTAGAGGGCCAGGGGTTAGCGGAGCAGGAGTTAAAATGACCCAATGCTGAGTGAAAGTAAAAAATTTGGGAGCAGCTGAAATTCAGGAAAAAATATAAAATGGAAAATCCATAATAATAGACGTTCATTTTTATGAGATTTTATTACTTTCTCTTGAATCTATACTCCGCTACCAATTAAGTCGGATAACTTTATCTGCATGAAATATTTATTAGTAAAATCGCAAGAAAAGGTCTTTGAAATATCCAATAAATATACGTAAATGGCCATAAGCAGAGCCATTGTATAAAAATCCCTTCGAGGTGATATCGTTTTTATCGCACAAATTACGGTGTTATGCCCAAAAAAAGACTCCCATCCCGAACCCCTGTGATAGGTTATATTTTTTTAATTTTCGAGGCATCCTTTTTGTCCCTGCATCTTCTTATTTTCAAGCCGTCCATCGCTAAGTTGAATGAATGTAATTTGATGGACCAGTATAATAAAAAAATCAATATTTTGTGCGAGTCAGTCGCAAAATGCACTGCAGGAATTATTGGAACTTAATGCGGTTCATGCGGAAACGGACAGAGATGACGGATCTAATTTTTTCTTCCTCCATCGTGCAGTAGAACGTCCCTGCTGTCCATATAATACTGAATCATTGCGCCTTTTTTTTAAGTCAGCATATTTCGCCGGCATAGATTTTTATTTGAGATTATTTCCATGGTATTGTAGCTTGCATTAGAGTGTCGTCCGAATGAATATATATATATATATATATATATATATATATATATATATATATATATATCGTGAGGATAGAATAGGTTGCGAAATCCGTCGGCTGTGCATTTCACCGTACTCGGATGCGAAATAGATTTCAGCCGCTGCCCAGACGTAGCTTTCAAAGAGTGGAAGTAATGGAGACTCTAGGACGAGCAAAACGATGAATAATTTATTGTTGAATCACCGTCGCCGTAACAAATGAACATTTCATACGGACATGCGGGATAGATTTCACGAATCCACGACGTGTGCTTAAATAGGTGAAATCCATCCCATGTGCTTGCTTTCATGAATTGTTGAAGTCATTCGACGGTATAGGATTGTCCCTAAATTATTCATGACTGCTGTTAACACTTTAGTCATGTTATGCATGGGAAATTGAAGTTGAAAATTCGTGGGAGGCAACGAATTGACGTGCGTTTACTTAGTAAATTAGGAGGACTCTCTCGAATATACAATCGTTCCACGGGTCTCGAAAGGTCAGTAAACGAGTTAAATAGAGTTAAAGAACGGATACTATTTTGATTAACATTTCCCGCATTGACCTCGTGTTTAAAAAAAAATATTATTAATAATTTACCGCGAATGATTGTCACATAGCATCATTGTTGTAAATAGTGAAAATAATACTGTTAATAAAAAGAACCATAAACACAGTAATCAACCCGAAGGTCCGTTTGGTAGGTGATGGTATAGTTCACCCTGTACTAAGCCCGACGGCGTGTGAAATTCACACATCAGGGTTGGGGGGCCAGTTCCTTTCCCTGTTCCTTTCCCTATGGTTTCCCAGGAAGATCTGGTACTGGTATCCGTAAATTCACTGGTGGAGCTGCAGGTGCCCAGAGTGCCTTGCCCGGGAATCGAACCCGGGCCCCTCCGGTCAATAGTCCAACGCTCTACCCCCTGGACTACCGCGACCCACTATATTGAAAATTATAATATTATATTACATCAGCATAGAAAAGGGTCAACTTGCGGGCACCCGACTGAAGGGCCCTCATTGTTATTCTAAATCCAGTATTGAATCGTGTCGTCTATTCACGTCGAATAAGTTGTTGTGAACCCTTAATAGTTTCTTGATGGTTTATTACGCTGAATGCATTGTAGCTTCAGGAAACATAGAGCTTCCGTACCCGGTGAGATTGAAGAAAGTGTTGTGAAATAGGTGATTCGGAAGTGTTATTTGCAGAGGGGAAGGGACTTAAAGGAATGGGATCAGGGCAGCCAAAGAATTAACGGTAAACCCTTCGGGATAATCGGTGTGGGCCGCTGCTCGGCATTCCAAAAGTTCTTTTTTTTTATTTAAACACTCCAACAGCCAAGTTCGGCCGTTCGTATTGGGTTTATAATTTGAAATACCATAAGGAAAAATTGCAAACACCCAGGGTATTGAAGATGGAACCCCTTGATCTCTGGGCCAGCCAGCGTGGACGTTACCTAACCCCCACCGAGGCCGGTCGTTTACGAATGGCGAATTTTTAAGGCGCAGCGAAGTACACGATTTACAATATTGTAATAGGTATCCCCTCTTCGGCCATTCTCTCGTAGCCCGCCTGGAGCTCACCAATACGGATGTTGTTTTATTTTTGTTTGGGAAAGAAGGGTTCGTAAAGAAAGGTTTAAGGTAAAAAATACAGTGTCTGCGTGGCATTACGTTGCGGTGCATGGATGAACGTGATGGGAACTCGGCTTGCGCATGATTTGGGAAGGGAAGGTATAAACATTTGAATATCCCCGGAGGAATGTTATCCTCCTCCGTCTGACTTTTCGCGCCTCATTAAATTCCTGTCACGACGTTCCCTCACTCGCGTCTCATTCGCGTGTTAAATCTTCAGCGCGTGCTAAACTCGTAATTAAATTTCGCAGACGCAATTGCCGACGGCGGTGACAATTTGTTTTTATTTGATTATTTAAGTAAAAGTGTCATTTGGTTGGGGACCATTGGGATACCGCTAAAAATTATTCGCGTGGAACTTGGTGAAAATCGTTAAGTGAAAGTTTCCATGTGCCAGTGGGCTGTGGATATATTATATATTACCAGTCGATTTTTATGTCGGAAGGGGAATATGCTGGTGATATTTCACTGTCCGCCAGATTAGTTGAGCCAACACAGTTGAGTATAAGCTAAAGCCTGTTTGTAAACCTCATTTTTCATCAACGAACGCCCGTCCTAGGCTTTGTGGAAGTGTTTCCTAATTCATGAGTTGTTTTTTTCCACATTCGGTGTGACTTCTTTCGGAATATCTTCCCGAGTAATGATGACACGGGAATGCGCGTTCATGTACTTCGGCTTCCGAAGATTTAAAATACTGTGGGAAACTCCCTAGCTTTCGCGTATTTGTCCGTCACGCATTTAGCCGCATTGAAAGATACTTCTTCCCTACAGCAAGGGCGCTTTGACTGAGAGAATTGGTTACACACACACCCTAGCTTTATTGACAAATTAAATTCATTTACTACATAAAATAAAATGTATATTTCACATATTTTACTGTGGAGAAATCTTCTGATATGCTATGGCAACTGCTCTTTTCTAAGTTTTTGCTATAACACCTGCAGTTACCATAGCAGGCTGTAAACGAAAGCTGACTGAGCGAGATGACGATATATAGTTTCGATATGACTGTTGGATATATGATGATATTGTTTATGAAGAAATGGATGAAACAATCGAAATGGATTATGAGCGATAAAAGTCGATTTGCGATATTGATGTTGTGTAAGATTATAGTCTGCGAAGATTATATGGACGATAATGTTTTCAAATTTCAATGTTCGGTTTTGTAGATATAACGCGTACATATAAGCCCGATAATGCCAGTGTGTTTCGTTCTACCCTATAATTATCAATAAGCACGTCGATATATCATCACAAATCGATAGTTTTTATATCGGCGGTCTGTATAGGAAATCGGGTATGGTTGATTCCTATGAAATTACCCTTTTCTTTAATCGATATTCTTTTTATCGCTACTCAGCTTTGAATGATGCCAAGTATGTTTTTGCGTCTTATTTCCAATTGGTTGCGGCGAATAGAAGATGGATCATACATGAAAATGTGTAATACTCTGGTTTTAGTTCATAATCAAATGGACGAAGCCTGGATCCACCCATTTGCATCTATCACGATGGATTATAATGCTCTCTCAACACGCGTTTTAAAAAAGATTTAAAAAGCCTGCTGACATCGACATATCCTGTGTGCACTAATACTGTGCGAGTTGTCACACGGCTGTTTCATCACCGCGGCATATCTACAGCAGTCGTGGCGGTGAGCGTTCTATCCTTGAGCTATTCCCGTAAGTGGACTCAGTTCGCATTTGATAATCGGTACACTTTAGTGTGTTGTTCTTCCATCCTGTTTTGAAGCTTCGGAAAGAACGAATGGCCTTGCCGCATTGCGTGAGTACGTCTCAATTGGAAAAGGGGAGGTGGTCTCATCCTTCGCTGGTGGATGAATTCATACAGTCTTAAATTAGCGAATAAGCTCTTTACCACTCTCCGGCGTTTTAAAATGTTTCATAATTGGATAAATGTCATTTGTTTTTTACTAATGATGTGATGGATATATATATATATATATAATATATATATATATATATATATACATATATATATCCATCAAGATCTGGTACCTGAAAAATCACATAACTTGGGTGGAGCTGAGGGTGCCTAGAGGGGCTTGCCCGGGTTTTGAACCCGGGCTCTCCGATCAATAGTCCACACACACACGTATATATATATACACACACACTGAATGATGTTGTACTATTTGAATACCCTCTTTCCCCCCAGCATTGAATAATTTAATGTAGGGTACGTTTCTGTCTCTAAATTAGGACGATCAGTGTAAAATGTGGCATAATTTTCCACTTTCTTTGTACGAAAATTGATGATAAAATGATGATTCTTCGTTCATAAATTGTTTTTCCCCAACCCATTTGGAGGTATTATAGGTCCGCTAATGTTTTCAGGACGGAGAGGGAGGTGGGGGAGGAAAGAGGCGGACGAGGAGCTTATAGGTGCCCCAATCACCCTTGAGCAAGGCCACCCCAACCTAGCCTAACGCTCCCTTCCCCCACCGGGGCCCTATCCCGCCTCCACCAGCCCACTCCTCCATCACCTCTCTTGTTCCCCCTCTCCCCCATTTTCCCCCTCTCCCCCATTTTCCCCCTACTCCTTTCCCTCCCCTGCCTGAACATGTGTGTAAAGTGCTCGCATGACGTGTATGTTCACCCTACGATGTTGTGGTGCAGCGAAACCACGGTCGTTATTAGAGCCATGTAATTTGCAGTGTTGTTCTGCTGTATTCTTTCAAAGTGCAAAGAGAGATTTGCATTTTTCATACACTCTTTCAATCCCGGGGCATATTTGTGGTTTTCTCACGAGTCTGAGCTGATCTTTTGAGTCCGATAAGCGCCAGAGGCACTAGGAGTAGCCGCAGTCTTACGAATCATTTGGAAGCACGGCACTCGCAAATCTATGCACTTAGCCTAGTTAACATTCGGAGAACACTTATTTTAATCTGATTCCTCTCTCTTTTCAAACTTCTCATGTTTTAATGGCGTATATCATTTCTGACACAAAACAATGAAAATCCTTGGAGATGATTGGATAAGCAAGTTTTGGCTTGCTGATACATTTTATGTTCAGGTTGCATTTCCCTTTCGAATTATGATCTTGATAAACAATGTAATTTTCAATAACACGAGTTCCTCCCAACCTATAAAATTCCAGGAAAATTTTGTTACATAGTACGTACCTAATAGACCTAGGCGGCCACGGGGTGGAAGGGATTTCGGTGAAGTAGGTAGATAGATCCCTTTATTTGGAGGTGATAGATTATGACCAGGGCATTTCACATAGCCCAATGACTATAATTTTTTAATTACATGGTGGTCTAAAATTATGTTATATGTTTGAAACGAAGTTGGTACCTTTTTTATGAATACATTTCCAAATAATGTAAGTAATAATTAAGTAGACATAACTAGTGTAAACAAATTATTGCCTGGCCTCCGCTATCCGGGACTCTTCCTTTTACATCTTATATCCCAGTTGTTGGATGGTTAATGTTTGAATTGTTAATCGTAAGAGAGTCGGCAAAATTTAAGTAGCAAATAAATAAGTATGTGTAAATAATAAACAGACCGATTAGGAAAGCATTCATCATAATATGGTGGTCTTTCTTTGTGTAATCATGTGGAATGTAAAGAAATATATATGATTCGAGCCGGCTCGCTTTTGCCTAGGTTTGCGGCGGATACGGTTTTTAGCGATCTCGCTATTGAATTTCCATCCCCATTCGACCCGGGACTCTCCCGTGCGGTATGGAGTGAATACTCCCGCTTCTTGCGACTTAATCGATTCCGGGTACTCTGTGGGGTTATGCGAGGGATGGGACGAGATGGTCGCGGAGATGGTCCCGAGAAGTGCACAGGTGTGTGGCGAGGGCGATGAAGACTGGACGGAAGATAGTGAAAGGGATAGAGAACTGGTGGGAGTTAACAGAAAAAAAATGTTTCACCTCTCGGGCAAAAGGAGGAAAAAAAAGAGAGCGGTAGAAAAAATTGCGACACTCGTCCGTGTGCCACATAGTCGGCGCTACATCCCCGGAGACGTCTCCGGAGAAGGATATGAGGTTGGGGGGGGGGGCGAAAGGTTGATAAGTTGGTCTCGGAGTTCCCTCAATTTAATTCTCGTTTTTAAATCAGCGCTTTATTGCCTCTTCGGTAGGGTTTGCATGTATCTGTCCCGCGTCGGGCAGTGTTTCGACAACTGTAGATTGTAAATAATAACTTAATCGTCATCACTTATCATCATTCCCCAAGTTTGGCTTTTTGCAGCTCCCCACTCAATCCTTCCATCGACTATCATCTATGACGTCGACTCATTTTGTCTCTTGGACGTGGGTCTTACTCGACATACCTTGTCTTATCCTGGAGCATTCTCTTGAGTTCTTCCCGTTCACTTCTCCATCGACGACTGTCTTCAGCAAGACTGTAAGTTCCTCAGAATCCATCCGATAAATGCTATCTTCTTCTATCCAGAGTTATCATTAGTCTTTCTCCTGCCCTTCTTAGGATGTCCTCGTTAGTTATTCTCTGTATTTCTTTAAAGGGTATCATTCCCCTTCATTACAGCACATTTCCGATATTTCCAGTCTTCTCTTTCCATATGAAGTAATTTTCCGTGCCTCACTACTATGGAGAGTGGAGCATCCCCCCAGATATAATACGGTAGCAGTGTCTCATTTTTGAACATTTAATTTCTACTTTTATTTGCAGAATAATAGCTGCCCTCGATAACCCCAAATCTTGCGTTTCACAATCCTGCCTGGTGATGCCAATGGCCGCACTATTCATCGGTGCACGGCAGAGGTGCTATCCACTTTTATATTGATAACTCATAACTCTTGAAACTGATGAATACCCCAGTTGATATCCCATGATTTCTAATGCCACATCATGCCCGTTTCTCAAATTTACAAGTTGATTTACAAGTCCTCTGAAAACCGACTCATTTGTTACATTAAATTTATAATTCACATGCGGTTGGCAACGCAGGTAGATGACAAATGTTGCGCAATTGATAACGTTTCATCACCTGACTCCTTATGTCCGAATTGTTGGTAGAAGGACTTGTAACTTTGAGAAACAGGTCCCTCGAGGTCGGTATTTCCCCGTTAAGTATCCTTGTCTTAACCGTAGGCGATTCTCCTCGCTCCATCTATGTATTTTATTTCAGTCCCCTCACTCATCAACTCACGGAACCTCCGGTCTTGTTAGATCTTGATTTTTGTCAGCCCATTGTCGCCCCGGTGAGAAATTATGTCTTCGACGATGGCTATTACTCGTATTCATTCTGGGTCTGCAGTCCATTTAAGTCTTGTCACTCGACAACACATTCATTCTTAGTCTTCCCAACCGCGGCGGAATCGTCAGTGATGGAATGATACACGAATGTGCCTTCCTCCGTGGTTGACGAGATATTTTACTGTTTTTCGCGACGGGGAGGTCGGTAGCTTCCCAGAAAGATGTTTTTGTGAAGACGTCGCTTCGTTCGTGTTCCCGCGGACGTCGAACCATCCGCCTCTTCGCAGAAACCAGGGTATTGCCCGCCAGCCTGTGTTCTTGCGTATAGTAATGCCGGAGTTGTGTGTGTGTGAACATGTGGGATATGCCCTACTCGTCCTCTCTGCCGGAATTGAGGTCGCCCGTGAGAATGTTGCGACTGGCCCTCTCTCTCTTTCTCCCGCGTGGGAGAAGAGATCGGTTCCTCTCCTCTCCCTCTTCTTCCCCCCTCCTTCCTTTATCTCTCTCCCCTCTCCACACACTTCCCCACCCCCTCTTTCTTCCACGCCCTCTCGACTGCATTATAATCTCTCTTCCTTCTTCCCACGTGGAATAGGCAAGTTATTCGTATATATTTCTCAGTTCGACGGGCCTCTCGAATGATATTTTATAGATCTTTCTAGATTACAAATTAGGATCAACGTAACTTCAATTAGAGGGTACGTCTGATCAGCTGCTACGGAGACTTAAATAATGGAAATTTCTTCCTGTTCATAGCGACTCCAATGTAGTTGACAACTCTGAGAGTTGTAAATCAATGAATACATACCCATAAACATGCATACTGTGTGTATATACATATGCTTACAGTATGCATGTATACACACACTTTAAATGTACATATATAAATACATACTTATTAAATTCTTAATACATTACATACTTAATACATATACACCAATATGCTACCAAGTAAGACGTAATTACTACTGAAATCCGCGGGTTTTCATGCAAACAAGTTTCCCTGTCAAGGAAAATTTTTTTCTGCTTGGTATTCGCATTGATGATGATGACGTGAAGTCCAAAATTAGCCTAAATTGGAAGGTATTAAGAGTGCATCGTGCTCGTGAATTGCCTTCGCGGTTCTCAATTGTATTTCATGCGCTCCCTCGGTATTCCTTGTCATGTTCTGAAGTGAGGTACCGTCCTGTCTTCGCGCGGATCTCACGGCAACAAAGGCTACCGGAGTAAATTGGGTTCAAACTGGTAGAGTTGGTAGCACCGGTGCGCCCGCCTCCCTCATACACATTGCAATCTCCTCCATTCCCCCGCGCCGCTTCCCCAAACCCCCATATCCCTCTTTCGCCCGTCTTTCTCCCCGTCCCATTTCTTTCATTATCTCACGACCCTCTCCCACGATGCAACGGCGCCCGGGTCGTCCACGTCAGGATTTCTTTTTTCTTTTATTTTTAACGCTCGGAAAAGCATAGCGATTTGAGGCAGACTGTCGTGTCGGTCATCGGATAGGGGGATGGGGTTGGACTGCCGCTTCGTTTATGCAGGTCGCGCCTTGGGGTTATGTTCCAACATAATTCACGGGAAGTTCGAGCTCGACTCCGTGCGAGAAGGAACGTGCCCCGTTTTTTTGGAGTGAAACGGATTAGCGTGCGTAAATCTTGAATTTCGTAGCCAAAAGAATTTGTTGAAATCCTCTCGGGACGTGAGAATTCCATTGGACCACCACTCTGCTGCTGTCACGTTTTTCTGTGCAGAAATGAAGGCGAATGATATTTTTTGGTCATGTTGGGGTAACGATGGTGAATATTGGTCGAGAAATGTTTCCAAAGGAATTATGATTAAAAATTTAATGGAGTTATTTCACTTTTTGTTGAACTTAGAAGTTTTACCTTTGGAATTTTTTTTCATTTGGCTTCGGGTAATTTTTTTGAAGTAAACTTCGTTTGTGTATTCAATATGAAAAGTTCTTTGGGTAATTCGTAATATTTAGGCATCAACTTCAACCTAAACTTTCTGCCCTTAGTGTTCTTTCTTTCAAGTTCTCTTTTGAAACCATACTAGATGTAGACACTCCTGAATCTCGGTCCGTGCCTTGTTGCTGGTGTAACCGGTAGACTCCCACTATTCTGCTGACTCTTCCTAATGAAGAAACGCTACACCCTATAGCATAAATATAGTAACCTTCGAACTGTCCAGTTAACGAATCTCCAGTTTTTCCACTCTCCACTTCGCTACGCTTCCCTTTACCACGCGGGCTCTTAACATACTTTGCATTTTTGTGCAGCGACTTTACGGCCTTAGTTTGAGCCAATGACCTCATCCTTTACTTCCATTGACCTTCCCCATAACCCACTCTTTATCGATGAAAGCCCTTCTGATGGGACTTTCACAACCCTTATCTTACCCAGCTCAGTATGTAAATCAATTCCAAGACATGATTAGGGGTTCTCCTTCAATATGGAATGTTGGATGACCTGCAGGAGTTGTGAACTTGGAATGTAAATGTTTTTTTAATATTGGAGAATTTGTCAATTATCATTGCATTTGCCGTTAAAAACTCTACTAGTAATTTTTGGAGTTACTTTGAGAGGCATAAACGTGGGTCTCCCGAGACGAATTTAATTATTTCTTTCGACAAAGTTCTTGTCTTTTTAGTTAACTATTTTAATGGTAAGGACTCCAAAAATCAGTCAAATTGGCGGATTTTTTTTAGTGTCAAGATATGGCCCCGTCACGATTTTGTAGGAGAGAGTATCTTTCCGTCCTCCTTTTCCGGAGACAATTTTAAATTATATTTATTTGGTACGGGAAGTCGAGAAGTACGACGTCGACGTAGGATAACGTCTAGCAGACTTCCAAGTTTGGAAATACCTGTAAAACATCTTATGATTATAGCAGTTGGTTTAAATGAATTACGGCTAGCCGCAATTCATTTTAACCAACGTATTCTTCGTATGAGAAATATTATCAATTCTTGAATTCAGGAAGGGTCAGCATTGATGAAGTTGTTTCATGGCAGTGTTCATAACAATATTCATAGCGATGTTCATTAGTATCCTATTGTCGAGAGTGAATTGTTTTATTCAATAGTGTCCATTATAAATTAACATAATTCATTTACAATTCTGAAAGGTTTTTGGTCATTTTTTGACACGCTGCGACATTGCATTTGTTTCCCCGCTTAAGTCAAATGGTTATTCAGAAGAAACCGGTCACTGTGTTGTCATTGAGACTCTGGTCCAGTACAGTCTTACTTCCCGGGATATCACTTACAAATAAGTATGTGAACCTGGAACCACCACATTTCCACGTTTGTGAGCACAATTAATTTTGGTTAACATGCCTCTCGCATTATTATTGGTTTCATCGTCGTAATATTTTTAATACGTTGTTCTGAAAATATGTCAACTGAAACTGAATATTTTTCCACGAATGTATGTATCTCTTGGAACGTGGAAACATTATTTCGCATTTTTCTAGCGTAAGTGCACTGGATGTTGTTCTGAAGTATTATCCTGAAGTGGATATTTCGATTTGTTGGCAGTCCTTTTTTTCCCGTTTGCGAAGGATGACAAAGCTCTTCGAGCGTTGAAGTCACCGGGAGTGGTCGAGATATGAGCTTTTTAAATTTCGCTTGCCTCATCGCGGATATTTATGGCGTAGGGCATGGTGCTTTCTGTGCGGTTTGCGTATGGATCGCTTAACTTAAAAAAGAGGATTACCGATGTTTTAGATTTAGGCTTTCTTGAAGTGGACTCTGAAAGGACTGGAAACTTGGTTGAAGGAGTCTTTCAAGTCGTTATAAGCGGCCTTTTTTTTATTTCTGCTCATGTTTTGCCGCTATTATGCCTCGATTAGTAGGGATCTAAATTTGTAACCTTTCAATCTGAAATGTACGGGAAGAAACCGCTGGTGTTTTTTAATAATCGAATGCGTGATACATCATTTTGTCTTTAATAACCTACAAGATATCCCTTGTGATGCACAGTATCTACTCGCACTTAAACAGTAGGAGTCATTGGAGTGTGGTAAAAAAAATGGAGTTTATGTTGTAATAAGGAAAGTAAGTGTTTCACCATAAAACTTTGGTAAATGAGTTAGGAATAAAAGTTCAGCAAGCACAGCTTTGGAGTGTGGTCAGCTTAATTATTTGTCTAGTAATCACAGATTTGTTAGTCCATTTTTGCTAGTCACATTTGAAATAAAATTTTTTCATTTTAAAATGCTGCTGCTGGTTATTTGGCTGGCGAGTTCGATCAAGTCTGCTCATTGGTCTGTTTGTTATATTTACTTTAACCCATATCTGAATTTTTTCTGTTAGCAAACATTATCTGCGTCGGAGTTTGACAAGTAAGAAAAGCGAATCAGTTCGATAGTGGGGAAACAAATGTATATACAACGCAGGGTCCAGCAGTAAACCAAATATGGACAGGTCGTCAACGCCGTGGTTTCACGCAAGTTTTGATGTCCTAAGGTAAGAAGCTGGAGAAATTATTTTGCCAAAGGAGTTCCCGCGATCTTACCAACCAAGTGCAAATATTTTTGAGCACTTTTTCATTTTATGAAGGAATTCCTTGAAATATTCTGTCGTCCTCTATTTTACAATTTTGACGCCTGGAGCCGTGTGTTGGTTGATGAGTTATTAGATTTCCTAAAGCCCTTAACTACTCAGCGTTTGTTTATTGCCTACCGATAAGTTTCATTTGCTCGAAACTATTTTAATGTATGCTGCTGGATTCTTTGTTTTCATCTCTCGTCGAATGAGGTAAACGTTTTTGAAAGCTTATGAAAGGTAGAATTTATGTGTATTTTTCCCGTCAAAGCATCCGCCGCGTTCTCCTGGTCGCTTTGCCTCAGTAATATTTATGAACAATGAACTCACCCAGGAGACCTTCACGCGCGCCAAACAAAGCAGTGGATTATGCAACGTATACTGTGGAAGCGGTTGTCGTCGGGTAAACGGGCATGTGACCAATCAAACGCTTCCCGGAGAATGTTAGTACTCGATTGCGTGAATAGGCGTGGGGAAGGGCGCCAATGCGGTTGCTGCAGAAGAAGCAGCCGCGCCATCCTAGCACGTGGTGGTTGGTGACTCTTGGGAAATTTAATTCGGTCCCATTCCGAGGGAGAATTCTGGTTTTAATGGGGCTCTCGGGGTCATTCATCACGCCCGGGGCTTCCTTTCAAAAATCAGGCACAAGCGTGCACGCTTAATTGGTCTTTTGATTGGCGGAGACCTTTTGACTCCTGCTTTCTAATCGATGCCTCGCCGGCGTCGTTTTCCATTCGTACTGGCGGCGACGATGGACTGCCTCCGCGCTTCGTGATTTCGCGTGGTGTGATGATGGATCCCGCGATGTTTTACCCGGATCGGTTCCTCCCTTCGTGAGGGTGAATGCTCTGACATCGGGTTGGCGAAATTCTCAGGTCGTGGAAGAATCTTCCATTATTTTCGGAGGTGCTTTCTTAAAGCCCTCGACTCATTATTTGACCCTTATTCAGGAGCAGTTAATCAGAATACTTGTCAATATGGACGGTTGATGTCGCGAAATACATCGGTATATGATCTCTAAGTTATAAATATATTACCAATATCATGGATGGAATATACTTTTCAAATATAGATGTTACAAAATTTCGGCTTGTCATTGAAAGATCACCGGTGCAAATCGCGGTGGCGGCGAATTTTTCAGTGGCAATCCGATTATTACATCAGTGCCGCATAGTACTAGAGTGCAATTCTCCGTCGGATGGGCGTTAAACTCTCTGAACCTCTGTTGCCTTTCATTAAGAGTAGGTCATTGCCGTCGCCGGAAATTCCTAATGTACCAATCACCAATCTATTTATAATGGCCCGAATGACCTCGGCTGTCGGGTGCCCCTCTTAAAAGTGCTACTACTACTCGAACGGAGTTTAAATGCACCTTTCAAGATGTGTTCTTCGTCCGTTTCAGAAAAGCGTTGTTTTTGATCGTTAAACCGATGTTAATCCTTTGTTGGCGCGGTAGCGTGACGCACTAATTTGTGGGCTTCCGTAAATTACCGCGTTGTTTTCACTGATTTTTTTTGTACTTTCGGAAATCAATCGGTAGCTGACCGCTGTATTTATAGCTGGGCGTCCTCCTTTTTATAATAGTTTTAGTTTCGTGATACATCCCTGAAAATGTACGGTTTTTCGGTATATCTATAAGTAATGATGATCAATTCTCGTACGGATCAAAGTGTCGTTCATTTTCGAGGTCGGCTGCAAGGATTAATGCAGTGCGCGACTGAAACGTCAACGATGACGTGCGTACCGAGAGCAATTGGCGACATGTGTCCGCCAGTCCGCTTGTGGGAAGCTAGGGGAAAACCAAGGACAGAGGCGTGGAAGGAGAGAGGAAATATGGGGGGAGGAGGGGAGTATAAGAAGATAAACTTTGCCTGTGCCTAAATCCCATCCACTCTCACATAAACATCAGGCCAAGACGTATTTTTTTTCATTTCACGACCGCACCACTTTCTCTTTTCCGCACGTATCGCGAAAAAGTAGAGAACCACGCTGTTTGCCCCGTCGTGCATACTTCTTTCCCAATTACAGAAGGAATGGAGGGAAAAAATTAAATTTTCCGAGCGGTTTTCTTATTTCCTCCCCTTCTTCTTTGCCGCCCGGGGAAACTAGGCTACTCGAGGCGGCGCTTGGCATCGCACCTGGCCGACGCCCACGTCCCCCACGCCGCGGAAAGATGCTAATCGCGATAATCAGTTTATTTGGCACGAGAGCGAGCGGGCGGGCGGGTGTCACCATTAAGTGCGTGTACGTGCGGGAAGCGATATCCGAGCGGGAGAGTTCTCGATTGCGGTGTCTTTTTCGGTGATGGGAGGCCGATTGGGGGTACGGTCCGAGTGATTGACGGGTGTCGATCAGTTCTTTTGGACGGGTCGACCATATGTCTATCGTCGCGAAAATTCGCATCATCACGCGCGTTATGCTCGCACAGACGTAAATCTTTTTAGTAGAACGCCATTATCATCATCATCGGTTGGCATATCGGAGATCGGGTCTTGAACTGCTCTTCGCTCCTTCCACTTAAGGATTACCCTCCTAGTGTCCTCAAGTCCTCTCTCTCTCCTTATGTAGTCTGTATTTTACTCGAGGGCTCGGCCGTGAGAGGGTCGAAGTGCCCGTAATCGAGTTCAGTGTATTTTATCGGTTCGTCATCATCATAATTTATCTTACCAATGCATTAAGGTATGCTTTAAGCGGTCTCACAAGCTTTTGCATGTCACCTTGGACGTAATCCAGTCAGATACATTTTTTGTCATTCTTTACACCCCCTTTCGGTTCTTTATACTTGATTCATCCCGTTCAAAAATCCTATTCTTTTTCCTCTTCTTCCCCGCTTACCTTGCGTTCTCCCTTCTGTCACGACCTTTGGTATTCCGCTACTTCGCAGTAGCTCTTCCTAACATTTTTGTCTGCGTTCTTCGAATATCATCTGGATACATCTCTGCCACTACCAAGTTTGTACTCTTCCTCTCTGCACAGTGTCTGTTCCCATTTTTCTCCTTATCCACTCCTGAAAAATCTCTAATGTACTCTCATTCTCTTGCCTCATGAGTAATAAATATCCGAATCATACAGTGCAAAGTTCAAGGTGTAAGCCACTTTATTATTTAGTTTCCCTGTCATCAGTTCCCTCCTCTTTTAAATGCCTCTTTTGCCTACGCAATCCTTATCCTATTGTATCTACCCACTTGCGTGCCCATTTTACTCATTAATTCCTCTCAGATGTGTGAATTCTTCCACCTAATCTAATTTATTCCTTAAAGATTTTCTATTTTTTTTAATGGACATACATGTTAATGTTTAAAGTATTCCGTACAAAAATGACTACGAAAATAATGCACGAGAGATAACGATTTTTTTAAGCTATTTAACCCCTCTTCCTCAATGATTTAAATCCTGAGAGCATCTATGTCTTCACTTCTCGCTTCATCTGCCGTATGCATATAATTCTCTGCACTCCCCCCGTGGTTCTTCCAATTTATATTTTCCTTTCTTTCTTCGTAGTCAGGCTTAAATGTCTGAGTGTCTAACGATTGAGTTTTGATTTTTTGCTTCAAGCTAGAATTGGACGGGGATTCATGAAAAGGCTGCTCGCAGGAAGGATGCTGCCCGACCAGGGTTTCAAATCCGCCTGCCGAGTCTTTGGTAGTATATCCAGTAGCTTGTTGGATATCGCTGCCAACAAAGCCGCTCTTTGCAAACCTGACAAGAGGCCTGTCAACATTTTTTAGAGTTAACTGTCAGATCGGAGGCAAACTTTCTTTCCAATCGTCAGCTTCGTGCGAAACAATTTCGTCGCTCACTTCCCGCAGACGTGTGGTACGCGCGGACATTAGAATTTACGCAGTGGGCCACAATCACTCGCGATCCAGGAATTGGTGTACTGTTCTACCTTATCCCAATCCCGAGAAATAAATTGGGTGAACTCAGAACTAGAACGCACCACGTTATAACTCGTATTAAGTCGATATATGCACGTATATGTGCGTTTCGAATTTCCCTGCGTTTAGTTTTGTTAATCAATCCAACTTTATGTTGCCAGCTTTCGGAAATTTTTCAGTTAACACCTTGTTTTTTTTCCTTTGACCTCGCTGCGTCAAATAGTGGTTACCGAGCCCAAAAAATTTAGACTTGAGGAATTTCCACGGGTGAAGCCGAAGAGAGGATGTCACCATTTTGGGTGTTGTGAGGTGTGAGCGCTTGTGTGGTAACATCAGAGGTTTTTAATATTGTAAACAGAGGCTGGTCTTGGTGAGAAATAGAAAGAAAGAAAGAGAGCCATCGCTGTCCCTTGGGTTGGTTTGCACTAGGTGTTAGCGATTAGCGGGAGCGGCGGCCATAACTCTGCGTGGGTCTTCTGCGCCGAACTGGTCTCGTTTGTTTTGCTTTCCATCCGCCCACGCGTTCTTGCGAGTCGAATCCACTCTGTCGTCGAATTGCCATTTTCAATTTTAAGGAATATCTCTGTCTATCTCACTCCTCCTCCCTCTCCGCTTAACCTTCCATAACAAATTACGCCGGACGCCCGAGACTGAGCTTAAAAATTCGAATTTAAACATCGCCGTGCCAGGTGATTTTTGGTATTAAAAATGTTCAATAAAATCTTGATGATGACCAAGTCGAGCCCGTGATCAGTTTTCGTAAAATATCCGTGTGAAAAATTAAAGGTTGCTTTGAATTTGCGTGACATGAATATAGTATTTTCACCAAGTGACCCCTGACACTTTCTATTGGCGTGTGATTTTGAATATACAGATATTTAGCGAAACGTCAGATTTGGGCGATGTAAATGAATGGCGAACACGGAAAACCTTGGCAGTTTATGTATATGCCATTTACATGGTAACTATGTGACATTGACGTCAATATACTGTAGGTCGATATCCACCTCCCACTATCGTCTTGATTTAGACGAGTATGAACATTGATCGAAGATTCTGTGCGATCAAAAAAATTCTATTCTCAGTTATTTATTACGATCTGGGTTGCGGTTAATTACGTCATCATCAGTTGTTCCAATTCCAACTCATAACATCTGATTCTGCTCGATTCACATGGTCCATATGTAATGTCTAAAATAACATAATTCCCCCATGTTTTTTTTCTATCTTCGCCTTATCATTGTTTTTAATCAATGATCGACTATAAAACATGGCGAATCGCAGACTTGGGTCACTGCATCGAATTTATATTGGATTGCTTGGTGTATGGAGATATCAATATGATGCGACATCTTCAGAAAATCGCGCATCGAAGTCGGAACATCGCACAGTCTAAAGAATGATTCGTCATTTTTTTGAGTCACGAAAGAAACATCGGCACGACTCAGTTCATTGAAAGGCTTAAGTTATCCTTTCTAATGATTCACGGTACTGAAACGCATATTCATTCAATTATCAATGAATGGGAGACGCGCACGAGTGCATTTCGCAGGCGAACGAAGATGCTCGATCAACATTCAATTGACCCATGAAGCTTTCAGGAGTTGACTCGGTTGCACATAGTAATGATGGAATTCGACACGTAATAGAGAAAAACTTACTCTGAGACTTTTCGCGAAAATCGTTGCGAACGAAGAGAAAAATCCTCACTCATTTATTGGAAATTCTGGGTTTAGAACCACCAGGAGCACGAAGACTTACGTGCACGGCTAACATGAGTTGATAAGTGCCGTTCTTACGAAATTAAATGGAATGTATAATTCCTAACCCGCATTACGTTGGCAGGCAGTATCAGAACGGGGAATTACGGGAAATTAACAAAGAGACCGGTTTAAGGTGTTCTTTTTTTCCTCCCTTACTCAATTTGTGACCACGGCTTTATAAAATCATGCATGTGACAATTTGAACCATCCCATTATAACATTATACCGAATGCCATTAGTCACTACAACCCAACCTCATACCACCCTGCCACAAGGTGTGTCTGCGGCTCTAAGGGCAAGATGTGGACTATATTGATAGATTTGAGCTCTTACGGCTAGTAGTATTGAATGAATGTAAAACTCCAAAAAAACTGTTCACGAAAACTGTAAACGGCTATTGGAGTTTTACATTCATTCAAGATGTGGACTGATAATTTCGAGAAACTCAGTTTCTGTACATTACATGAACTTCTATGAAGCTCACGTTCGTGTTTCCATCGAGACGGCTAGGAATAGTTTAAACGTATCCCAGCGAGGTTATATTTCATTGTTAATAATTTAAAAAATTCGCTCTAAAAATGTAGGTCACGGAACTCAGTTTAGATTCATCGCAAACTTTCTGTCGTGGATGGGGATGAAAATGGAGATTCTTGATTTATAGCCGTTGGATTAATATATCGGGAAATGGATTAACTTCGATTCTTCATTTATAATCAATCGAAAAGACGAAATCAAGCTAAAGCAGCAAAAATGTGCTATTTTTGCTCCTTTCACCGCGAAAAAAAAACCAATGTCTCAAGGTTACTCATTGGAACTTCCTTTATGTTCGGCAGTTATCGTCCCACCTTTATGAAATGTATTTTGGAAATCAATAGCATTAAAAAAAAAGGTTTTCGTACAGCTCCGCACTTTTATTAACGCACACTTAAGACCCGTTTCGCCATAATAAGGCCTCATTAAAGTAAAACCGGTCGCATTGTGTGTGTGTGTGTTTATAAAAGTGTGGAAAAATGCGAAGGTCTTTTAAAATTTCAACGGATTGGCGATAATGTTTCGTAACTGAAGTGTAAAGCGCAGCTGTTTTCGCGTGCACTTATTTCCATTGAAAGGAATCGATTTTTTTGGGGAAAATCTTGACCCGAGTCTTCCGGTACGATAGGTGATTCACTCTCTCTGTCTGACCATGAGGTCGTGGGCTCGAGTACCGCCGTGGGAACGGATGTTGCGCAGTGACGTAACGGGACGAACGGCGGGGCGTTGAGTGGTGCGAAATGACCTCGGACACGGTGGCACTTAAAACCCGGTTGTTTTGGCCGTCTGTTCGAATTCAAGGAAAATATATATTTTATCCTTATGCGCTAAGTTACGAGGCATAATGTCACAGTGGAGAGAACGTTTGGCTGCTGACATTCGGAGGGTAGGTTATAACCGATAGTATACTCACACTTACAGCCGAGTCAAAAATGTGCTCTTTTTAGGGTGAAACATCTTTCTGTAAAGCGTAAAATCGTTTATTTTAGTGTGAAATGGTGCATAAAATTGAATGGCCAGCCAGCCTTCCTATGGGTTTCATCCGATGTAATTCAATGGAAAAGGATTTGGGATCGCAATTGTATTGGGGAACAATATGTTGTTATATCGCATTTTCCACTGAAATATTCTCTCCCCAAGGCCCTAATTAATGGGAAGAATGGAGATTAATAGAATTAATAGGAAACCTAATTTATTTTAACAATAAAATATTTTATAATGCGAAGGAAGTTGGAAAACAAAGCATTTCTATATTAAATTATTTCTTATCATAACTACCGGATCGTATAAGTTCACTCGACTGTGAAACATGCTCACTCGACCGTGTGACACGATATTCCTGGACCAGATGTTTTCTTTAAACAACTGATACATTTTATTGAAGCAGAGCGTGAGTATGAATATATGTTTTCATTGAACTGATTTTTATAAGTTTCCATGCTTGCCTGCTCTCATTGTTTTTATGATAACCTACAAAAATACAATATATAAATGGAGTTTTAACAGATCTGATTCAAATTCGCCCGTCTGATTTCTAAGCATCAGTCAGCTATGAAATTTATATATATGATACCTGAATCCTGGTTAATTGTGATCCATCATTTTCCGAAATCATTATGATTTAATAAGATGTGTTAATTATTAATAGATAGGCGTAGGTGAGAGGCTTGTGAGATGTTTTTGTGGAAAAGAATTGGAAAGGTAAAATGAGCGGGAAACAAAACAAACGAGGAAGTGCTGCTATGCATGGTGGGAGAAGAGGGAGGATATTGGGAGTAATCCAAAGGAGGCAGGAAAGAAGGAATCGTGAGTATTTTGATAGGTGATGAAATGTTAAAGACCGTAGTAGAGCGGAGGACGTTAGGCAAGTGGAGATAGGAGGAGGAAAAGGATAGGGATGTTGAACGCAATGATGGGATGTTGAATGTTTGCAGAATTAAATAACAGTTTAATGTATTTTCTGGTGTCAGGTTGTGTCACATTAGGCGATGCTGAGAAATGTAGCCAGAATCTACCTCAAACGGTAGACTACCAACTAAAAGATATTAAATATCGTAATTTCTCCTTGGTATCACCGCGCGAATACACGAGAGTCTGAATTAATTCGTCGCCAACCTCAATTCCAATCGCCTCAGGGGGTTGGGGTTCGTGCGTCTCAGCTCTTAAACCTCGCCTATGATACGTGCGTCATCGTGGGTTTGGTTGGAAAATTATTCCGACGCACATTTTGATCGCGGCTTCTGGTCGTGACCTGAAAGCTCTTTTTAAACTTTGTTTTTCCAATTATTTATTGTCGCGTTCAACCTCGTCTACGAAATAGACATCATGGTATCCCAATGGGCGAGGTGCATTAGCTTTCTTGCCGTGCTCCCCGCGTGATGCTACGCACGGTATCGGTCCAATATCTTTCCTCTTTTCCTTTCCCGCGGCATGGAAATGTGTCAACAGGCGCGGTCGTTAGAGCTCATTGTATCGGAAGGGAGGAGAGATATGGGGGTGATCGATTTGATTCACGTCGGCATTCATGTGGGACGAGGGGGCGGTGGAGGATGGGACCATTGGGGTGGGGGAGAGATTGTTCCCCCGCCCCTCCCCCGACTCTTCTTGACTTTCCGAGTGCTTCGAGTCATAAAAGAGTGGTGGTGGGTTGGCCCCTCTCCTCCCTCCCTCTCCCCATCTCTTCCCCACCCCATCGAGTCCTCTTAACCTCTCCTGGGTCATTTGCCCCTGCTTTCAGCCTACATCCAGGGCCTCTTGATCTTTTTCCGTCCGCCCACGTCGTCGTCCCCACACGCGAGAACCTCACGTACCACTTGAGGCGTATCCTTAATGGATGAAGAACCCTCGAAATTTAATTATCGCTCACCGCGACTTTTAAGGAATAAGAAAATTCACGCTTCATCTCCCTGGGTGAAGGATGGGGGAGCACCTATGCAAAAAAGGCCATTAGTCCACACATTAATTAGAATGCTGGTGGAATGTAATGAGTGGAAAATATTACGTATTTTTCGGGGGCCGAAAAAATAATTTGCGCCTTCCATTTTGTGGAAAAATTCGCTGGTTGGAGTAAGGTGCTTGCCATATAGATCTCGGTCCTCGGGTTTAGTTTTCTCTCATCTGTGTTAGGTTATCGATCTGAGGATAGGTTTTAAGCAGTTCTCTAAGTAATCTTGCTTCTATATTCACCCATCTATTCATTCCTTAATAGTTACTTTCGCCAATAAGTTTTGCCAGTTTGTCTCCATAATCCATTCTTGGGCTACCTCCATAATGCATACCTCATATTTTTTTTTCTCAGCAAAATACACGAATAAATTCCATCGAACGAGGTAATTTCCATATACGGTTCATTTTTTACAACATATATGTGTATTCCTGTTTGTGGACACAATTTAAGGGTTTTTTTCATTAATTCGATCAATTACATTTTGATCAGTCTTCTTTACGGTTATTTTCGCCGGGAAATATTTTTCAATTGTGTCATTGCTATACCTGTAATACTATCATGAATATGGTACACTTCCATTTGTGCCGCAGACACAACGAAACCTCGGGTTCCAGGGTTTCCATGATTAGGCTGGTTGTGTCAGTAGAAATAATGGTATAAGAGCACGACGTTGTGCTTCATGATTCATGGAAAAATTCGCAATTACTGAAAAAAAATATGGAGCAAATGATTATTTTGAAATACGTAAATGCTCTTCCTTCGGTTTCACCGCCCTTCGATTCGTTTTTCAAAGAATTAATTATTTTAACATTTACGGCTCTGTAATGTGACAGAGGTATGGACTCCAATCGGAGGGAGAGAGGGAGGCTGATCGCCCCTTTCGCCCTTCTCCTCTTGGAATATGAGTCTGTCCCCGGGAGGGAATCGAACCCGTGGACATATGACCTGCTAAGTGGGGCTATCGTCGTTGCCTTACACTGATGATTCCCTCTCACGTTCGAGTGTTGAGATGGTGTATGCTTTCAGGAGAGAGAGAATAATCGTACAGAAAATGTAGATAAAGTACGAGGTGCGTTTAAGGTTTAAGTTTAAAAGTTTAAGTTATAAGATATTCCAATTTTTTTCTGGGAAAAGAAGTAAATAGTAAGATGGTTGAGCTTAAACAACGTAAACACCACTTATGAGTACGGGACATAGATGGCTGCACCGTGCAGTTCTCAGGGTTCGCACAGCTTCCGCTAGAGTGAGAAGCGTTTTCAATGCTCGAAATGGCCTCATTTAGTGTACGAGGACATCATCCAATCCATCCGTTTTCTCCACATGCGTGATTCAATACCAATCCAAATTCATCGCCAGTTGTGAGAGACACTAGATGACGTTATGAATTTGAAAATTTTTACGTTCGTGAATGCGACGGTTCAATTGAAGGCCAGACAGTGAACCCAGGAAACCGCGGATCATCAGTAATTTTACAGTGGGCAAAAGGGGCACCTACAGAAGGGGTCTTGGAATCATGGCATCGACGTTGCGAAAAATGTGCTCATCTACTGAGAGATTATGTTGAAAAGTAACAAAAGTTTGAAGTTTCTGGTGTAATTATTTTGTCAGAAAACATAAGAAGACTTCAGAATATGAACGCCCCTCGTAAAGAAAAGGCTGATCTGAAAGAAGTATCTCTCCGTTGCGAGAAAGATTTGAATCGGGATTAAAGATTTTATTTGAAATCGTGAGACTCGATTGAAAATTATCCGAGTCTTCCTCTTCAAGTCGCGTCACGATGACGTGTGGTAGGGTGTGTTCACCTGTCATTAGCATAATAGGTGATTGATAGTTAGCATTCGGTGTCGTATTATTTGGAAAGACGCTTTACGTTGACCCAATCGACAATTGATTTCTCTAAACGTTTCCCTGTCATTTTCGACTACCAATGTTGTGTGGGGTTAGAATTATTCCCTTATTTTCAGCAATGATCAAATACGATTTTTATTTGTCGAGCAGTTAAATTCGTGGGTACAACCATTGGTGTTTCCAATGCTTGCAAAACGCGGATTTCTAATAATCGTGTGACTCTTTTTGATCGTCCGTAAAAGTTTTCTTTAAGGAATCAAATAGCTTTTCTCCGCATTACATTTATTTCCACAGTTATATCCTCCTACGCAGGGCACCAAATACTCGACGCGTTTTCAGGGTGCCGTATGACTAACTCAGTGTAGCATTCCTCCTTAACTTTGTTTAATTCACAGGTACATGCACGTATAAGTGTATCAACGGTGGCCCCTCATTCGGGGAAAAACGTCAGTAATTGATCATTTTCGTCGAAATTTCGGGGGAAAATGTGTAAAAAGGTCGAATTTATTGAAATGTTTTAGAGAATTCGACCTGAGATTCGGAATTATGATGTGGGAATCGAGTATGCAACATGTGAACGATGTTCCTTTGGCTAGTGAGATCGATTCGTGTCATTTGTGGTGCACTGCCCACGCTGGTTTTGCAGAAACAGAGGTCACAGTCGCGAGCGGCTCCAGCCACACCAGAGCCCCACGTAGAGATGGGAGATGATTCACGTTGAAAAAAATACCGAAATGAGATTCCAAAACAGCCCGGGGAAAAAGGACGGGAATATTCATCTGGAAAAAGTCGGGAGTGGGACTTAATTAGTGGCTATCCTGTATATTTCTCCACTATCCAGAGAACTGTGGGAGGTGCTGTTACTTTAATGAAGTCATCCACTGATGTAAATTAATTAATTACTGTTCTTAAGTAATTTCAGTTAATTAATTTGCCTGTGGCATTGTTTGTACAGAATTTCGTCGTAAAATCTTGTTCCTTTAAAACCCCTAAAAAATTCACCCTTCGAGAGGACGGCAGGGTGGCTTCACTGGCTGAGGCATTCCGTAAAACATCCATGCCGAAATTGAAATTGCTTCTCCACTATTGGTTTAATGGAGCCTTTTTTCTTCAATTCAATTAAGTTGGCGGTAGTAGTCTTACGTCGTTGAATTATTTCGCAAAGGGATCGGGATGGTGCGGTGGCTAACGTACCCCGGGCCATCCAGAGGGCCCGGGTTCCGATCCCAGAGGCGGGAGATAATTTTCAGTGGTATCCCGATCCCTACTTGAAGTGTTTTGTGGAGAGCACTTTGAGTGAGTTCGCCGTCCGTCGGATGAGGAGTTAAACTGCGGACCCCTTGGCTCCTTCCGTTAGGAGTAGGCTAATACTGATTTATCTCCACTCTTCATCCTTTCGTGTCCATCCCTAACGACGCAAATGACCTCAGCTGTTGGTCACCTCCCCTAAAAACCACTTATTCCCCAGTAATAGACTACACGCTTGCAGATATCTGTCTAATACAAGTATTACGTTAATGGAAAAGCTAGGAGGATTTCCTTGTTGAAGTAGCCTAATTTTCAAGTGCAACTAATCCCAATCGTCCATATCGAGTGAAGTATTGTTTTGATACGATCGAGGATCACTCCTCCTCGTTGGGGTTTTTCCAGGGCCCGCCCAAGTGGTTGACCATTAAGAGGTCACCCGTGATGCGATGTTTGTCATTCGGGTGGGCCCTCCCCTCCTCCTTCGGGAGATGCGGGCTCCCGGAGTCGCGCCCGGCGCTCCTCCGTCCCTCAAATTGAATATCACCCCTCTCTCTCGGTGGTGCTAGAGTGGCATGATTGATTCTTACCGTTTGTCACCATTACTCGTTAAACGCGATCTAACGCGGCCATAAATTAGCGGCATTAGTTTAAGTCATGGAAAATAATTGATAGGGATGAATCAGAATTTTAAATGGCCTTCAGGTCGAAACGCGCTCCCTTTCCCCCCTCCGGCGGCGACCAATTAATCATTGAATCGTCAAGCAACGAAATTCGCGCGATAAGCAGGTGTCGGGTACACGTTAAAAAAATAGGATCGGCGATATAGGTGGGCGAAAATGAGAAAAAATAAACTCGTGTTTCGTGAATGGAGAAAGGGTGGATTAGTTTTCATAGAAGAGATTTAAGTTCTTGGAACCCGTTCATCTTTCTCGTCGAGTTCGATTCCCCTGCGTGATTTTTAATCTAATGCTACACATGTGGGCGACGGTCAGATGGTATTTCTGCCGTGGAGAAATGATCGAATATCGTTAACTACCCGTTTGTGATTGCGGTGTTGTCGACTCATCCCGTTAGCCAAAGTTATCATCTTATGCGAAAGTCGTTTGGGGCTTCGTATTCACCATGGGAATTGGATATTGTCCGTTGATGGATTTGTTTATTTTATAAATTTTGACTCTTTCACGGAGGCAAGTGATCTCAGATTGCAAACTTTATGCCGATTGAAATATTGCATTTAACGATCGTGCAAATACGTTTAAAAGTTAACCGTGAGGAAAATGCTGTGAGTTTCAAAAACACGCATCGACGCTCGATATTAACACGCATCGATTTTTTCAGTAATTTCTCAGGGTCCATGGAAGTTGAAACCTGACGTCTACGCTTAACAAAACCTGAAAGTTGCGTTGAGTTCTATCTTTCCCAATCATTAATATTGTCCCCCAGGGGGCGCCATATAATTTTGGAGACAGGCTTAAAGGTTTGCGCAACAACGCCGTTGTATTGACAAAACAGGTTGGCGGCTACAGTAGCGCGAGTGAGTGGAGAGGGGTGAGTTTTTTAGTGTCGCGAGTGTAGAGGACATTTCTGAGGTGAATTTTTGATACCACAAAATTAGCAATCGTAATTAGGTCCATAAAATATCTTTGGGCTGATAATGTTAAATAAAAAGGAGGATTCCTTCTACTTCACAACTTACCCTTACCAAACGAAACCATCCCTTATCCAACGAAACCTACCCCTGCCTTCCGATACCTAACTCTTAACTTAAACTACCCTTACCTAATGAAACCTCACCCTATCTTTGTGCTTTCCCCCAATTAATGATAGTGCAAATTTCATTATTACATCCAAATCTAGGCGTATAAAATATCATGTTTGGTATTTCATTTTGCTGGAATTTGCTTCAGCATTAATATTCAAATTAATTGTATTTATTTTAACTTAATAATAATAATTTTTAAAGTAATTATATTAAATTGACCCATTTTAACCCAATTGAATTAATACATCTCACTCGCGGCAATCGGTGGATAAGATCGTTGATCTGAGCTTAGGAATCGCTCCCATCGTTTTTTTTCGCAGTGAGTGCCATAAAGAATAGGGACCCCTGCCCTGTCTTCCCCCGGACGAATGAATTTCACACGCCCCGCCGCAGGGATTATCAAGAGGTGTGATGATTTATGCACCCTTGCCAATCAAACCAACCTTCAGGTCAATTGCTGTGGTCTGTGCGCAAATTTTATATTTTCCGGAGTCGTAAGACATGGGTATAATTTGGGGTGGGCGTGCGCTCGTATCGGTCGCCGGGGAGGCCACCCGTCGCGTCGCGAGGCGCGAGAGGATTTCGTCGGTCTGGAGAGGTTCCGCCGGCCGCCCCTCGCCATATGGCCACCGCGGCGTATGACATAATTTCCACCGCCTCTTCCCATGATGTCACGGCCGTGGGCACCCATCCGTGGGGGGAGGGAACGTGTGTGTGGGGAGGAACAAGGCCGGCCCACGCTCGTCTCGAATCCACTCCCCCCACACCTTCCGTCCACTCCACTCTTCCCATCATCACACTCTCTCGGGCTTGCCCCAATGGCTAACCAAGTACACGGAACTCCCTCCCTCCTTAGGGACAATAGTAGGGGGGGGGGCAGCACGCACGGTTCCCTTTCAATCCCTCCTCTCGTCTTACCATTCATCCTTGTCCTCGATCTCCGATGCCAAAACGTAATTCCCGAATGTTCATCGCTCCGGCTGTGTTTCGTTCTACGTAATCCATTTCCACTCTGCCATCTTGTTTTATGCCCTCTCCACACGTGACCCTTTCCGTTCGAATGTATTTTTTTATTTGCGAATATCGGTCCGATTTAAACGACCGTGGGAGATTTCGTGGCTGAATGTGGTTTGGTTGGTGGTGGGAGAACTGTCCGATATATTCGTCTGTGTTTCATTTTTACGGAGGTGGAGGCGTCCTGACCGCAAACACGTAAGAGATCAAGACCTGTTAAGAATAAGTGTAAGGCAATTCGATGTTTAAGTGATATTGAAGTGGCCATCGGATTTCTGTCGAGAAATGCATTCGAGAAATGAAAGGAACTCCACTTTTTCCTTGAAATACACGTGGTACTCAGGACAATACCGGTACCTAATTATTGCGTACCAGTTTGGCTTGGATTCGAGTTTAAGGGTCGAAATCTGAGTGTCGTAGTACGAACGCACCGAAACACTCCTATTAATATTATTTCGGTGATGCAACAGTCTTCGGCGAAAGTGTGAGAACGAGCGTTTTAACACTTTCGAAGAAGAAGATGGTTGAGCCAACTTATTATATAATATAAAGTGAGTTCTTTTTTATTCAGCCTTATGTTTTTATCATGTGTCGCACCTGTGTGACGAAATATTTTTAATTTTGTGGAATTGAAATTTAAATTTGTCGAATTTCATTTTGCTCTGATGTCGTACCACTCCCGAGTGTCTGTAGATGTTGTGTCGAAATTTTTCCTGTGCCTTTATGTGTGTCACGACTTAGCAAATACGATTTAATTAAGTGGATTGATGATTTTCAAAAAGATCCATCAGTATCTTCGCGTTCTTACTGGTGTTCATTCGGTATGCTAACTTGGTAACGTCATAGTGCCTAGCGAGTTAAGATTTGGACGCATTTAGGGAAGCAAGGAAATTCAATTCGCTCTGGAGCTATTCAAGTAATTGTTTTTTTCGTTCGAAATATCAGTAGTGAAATTTGGAATAATTACTGTTCTAGGAATCATTTTACCTTAGAAAGGGGTCCTTGGAGAATTATTAAGCTTATGCCACCAAAACAAGGAGACAAAATCACTGGTTTCCCGGCATTCATTAACAAGTATATTTTCTGCGTACACCTTTGGCAAGGGATAACTATTCTAATCTAATAAATAGTATATAAATATGTAAGTCGAAGCCGTTTCTCAAACCAGAACATTTCAAACAACGTGAAGTTACGATATTTTTCATCTAAGTGTTTAGATTTCGCGTGTTAATTTTTTATTTGAAAATGATTAAATTTTCATTCGAGACAATAGTTTGCCATTTGGGCCAATGGAGAAATAAACATTTATTATTTCAAAGTGCATATTTTCTCGCATATATCGCTTGCTATTTTTTTATCATACAAATGGGTGTGTGTTTTGAGATGTTTCGCATAAATTATTCCATCCAGTTTATGACTTTGCCAGATTCAGCTATGGATATTTTTCATATCATTGAATCTTATGTTCACCGAAGCCGATAAAAATATTGTGTGCCGTGAATTATACATTTGGAGTATGTAACATTTCTAACTTAGTTCCTCGGTCCGCGTTTTCAGTGAGCAGTAAACTGTAAATGACTGACTGATTGCGTAAGTTTCTTACATTGGACTGCTCTCAGAATTTTTTTTGGAGAATTTGAGATATACTTTAACGCGGTCTTTTCATAGCGCATGTCTTTTCAGCTTTTTGGCTTTGGCCAGCGCAGGTAGAATATTAGTATCATATGCTACAAATTTGGCTGTGTAGAAGTGTAATTACGACGCTGGACCCGGCATTGGATGAGGTCTTGCCAGAGAAAGAGAGGGGAGGAAAGTGAAACGCCGCGAAGCGATGTCATGTGCTTTCTTTTCAAACTTGCCACTCATTCCAGTCAGCCAAGGTGAAGGCCGGGTACTGATTCAGCCCTTCTTTTGTCTAACTCGCGGAGTGTGAGTCCGGGGTGATCCTTTTTTATTTTTCGCAGTCGCCAAGGAGCGTGCGTAGGTAGCTATCCCTTGTCGGCACCTGTTTTCGCCTCGGTCGAAACTTTTCCGTCACGTTGATTCAAATTTCCTGGAGAGGCGCGGAATTTCATCTACGCATTCGAGTCTCCAGGAGATTGTATAAAGGTTTTTTTTCTTTATTTTAGCTCAAAGAATACTCCCCAGAGTACGCAGAACTTCCATTAAACTAAGTCATTTCCTTTCCAGCAAAGCAAGCGCAAGATTCCGCTGGGGTACATGCATTAAATTTGTCGTGTCTCTACCTCTGGAATGCGTCTTTAAGAACTGTTCGTGAAACGGGAATGTCATTTGGAAATGTCGTGTCATCAAGTTCTAAGGTGTGCCAATTTTTTTCCAAGGCTAGGAGTTGGTAGGAAGATATTTGAGTTTAAAGTACTCTTTATGAATAAATGCCATGTATGGCTGCACCGTCCAGTGCTCAGGGTTCGTATAACTATCGCTAGAAGAGTGAGAAGCGTTTTTAATTCTTAAAAATGGTGTATTTAGTGTACAAAAGCAGCATGTAATAATAAATTTCTCCATCACATGAAGTAGCACCGTCGGTCTTTTTAGTCAATTGGGTTAGACATGCGGTGATGATGGTATTGATTTGAAAAAACATGTGTTCGTGGGTGCGACAGTTCAAAGAAGCCCGTGCGTCATGTGACAACGAACCCAAGAAGGCACGGGCCATCAGAAATTTTCCAGTTGAAAAAAGGGACCTTAACAAAAGCGTTCTTAGCGGGCTTAAAATTATGGTGTTGACGTTTTGAAAAATGTGTGCGTTTATAGGGAGAATGTGTTGAGAAGTTACCGAAGTTTTAAATTTCTGGTGTATTTTGTCCAAAAAAATTGAAAGATCTGCATACTTGAATTCACCTCGTTAGACTGAATACTCTCGAATTCCAGCTTCTTTAGTGAATGACTTGCGCTCAGTTCTGTGAGTAATGAAGGGAATAATTTGCATAAATAGAGCATCATTTCTTCGTATTCTGCGTTCTTTATTTTTAATTCTTATTGTTAATGAATAATGATCACATTTATCATTGTATGGCCTAATTTTATGGTGTCCGTGAAGAATACTTTACGGTTTGTAATTGCTTCATATGTTTGTAAATTCGCGTTGCAATATACCATACTTGATTCCTTTGTTGAGAGATTCTTTTTCATATTGATGGCGAATTTGCTGTTAGAAGTCATCGGTCATTGAGACCGTTTCTAGGAGAGATTATTTGCGTTAGCTGCTGCTGGAATGTTTCATTAAACAAAAGGCCTGCGATGTCTCTTCGAAAAACACGATAATTGAAGCATTTAGCTGCGTTGGATCACGTTCAGTGTAAAGTTTTGTGTTTTATGCATAACGTAAATTGCAAGGGAAACATTCTTATCTCTCGAAGCTCCTAAGCCAACGGCTAAATTTTACGATAGTTTTTTGTTATTGCTATTAGATCGACAGGCTAAATGTTGCATAGACGTTTTCCGGCCAACTTTCTACATGTATCTTCTTTCCAGTGATTAAACTTAGGGATTTCTCATTACCATTTCTATCTGCGCGTGGATGAAGTTTGTTGAAGTTCTGTTTCGCTTAACATAATGAGTGATAAACCAGTGCTTTTGTCGTAATTTATCTTTGTTATCCAATGATGGTTTTTAAACCGGAAGTGAAGATAAATGAATCAGGAACCATGAGCCATTTTTCATTGCTTATACGGACATTTGCGTTAATCTCCGGGAAAAAAATCGTCAAGAAGCGTCGCACGCGAAGATTTCCTCTCCTCATTGGATTGTAGCCCGTCGTGCTAAATGATGACATACCGTAAACAGTAATCAAAAGGAGTGTGTATTCGTTTGTTTCCGCCGTGAGATAACAGAGAGCACAAGTGTCCGATCACCCACCACGCCACTTACATCTCCCTCACCGACATCCACACATCAGTTGAACCCTGAAGGGTTTGGTTAACATCTCCCATATCGTCTAACGTATGTACGATATATTCCTCCCCTATCTTCTAACGGACCAGATTCGTCATCTCTTCTAACGCTTGAATTTTCGAATCGCTCATCTTTTCTCCAGGGTCACGTTTCCATTAACTTTTCGATCGTTCTTCGATTAAACTAACACGGTCAAGCTATGAAAATTTTTCACATTTAATCCCCGAGGAACAAAATAGTGAGTTTCTGCAAACAATATGATATGAATGGGTCTTCAATCTCACTCGATTTAAATCTGGGAACAAGGATTACGTACGCATTCATCAAATAAATAATATAATCTCCCTTATGGCTGGGAATATTTTGGTGATCCAGGCCGTGGCCTGGTCGGCACATTGCCGGACCGGAGAGTGGGAGCCCGGCAATCTTAGAGTACTTCTGCGAAGCGGTTTGGGCCGGGTGGGTGTTGTGTGATTGAGTGGACGGCTGGCGCGGAGCGGCGTCTGGTGGGCGCGGGGAGGGCGGTGGGAGTCAGGGGGAGGTGACTCTTTGAAGAGAGAGAGAGGGGCGGGGTGGGGGTTGCGTGCCGTGACGCAACGCCCAAGAAATGAAAGCGAGATGAATTCCTTTCTTCTGCACTCACCTGGTGGTGATTCTGGCGACGGCGTCAGCGAGCGAGGTAGGCAGGGTTTGGACGTCGCTAACCATACGCGAAAAAATTGCGTGGGAAGTCTCCCGACTCGATTAACTCTAAATTCGATTAATCGGGATCAAATATCGATTCAACTTTTTAAATATAATATCGTTCACTCATCTGATTTCGATTCGACCAGTCGCAACTACGTCTCGGCGTCATGCTCGCTCGCGAAGTAATTATCTGTTTTGAGGATCTCACCTCTCGATGCGACTGCTCGGTTCGATCTCGATTTGCATACAATTAATATAAATAATCTAGAAGCATTGTGCCATTCCATTGGATTCTCTTGCGGATAATTTTGAAAATGAAATATTTGTTGTTGTTAAAGTGAAAGAACTTATCGTCGCGTGATTCAATCATTTTCATTTGCTCGCTCACTTGTGGTTGAAAAAGGTCTTATATGAGAATAGTTATGTCACCAGTTTTTCCTGGTATTTGCACGTTTTGGAGGGTCAAATATAAGCAATCGAAAACCTGGATTTCCAAGGGATGCAGAAGATATTAAGGCGCCGTAATATTTTTTATGAATTTAAATAGACCGCCGTCTTATTACTCATCGACTTCGCCGATTTGGAATTCACTTGCTCCATTACTAATATATCGAGCTGGAAAAGTGTAGACATATTGCTCAGAGGACATTCATAAATCCAAAACTTAGACCATCTCATCATTTAATAAATACTGTGAAAGTAGAATCATTTTCCCGTCTAATAAGTTATATTAGATGTGGCGATTTTTATTAAATTTCGTAATAAGCTTGAACCCCTCCAGTGGATATTGCAAGTATGACGACGTGTTGGAGCGTTGGATGGGTAAAAATTCCTGGGAAATGATGTCTGGCCGTGATGATTCTTCTCTCAAGTGAATTCGTGGAATCTCCGTACACAATATAGGTACTTCCTTAATGCATGCAAAGCAGTCCCCCTTCCGCTTATTTCCTTAGGTGTCGACGTGTGTGGGTGGCGGGAGTTCACGTTCAATATCTTTGTTCCACGCGGCCTTCTCCCCAGGAGGGCGTCGCCTGGACCACCCCGCCCCGGCTGAGAGACTTGGCTCACAGCATAAACGCACCCCTTTCCACTCACTCCACCCCCTTCCCCCCGCCCCCCCCGGAAAAGGGAAGGGGAGGATAAAAACGAATGTTTTTTACTCGAATCGCGGCGTATTGAAATGAAAACCCTGGAGGTATTTCTGATTATTATTATTATTATTATTATTATTATTATTATAATTCGAGATTACATTTATTAAGTTTCGTTATGAGTTGTACGGTCGCCTTCCTTTTTTGAATTCTATGCAGACGAGGCGAGTGTGAACGTTAATATGGCTCGTCCTCAATCGTAGAGCATGGCGGACGAGTTATTCGAAAGGGTTTTTTTACGCATTGAAGAGTCAGAAGTTGGCCCACGCTTCTTAGGGAGACCAATCTCTCCTACGCAAAAGCTTCTCGCTATCTCTCAAAAGCTTTTTATGCCATTTCTCTCTCTCACTCATTTTTAATATGATCGCAAGTGATCAATCTTTCTCACCTCCCATCCCAACCAATTTATTTTCAGTTTCATGCTCTCTCAGTGGGTGCCGAAATCATGTTCTACCTAAGTCTGCCGAAGTCGTCTAATAAGGGGAAATTTCGCTCTGGTCAATGAATGCGTGAGTCAATCACAAGAGAAGCCACGTCGTATGTATTCTCATATCCTAAAAAAATCATAGTTATCAGAACGTCATGGGTACCTCTCGTATAGCGTTGGCACTTTCGTCCGCTGATAATGACCATAATCGGTATATATTTCTGCGAAGGAGGCGCCCCGAAATTTTCGCGGAATTCGAACTATCATATTGAGTTGGCGTCTTTATTTCCTTGGAGTATTTTTGAATTAAATTTCGCTGCAGTATTGATGCCCATGGAATGTATTCTCAAGCGTCCTTGAAATATAGTATTGCACTTGAGTAGTCTGTTTTAATCCATGAAGTGTATTGAAGTATCACGTCGAGCTAGCATAATCATATTAAACCATATGGAACGTTTCCATGGTTAAAGTTAAAAAGCGTCGATTTAGGTAATTTAATGGGCAGTTATATATACGTATAATATTTGGACGGCTCAATAGAATACAAATAAAATAGTAACACTTAAAAAAGTACACTCACATTGTAGATTGTTTAAGCTTTCGGCCTTATCCAAGTAAGATCGAGTCTTACTTGAAGAAGGCCGAAAGCTTAAACAATCTACAAAGTGAGTGTACTTTTAAGTGTTACTATTTTATTTGCGTTCTATTGTGCCGTCCAAATATTATACTGCTCGTGTGAGTGTTTCTATATCATCGATATATATGTATATATAATATATATATACATATATATAGATATCATATATATACATATGTATACATATATATGTATATATATATATATATATGTATATATATATATATATATATATATATATATATATATATATATATATATATATACTACCTTGATCAAAAATTTCCCGGAATTTATTCAGAAAATTAAAAATACAAGTTTATTCATCTAAATCTATATTGTCCCCTTCAAAGTAATCCCCATCGACTGCAACACACTTATGCCAGCGCTTGATCCAATCCTCGAAACATTTTTTATATTCGGTTTTCGGTATGTCCATCAGTGCTTCCTGCGATTTTTCCATTACTTCCTCTCGGCTGCTAAAACGCGTTCCCCGTAATGGTTTTTTAACTCGATTGAACAGAAAGAAGTCACAGGGAGCCAAATCAGGTGAATTCGGTGGCTGTTGGATGGTATTTGTTGCATTTTTCGTCAAAAAATTACGAATAATGATAGCACTGTGCGACGGTGCGTTATCATTGGTGCAAAATCCACGAGTTTTCTGCCCACATTTCTGGTCTCTTTCGGCGAATTGCTTCACGCAAACGTCTCATAACGCCCAAATAATACTCTTTGTTTACTGTCTGGCCTTCTGGCAAAAATTCATGATGCACTCCACCGTTGTAATCCATGAAAACCGTCAGCATTGCCTTCTTTTTTGACTGAAAACGACGTGGTTTTTTTGGTCTCGGCTCATTTGGTGAACGCCATTCACTTGCCTGATGTCTGGATTGCGTGTCGTACTCATAAACCCACGTCTCGTCTCCAGTAATGATCCTTTTGATGAATGTGGGATCGGATTCAGCCTCGCAAATCATGTCTTTTGCGACGTCAACACGGTCTCTTTTTTGCATGAAATTGAGGTCTTTTGGCACCAACTTTGCTGCTACACGACGGAAACCCAAATCATTAACCACAATGTCTTGGGCGGATCCATAGGCAATGTTCAAGTCCTCCGCTATTTCTCTGATGGTTAATTTGCGGTTATTGACCAACATTTCTTTTACTTTATCAATTTTTTCACCGACTTTCGATGTCGATGGTCTGCCACTGCGTTCATCATCTTCGATTGACTCACGACCACTTCTGAACCGCTCGTGCCACTGGTAAACGACCGTTTTTTTTAGAGAATCGTTGCCGAAACACTTTTCCAACATTTCCAACGTCCGTGCGCCACTAAATCCGTTTTTTACGCAAAATTTAATACAAGTTCGTTGTTGCAAATTTAAATCCATTTCTGCAATTGTAAAAAATCGCCAACACACACAGAGATAGATGTACTCTTGGCTACGTAACTTTTGCAAATGTCAAGTTATGACACTAAGATTTAAAGGGAATATCAACAGATGTACCAATTTAACAAAAAAAACAGAACTCAAATCGGAACGATGGGAGCGCCACACGGTGGTTATTCCGGGAACTTTTTGATCAAGGTAGTATGTATATATATATATATATATATATATATATATATATATATATATATTTATATATATATATATATGCACACACACTTGGAATATACTAGCTACATGTAACTCTTAATTTATTTATGCGGACTCGTCGGAAAAGCGACAGACTAAAAATATCCGTCAAATAAAATCGCCCCAATCAGGCGAGTGGACAATACCAGTTTTTTGTTTCAATTAGTTGTGAAATACCCGTCACAATAAATAAAACTTCACGTTGATAGGGATTTCACAATGACTTGAACTGGTGCTTTTCTCTCTCACAGGATCTTGTCATCGCATTGCCATCGTTTGAGGTGGGCGTCAAAGAAATAACGAGTATCCAAATACTTCTGAGTGGTTAGAAAGAGCTCTCCCGCCGACAAAACGTCAGCCGCTGTTATGAGCCCTTGATTGCCATATAGGAATAGAAGAAAGATGATGTATATTAAGAAATAGTTTATATATATTAATGTCTCCGATGCCGTTCACTCTCAGGGAAAATGCCTGCCTGACTTCAAATTGAATTTCTCTCCCCGGGGAGTATGAGAGGCCCTTCGCATTGGTGGTTTTTCCAGTTGGATGCGAATAGAGTTATCTCGCTCGATCGTTCTCTCTACCCGCCGTCGTTTGCATGCGGTATTGATGGTGGATTGTCATTTGGCAAATATTTCTCACACTTGGTTTCGTAATGGAAGTGTTAGTGACGGCGACTACCCGATTCAGTCGAATATCGTTTTCTATGGAAGATGACAAATAATAATAATTATACGAAAAATTCTTATAATGCACCAACAACATGGCTTCATGTCATTATTGTGTTTGCGATAGAGAATAGGGGGTAGTTGTTACACGGCTCAAAGTAAAAGCTTGCCAACAAACTTTTTTTTACTTTGACGGTCGCTCCTTCAGTGAATCATTCGTATGTGTTAAATCGATGATGTTGGAGGAAAAGCTCTGAGAAGCGGTGGCACGAGATATAATAAAATAAAGCACGATCTAACAAACAGTTATATGAAATAAAAAGATCACCGACCTAAATGTTTGCACTTGCGGTGGTCATTCCACCTTCGTCAGTTGTAGAGGAGTGACACTGACATGAATTGACGAAGGCGGAATGACCGCCGAAACGTTTGAACATTTTCGTGTCTTCTTTTATCTACGTTTTATCCGCTGTCGAAGTTTTTTTTAGACACAATGCGCATGCATGGGAACATTGAACACTTACCCGTTAAATGGGTTTGTTTCGACGGGGACAGCGTCTTCGCGAGAAAAAGAAAATGGAATAACGCCCGAGATATCCTAAGCAGTTACAGGGCCCACTATAAAAGTAATGCCTATTCTCTTGGAAAATAGATTTATCGTCGTGCTTGTACAATGGCTTCGAAATTTTCAAAATACCCTCCCCCTGCATCAATAAATTTTCGGAGACGTGTCTGCCACGTATGGAAGACACTCTTGAAACTCCTCGATGGTGTCTCTCAGGGACCTTATAACATGCATTTAGATGTTTCCCACGGTCTCCCAATGCTTTCGTATCAGCTCGCTCTTCAGTCGGGGAAACAAAAAAAGTCGCACAGGACCAAGTCGGGACTGTAAGGGGGCTGGGGGACCACCGGGATGATGCGTTGGGCCAGGAAGTTGGTAACGATAAAGGACGTGTGGCTGGAGGTGTATCGCTGTTCATGCGAACGCTCCATCGCGCCGTGTTACTCAGTCGAAAAACACACTTTACGTGGAGTCAGTCTTTCCGCTCAGACTACTCGGAGCAAGCTGGCGACCGGCTGCGTTGGAAGGGCAGACCCACCACCACATTTCCCAACCGGTTTTACCGGGCTGCGATGAATAGTCGCGTCATAATAAAATCATACGCATTTATTTTCATAATGGACAATGCACGTACGTTTTAATACATTCTGCTCTCCAGTCTCCTTAAGCGTGTAACCCTAGGATCGCAGTAAGTCACTCATCCTAGTTACCAGGTTTCCCCGGAACCGAATCACCGAGTATGACAGTGCGGTCGGTACTCGAGCCTGCGTTCTTTTGGCTAGGAAATGTATAAAGCCGGAAATCTTAAATATTTAGCAAGTTAGGTAGTGGGTACACGCTAGTTTTCCTCGCTAATTTCTTCAATAAATAAGCCCGTCGAAGATCCAACACATTCATGGAATTGACACTGAAGTATTGCCATGTATTTTTGGGTACTAACACTTCCTGAGAAATGGCAGATGTCATAGTGGGAGGAATTCCACCCTGAATTCGTGGGTGTGATACGCCAGGGGACTTACGATAGTACAAGGCGAACCATAATTAACCCGCTTTTCTCTGGGTTTAAGAGTGTCGCGGTGGGTTTTTTCGATTGGGCGCTTTCTGAGTCGTACGTAAGTAAATTACTGTAGTCGGTAGTCGAGAGTTTGTTTCGTCCGACATAGCAACATTGTCGATTTTCGACCCCGGGCCACCTCGTCGATTCGGGCGTCATTCCGAACTGAGCGGTATTCCCGGATGTTTATTAGCCCGCCAGAAACTGAACAGAGAGTTTCATAATGCCAATTGATTTCCATGATAGAATAAAGAAAAAAAAGCAAGTGGTGGCATAACAAGGACGGCAAATACAAGAGTTGAATAAGGGAGGAGTAGGCGCGAGGGGAGGAAATTAATCCACGAGTTGACGTTTTAGTCGCGAGATGAAGGCGTTATTGCGTGGGGAGATGAGACGGGACAAGAGCGGCCGTCAACGGCAGGGCGATGGACGGACAGGGAATCGGATAGAGAGCGCGCCCCCCGGTGGAAGAGGGTTCGTTGGGAGGTGGACGAGGGATGGGTGTGCAACAGACCGTTCGGGAGGGAGTAGATATCTCGCCTCAATCCGCGGGCGGAATTCCGCCCGCAATCTTAAATCCGAGACTCCGCAAGTGTCGATCATTTCTTCCCCAGTCTCGTGGGAGCCCGGGTTGGCGTTCGCCAATTTTGGGCCGGGGAGAGGTAACGGAGGCGGGGAAAAGAGTCCCGGCCAAAGCTCCCCACCGCCAATTGCCCATCCTCCCCCCCACTCCTCACGGGTGTCCATCCCGGCCAAATAAAGACGCTATCTAACGATCTAAGCTGATACTATTTCGTTCCCTTCGGCCACGATCTAAACTGCTCACCGATTCCTTGCGCCCTCCTCCCACTCCCTCTGTTCCCGTCAGTATCCTGTATTCATCCTACTTTTCGCCTGACTCCGCTCTTGCCCTAAAGCGTAACTCTACTCTCCAATGCGCAGGATGTGGATCAAAGGATACGTCGATACGTTAAGGAAAAAAATAGATTCGAGCATCTCTCTCCGTCGCGTGAATCATTTCGCGATTATATTGTCGAAGTTAGTTTACTGCGATGGAAAAAGTGAAAATAAGAAGCTTAAGTAAATGCGGAACCTAATCGCAAAACAAGTGCGTGCATAATTTTAGTGATGGTGAACTTTGAATCCGTGATTTTGAGGCGATGCCAATCGAATCCTATTATTGATTCTAATCGAAACGAATCGTTCGAGGTCGAAGCGGTAAAATGCCGATTTCTTTGAGATGTGGTGTGCAAATCGTAGATTTCCTCGAACTGATATGATGACTGATCTCGTCGGTCCGTTTAAAAAGTCGTTTTTATGAGATCGATGTTGCATAAAATGGAATCGTCTGTTTGCACGGCCCGTACGAGCTCGTAATGGGGCATTTTTTTCCTTCCTTTTCCATCCTTTTCCTCCTTGCTTGTTCGCTGTAAAGATATCGAGTGAAACAGTTCCCCCGTAGGGCGAACTCATCCTACTTCATTTCCTGGATAAAGATCTCTGAAGAGGAGGGAATGAGGTTTGTGTCGGTGCTGGAGCCGAGAAGGGAACTTTTTTTGTTCGGGAATGGTGTGGTGTGGGGTGCGGTGCGTTCAGCTTTTCCCACGCCCGGATCCAGGATTCGATTACATTGGGCGAGAGGGCTTCTTCGCTTTAGCACCACTGCGCTCCTTTCCTGGGTGCCTTGTGAATAGCGGTTTATGTTCAGCTCTCCATCCTTGATCAGGTGCAACGCAAATGGTAATGACACTGTGAAAATAAGTGGGATACTTCCGATAATTGCGCCTTTCTGTAACCATAAGACGTCGCGGACTAAGGGTTTATCGTCACCTATCCTCCATTCCATGATAAAAATTCTACCTGCCTTACATTACCAATCATGGACTTCGTTGGCATCTTAGACTGTGCGATGTACTGATTTGTCGCGCCAAGTACACTAATTGATTCTTTGTTTTTGCGATAATTTTTTTTGGGCTAAAGTGCATTCAACATTGCATCCACATGTCAAAATGCCTTCACGTTGGTTGTATGGGACTTGGAGTCATGTTTTATGTGGCGTTATCTTTTATAATTTAAACATTACGAATAGCCATTAAAGTTTCGGCTTTCATTGTATTTCAAAACTTGCAAACGACTCAAGTTTTCCCTGTGTTCCTTCATAATCAGGCGATGATGACACAATGCATTAAACTATTAGATGTTGTTTTAAGAGTTTTTTTTAAATTCATCGGAGAAGTGTATTTTCTAACGGTTCTTACTTTTATTGATCAGCGAAACTTCTTACGATGCGTCCATTTTATGCACAACTTTTCCTCTTGTCTCTTTTTGTGCGATATCGTGATTGTTTTAATATTGTCTCCTGTCCAAAATTGTTGTGTTCACATTATCTCAATGTTTTTGTATCGAGACACGATGTTGGATTTCGTCCAAGCGAAAACTAAGTTTACATCTTGATGCGATGTAGGTATTAGGCTTTTGTTTAGCAGCTCCATATAATACTACGATAAGAAATGGACTTGGAATCGAATAGGATTCATTTCTGTATCGTTCGGCGTTGACCCCTTCTCTAATGGCTAAATGGCCCTACACACCAATCAATACAGGCCTTTAAAAGTTAAAAAAAATATGAACGGAATTTAACGAAAACATTGGGAAATGAGCTTTTTTAAGACAGCCACGCAAGTTATGTCTTCTATTTCCTGAGAGTCGGATGAATTCCATGAAACCAAAACCAATTGTAAGCAGTGAGGTTTCGTTGTCTTTGGATTAAATGTGTTGCTAGTGGCCGCAGCATATTGTGATTGAATTGAGATTTACTAGTATTGAAGTAATTTTAACTCTTTTTAGGTATCAAGTTTCCTCCCATTAGATTGAGGATTTTTCGTCAGGTTCAAGTGAATTATTTAGTATCTGGAAGAGTTTTGGAAAATATGCGTATCCGGAAATGTTGACAATACCATCTGCCCCTTTCCATGACTTTATTCAAGCCGTATTGCCTTTCGGTACTTAGAGGGAGAGGTCGAACGCCTCGCCTTAAAGAGTATGTATCTTGCTGTTGGGGTACGACCTCGCCGTCGGTGAACCTTATAAGACCCTCTTCGTATTATATAGTAGTAACCTTCCCCATCGGAACCTCAAAGAGTTATGGCCATAAGCTTCGGTGCGTAAAAGGGAAAGCGCTGTTAACCATCGACCTTGAGGGCCTGCAACGTGGGGAGATGATTTTTTTTTCTGTGCTTGCGGACACTGTCAAATGAAAGCAATTGCTTGCTTAGGAAGCCTCCCGGTAATTGTCTGCGGAAATGTTTCACGGAGAAAGCGCTTTGCTGGAATTGAAAGAAAGAGGCCACGGGCAGAGCGCCGCTGCGACGTGCCTTCCAGTATCTACAATGCGGTGATGGTTCGATGAATTTCCATCAGAATAATCCATCCCACTTCATCCAGCTTCCTATGGCGTGATGTGTGGGTTGCGGCTGGCACAGGATAGCAGAAGTGTTTTAATCTTGCACGCGCTTCTGCTGATAGTTTGCCTGCGGAGCGATGTGGGGAAAAGCGCTCTGAAAGAGTCGGAAATATCAAATGTGGTTTTCGAGTTTTGCGATAGCCATTGAGGAGAAGCATAGCATTGCAGATATGACAATAGGCGAGACGACGTGGAGACTCTTTAAGGACGTCAGTGGGGTATGTTCTGTTCTGTTAAAAACGCGAATGTTTTCGGTGAGAAAAATCTTTCTCCTTGACTGGATTGATCTCCAAGAACGTTTTTGTAATGAAAAACTATAAATTTTTGGTTTCACAGTATTTTATTTAGACACGACTCTGGTTTGGCGTTGAACGTTTTCATCAGGTCGTATGATGACGTTGAATGTCGAAACATGGGTCATGTCCAACTGAAAAAATGGTGAAATGGCAAATTTAGAGTTGTTCATTATAATACGAATCAATTCATAGTCAAGCCTCCAACAAACAGTTACTACAAGAAACATTTTTGAGTTCAGGAGATTTGCGAGAGGAGAAGACCCTAAACTTAAACTGACTAGCATTCTATTACATACCATCTCTGCTTAAGATGCTTTGCATCTGCGTTTCCTGTCTCCTTTGGATTTTTCCTACAACCCTCTCGCCTCCACGCCAAGTCTTCTACTTAATACGTCCATGTCTCGAAGATCTATCGTTTCTTTCCGTTTGTAATATATACTTTTCACGAATATTTTCATTTCAATTATTTAAACTTGTCATGACTCTTCTCTTGTTAAATTGTATTTTCAAATTGCGATGCTTTGCAGGAGGTAGTTAAGGATTGTGTTAAATGCTTTGATAAAAAATAAAAGGGAGGCCTTGGTTTAGTTTCGACTTGCGTAATCGATATAGGTATCCCGAGTAATCTGGCACTGATCCGTGGAATTCACATCCCTGTGCGATGAGAGGCTGTCATTTAGTTCGGCAAACTCCGGATTATGTTTCAAAACGTCTCCTTTATAATCAGGCGGGCCGAACGGGCGTTGATGGCGGGGTCACGAGGTAGGGAAGCCATGGCTCAAGGGTGAACGGTTTAATCCAACGCTCGCAGTGAATTGTCATTCTGTTTTCACCTCTCCCGCCGACCTTTCCGTTTCTTTCCTCTCTCCCCCCCCCCTCCCACATCCCTTCGCTCTCGCCTTCCTGCTCAACATCTCCGTCCTCCGCTCGAATCGTTTCCCGTGCTCCGAGCAGGCTCTCCCTATTTGGATCCACGGAAACGGGCGTCCAAGCTCTTTGAATCTGGACCGCACAGCAAGGCAAGCCTTCGCACGCCAACCTTGTGGACGGGCGCGTGGCTTCCATTTCGAGGGAGATTTCACGTCTCGAATTGTTGTCGTGACGTCTCCTGTGACAGTAAGTAGGGTCAACCTACCCGATCGGGTGACGTGCCTTACTTCCTTAATAGACTCCCCGGAAAAGCATTGCGGAGTGCTCTTGAAACGAAGCTCGTCATCATCCTTGGCATTTATTCGCTGCGGGTGGGGGGTTGCATTTAACCAAAGAGATTCATTCCGGCGTCGTGCTTCGTGAATGGTATTCTTTCCCTGGTAAACGTCGCCTCCGCGATGGTCTAATAAAAAATTTCGGGATCCCCTTTCAGTAGAAAGAAGGATGATTTTTGCCACCCGTGGTCATACGATATAATCACTGATGAAAGTTAGCGAATCATTACGAGGATTATGTAAATCTCCGTCGAATATCTCCTTCCAAACTTTATTCGGCGCTTCACTTGCTAAGAAAATTTGTACCATCTTCTGTGGCATCGTTTTTGGGCCGTTCGTTGTACAGTCCACCCCTAAACATAGTACAGGATCATCACCTGTATTTAAGGGCCTACGTTGTTGTTAATCGTGGCTTAGCTCTTTCCATTAAAGACAGCATCGTACCCGTTAAGTTACCATACAGTATTCAGTGCGGACCGACTTGACACGATGCAACTCGAAGACATTCGCACGTGACGACCTGGAGGAAGTGCTTATTGTGCTAATTTTGTCTTGTTAAAGGCAAAAGAATCTCTCCCATTTATTTTAAATTGAAAACACTGCGGCATGATTATTCCAATTCCCATTTGTATTATTTGCGCAGCGTGGTTAATTTTCATCCCATTACCATTTCACGCTATAGCGCGTGTTTCTGTTATTAATCACCGTGCCTTAAAAGTGCTTCACGCCACACTTGCTTCTAATTGGTAGTAACATTCAACTTCGAGGGGAAAATAGTATCTCATTCTTCTTCACGTACGATACGAGTCATTCTTCGTTGCGAGATGCCCGGAATCATGGTCCGAGTGACCCGGTCTTCTTAAATGAATTTTATGACCAAGATAGGATTTAGGTCACTTTTTTTTAACAACGTCATCACGAAAGAACTCCTGAAAATAAATTTGAACTTACTGAGAGGGTATGTTCGTGACATTAAAACTTCAAGTACTTATCTAAACGTTAAGAATGCAGTCTATGTCCACGTTAATATCATCGAGCGATCTGTGAGCCTCTTTAGGCGCGTTGAGCGAATTCTTACCTTTGTGATGGAAGTGGGTGAACTACGATTATAAGTGTCGTAAGAGCTTCGGCTATCGCCTTGGGATATAGGGGACGGCTTTCATCTATTAGCGCCGCGAGTAATGAAAAACTTTGCGGCCCGGACGTTATCTGGTGGTCCTTTAGTTCATGGGATCCTCATAGGCTTGTCGTTAGTTGTTTCTAGGGTCAAACTGTCGACTTGATACCCATGCCCAAGGCCGGACTCGAACCCGCAACCTTTGGGTCTGCAGGCGATTGCGCTACTTGACTGACTAAACCCGACCATGAAGGGATTATGAAGTCGATTATTTAAAAATATGCCTCTTTTCGATTCGGGTCACAAAAGAGTGCAGCCTGTTCTAATAACTAATGTCTTATTTCAGGACGAATTCTGCGGTGATAATTCAAATGCTCGATCTCACGAATCTTGTCGATGATTTTTTGTTAATTCTAGATGAAATAATGAAGATGTGAACCGCAAGACATTCCCCTCATCTAATTTCCATCGACCCAGCTGTTAGGACGCGGTAACTTTCGCGGGCCCGCAGATTGTAACCCGTGCAAGAACTTATTTACGCACACCTGCGCAGGAATAGTTCTCCTGCTCGAAATCCAATGTCGTTTGAAACTTGAACATTCGTTCCTGCCACTTGTGAGGCAGCAAGTTCCAGTTTTCCAGAACCTTGGCCATCGTCATCACCGACCAATGCGAGTTTTTTTTGTCTCGCCATTAGAACCGGATGTCACACTCTTGATCTGTGCTTTGAGACCGTGCTCACTCCATAATGGGGCGGCCTGGCTACCCCGCGGATTTCCAGTATTCGGATCGAGAGAGAAAACAGTTATTACAAGCTTAAAAATCGTAGATGTTTTTCGTAGTGCTATTAATGTTGGGGTAGGGATTTGACGGAATAATCTGGAAATGATTTAAGGCGCTGTTTAGCGATATTTGAACTATTTGGGATATGTATAATAATTTTTTTCTCCTTTCGCGGATAGTTAAGGAGCTTGAGACATTTCGAAGTGAAGTTTTATCATTTAATCGCTGGAATAGATGTGTAAATCGGTGACAGCACCTCTATACATACATTGGAAGGGCAAATGTAGATGTAACTTATTGGGGATGGGTTTTGACTATTTTATGTATGATTTCTTTTGGTCCGAGCAAAAAAGTTGCAATTGTGTGCTAACGAGGTGTTAGAATAAATGAACTTGGAACCTTATTGTACGAGTCATATTCTGGAGCGACATTCCAAGAGTTTTATTTGATGCTTGATATACTTATATTTAATTTCGTAATGTTTGTCGCCATGAGTAGTCATCGAAAGGTGATGTAATAATCTATCTAATGATCTGCCAGTAGAAGAAAGTAATTGGTTGGCCTTATTAGAATTTGGTTGGATTCAATAAAGCGACGAAATGTAAGAGTGTGCATGTTGATTGCATTTTTTATTCTCTTAGTTACGGCGTTTAGGTGGGAACTTTATGAAGTTACATAGATTTTTTCCGACTGTTTGTTTGTTTTGGAGGATTCCATTGAAGTTTTCTCGGAGAAAAGTTACTCGGGCGGTCTAGTCGGCCAGTGAGAAATCGTTGATGACCCTCATTGACCTGCGATAGAATACCGAAGGGAGCAGGGAAAATAATTTCTCGATACCTAATTTACACGCGTGAATTTCAGCGCGCGTTGCAATAAAACTGATATGATATCTATACTTATTGAATCATCCGAGGCATTATGAATTTTTAGCCTTCCTTTATAAGTGCAATTGTTCTGATGTCTGAATGTTCAAAAACATGTAATCATGTGAACAGTACCAATGTAAATGTACCGGGGGTGAGTGCTAGACAGAACGAGAGTCCGTACGAGAATTCAGCAGATGTGAATCTTTGGCAAGACTGGGACTCGAACCCGGGGTAATACAGTAACTGTTCGGAGGCTCTACCACCTCTGGTGTGGTCCAAAATCGGAATTTTGCTGTTTTGATTCTGAGGAAGTGTTCGAGTACCACGATTCATCAGGCGAAAGTGTAAACGGTGAGATATTTCTAGAATCTCGCTAAAAGGTAGTTATTCCATGTACTGCGTGTATCATCTCACTCTTGGCTAGGGGATGAAGATCATTTCCAAAGATTTAAAACGGTTTCACTCGGTTTTGCCGATGTTGTTTTCCTTCTGTGAGGCATCTCGAGCCTCCTTAGCGTATCAAAAATCATTGGATCTAACCCCACGATAAAGAAAAAGAAAGCGTAATAATTTGTATAATTCATCTTCAGTCGAATTCGTCTTTAGTACCTGTCCATTTTAGAGGTGAGCGTTTTCCAAAATTTGAGGGTTCCCTATGGACCGGCGAAAGTAGCACACCGACATCCTTGATAACGGATCCATATTCCTGTGAATTATAGTGTTCTGCGCAATTTTTATTTCTCTCTCGATCGCCTGCGGATGATTTATCATGAATGTTCGTCCCAGGCGAACGGCTTTACAACGTGCCGTTCTGGCACTGCAAGCGGTAGTGCACCCTCAAATAATTCCTCCCGAAATGTAATTTGTGGAGTAATTACGTTGCGAGGCGTCGGGCACGCCGTGGTGGAGTGGCTTTTTAATCTCGTGCGTGCGAGCGTGAGCAGATTCTTCGTGCCCGCCGTTACGTGCATCGACGTCCTGGGAACTGGTTGTTTCCTTTCCGGAGGTGGTGGCCGGAGTCGTCCCGTCCTCTCCAGCCTCGGGAAGGAGACGCGAGCTGGAGGGAACGCTCTCTCCCTTCCAATCTTTTTATGGGAAAATTAGGAGAGTTTAGAAAGCGAGCGACCGTAATCGCGAAATCGAAATTCATTGCCTACTCCTCTCTCCGTCGGCCGTCCAAACATCTGCGGTCCGTTTAAGCGGCGATTCTTTTTTTTCCCGTGGTCGATGCTTCTCACCCGGGTAAATGGCACGGCTTAGGGTTTACTGTCTTGGGTTCCTCGTGAGACTGCCACGCCCCACTTTTAGCGAAAACCCTCCCGCATCGCCTCCGTTGTTAAAGTACTTAATGTGCATCGCCGTAAAAATAACGCTTTCACGCCTTTGACGAATTGGTACGCCACTACGTTCTTTTCTTCACTCAAGGTTGTTGGAGGAAGTGCTTTTTTGTGAGTTCAGTCCCTTCCCAGTTTCTAGTGCACGCTCCATCAAGGTTTCGTTTGTGATGTGAATTATTTCCAATCGTGAATGTTAAAAATGTTACATTGGATCGAAAATTAAGTAATTCGTCATACTGTTAGCCTTGCTGCGCTTTAGTTCTATGTAGTATGCAAAGTTAGTCGTTTGACCGTCACTCGAATTTTGTCACTTCGATTCCTTTAGTCGTGACGGTGGTTTACGGGCGTTGAAATCACTATCGAAGGAGCAGAGACATCCATTATTAGTTTCAACGGCCGATGATGAAGTTTAATCGAAAAAGAATTTACTAGGCGCCATTCTCCAGCAGAAATCTTTAACACGGGTATGTGTAACAACGCATTGTGAAATATAAAAACTGTGTAAGTTCCACTGAATTTCATTTCAAAAGACCGGTTTCGTCAACTGATGATGCCGAATGTTCGACGAAACCGGTCGTTTCAAGTAAAATTCAGTGGAACTTGCGAAGCTTTAATTTTTCACAATTCATCTTGAAATTCCGTAAAGTTGAGGCGAATACCATAGAAGGCATATAACGGGGTCATTTATAGTTCTTCTTTTTGACCCGTTCTTAACAGAGAACCGTGTTTTCCGCGTTTCTTTAATAAATAGATATTTCGACGATATTACTTAAATGTGGAACTTAAACACAGATCTTATCATCATCATTTTTAATGAAAACGATGTTATATAACTAGGTATATAACGCATTCCGCACTAATATGCACTATGTTTGGGCATTTCGGCTAAGACGAAAACATTTTATCTTGGCAATTTGGACTGTGGGTGAAAATGAGAATGCTATTTGGTGAGACTTGATTTATCAAGCAAACATCCATTCTGGTTATCAAAATAAGATCGAAATCATGGAGCGCATTTCATCCCAAGGAGCCGAAACCAGTGGAACATTTCATGGAACAACTCGGGCACCGTTGAAAACTTGTTGGATAGCTCGTCTAACGAGAGCACGGAATTCGGGCGCCTGTTATTCGTCTTGCAATGGCATTCAAGTTCGCCTCAATGTCCACACTCGGATGTCGTCCCTTTCCCCGCGGATTCCTTTTCGCGTCTCTTGTCGTGATGTTTCAATTTGTACAGCCTCGGTGAAAGCAAGGAATACCCCGTGCAACACGCTTTATTCACGAGAGCGAGTTTTTTAACTACGGAGGTGCGGCTTCGTAGTCCGCAAGCTGTTTTTTTTCTAACTCCCACGACCCCACTACCAATTCGATGCTCATCTCTATATCACCGTCGACCCGAAGAAAAGCAATGTAGGTTCTCTTGGCTCCATAGGTGATTTCGATGCAGGATTCGCCTCTCCGATGTTCAGTACGTGCGAGGGCGGCGACGTTGAGGCAGATGAGTGCTCCAATGGAAGAATCACTTCTCTATTTGGTCAAAGAGGCCAAGCGTGCTTCGGCAACTGAGTGGATAAATTTATCCGGCAGAGAACTACCGTCTATATTTTCTATATGTATAATAGTTAGTCAACTCGTGGTGATCTTAGCTCCGATTCTTCTTTTCTCGAGCGGGATAATTCTAGTGCATCGAATGAATGGGATTTAAATTATTTTATCATGGCGATAACATTTACTAATGTTTGACATTTGTCGTTGAAATTTAGTCGATATTTTGTGCATTCACTTTTTTTGTGGAGGACATTTAATAAATTTTGAAAGCGTGCACGTAATATGGTACGCGTGTTATTAAAGGAATCAGCATATCGCACTTAGTGCTGACTGTCATACTTCAGGTTCTGTCATACTGTTGACACTCTACTTCCCTAATAAAAAAATTGGTGTTGATTTTTTTTGAGATCGGCAGCTGTTGGCGAATATTATCTATCAACATCATTTCCGCCTATGAATACCTATCGTGTAGTCGTTATATTCGTCATATATTCGTTTGTTTAAGTGTGAAGGGAAAGGCGAATAAAATTGGAAATTAGTTCAGCTATTTAATTCTTTTTGCCTTTAATTGCAGTTCGACTTATATTTTAATATTTGGATAATGGTTTTATAATTTAATACTTGGTGATGTAAATGATAGAAATAATAATGGAATTACCCAGTGGCATGAGGTTCATGTATCATCCCGCTGCGTGTAGCCCCTGATTTTAAAGTCCTTTGGCGGGCGCACTTCCGGAAGGTGAGCTAACATAGTACAGTGAGTGCATAGCTTATCGAAAAAATGAAATGAAAGCCCTCGGCTGGGGGAAACTGTCGTGGATCCTATCTTTTATTCCACCCATCGTCGCAATCGTTATATAGCTGCCTGTTTGGTCGATGAGTTGGAGCGCGGTAAAAAGAAATGTTCACGCATTCACTTCGGATTTGATTGCTGTATTGCCCATTGACCTCTAGGAATGGAAAAGTCGGAACGGAAAAAAATAAAGGAGAATCAGTTTCCAAATATAATAGTAACATGTTCAAGTAAGAAAAAAAGGGAAATATTACATGATAGAATTCTTATGGCAGCATAAGAGGGTTTGAAAACCCTAGATGGTTAAAAGTTTTACTGATATTTCAAATATACCAATACTATTCTGTAAATTATGAGAGTTAGTTGTATATTTTAACTGAATTCATTGCGTACCTCGGAATATTCAGGTACAAGTACTTGATTAACTAAATATAACTTCTATCTTAAATTATAAATGATTTCCACAAGCTTAAGTCGACCTTGATTACTTATGTCTGATTTATTCTGTAGGATTTTAAATTGATAAGCCTTATAAAATTTGTTGTGGCCACCACATTATAACAGTAAATAAAGTATTGATACTGGTATAACATGAGTTCCTTCTAATACTGCTAAGGTCGGTACAGAATGCCATGGAGGACGAGGTAACGTAGTCAACAAATTAACTATTTGAATATAGGAGACAACAATTCGAACGAGACTTCTCGACGGAAACTGAAAAAATGTAAAATTTATGCAATCTTTCTGTCAAGTATTGATGGATTAATGATCATTCTCACTGGACCGTTATTTGTACGCTTTAAAATTTTGAAAGACGAAACTATGACGGGTCCAGCGAATGTACACAACGGAGACGCTTGAAATATACACGTAGAATAATTCCGATAGAATGAGTAGTGACTACAGCTTTGAGAAATTGCGCGTTGTTCTCGATACGTGAAGAGGAAATCAGAGCGTAGTCGAAAGTTACTCCCAAACTCTAAATAGTCGTTGCACATGGAAGGACGGTGGTAACTTTTGATGAAACTTTAAAAATAAATCGGTGGAAAATTACGACGTCGAACTGCGTAAACTAATGGCCTTACATTCACTTAAATAAATGATCTTAGAATTGGTGAAATGCCTTTCCAACTCGTGTTCCTTGCACTCGCCACTTGCCAGCGATGACCATGCGGACTCCACCCCGCGGAATTCCATTCACCGCGGCGTGGGTGTCGCTTGAAGTGGCCCTGAGCGATAGCCAATCGACTGCCTGGATATAAAGATTCAAGCTCGACTGTAATCTCATTCGATTGTGCTGCAGTCCGGAATAGATTATTTAAATAGTTTTTCGGGACTTGTGGCTGCCGGCAGTTATTTTTGCTCTCTCTAGTGTGACCTTAGGTGATCGTAGCATTTGTATTTCGCTCGGATGGAGTGCCTCAAGAACCCTCTGAAACTCCTCTCTGCTGGCGGCGGCGACGGATGAAAACGTACCGTAGTGATGACATAATGAGAAATGCTCGTCTAATGAAGTAGGTAGGAGTTTCGTAGCTGTGTAAAATGTGAGCATTGAAATTCCTTTGGAATATCACGGTGACACTAGAATAACTCATGACCTTCAAGGTGCATCTCTGATACTGGTGTAACCGCTTTAAATAAGGATTGGCGGAGTCTTCAGGTGAACTGGGTCGAATGAGATGGTTGCTATGATTACTTGTGGCAGACATTAGATGTACTACTTAACTGAGTTTTGTCAACGGAGCGAAACGCCCTCTGACTTAAAAGAGCATCCTTTGTAAAAGTAAAAATGGTATAAAGCTAGACATCTGTATAAAATGCACCATGATCAAATATAGACAAATTATGACAGGCAGGTGCAGTGCAGGACGTTTTTGATTTCTTCGTGATTCCAGACAAGAGCTTCCGTGAAGCACCAACCACGAAAAAATTTCCAATTCTCGTGATTCAAAAAAAAATCATTCAACTCGGTTACATATTTTAAGCTGTGCCTATCCTGCCTTTTGTCTTTCTGAGGGGTTCTCCCAGTTTGTGTTTCGGGTGAATCGTGTGAAACAGGTCATCTTATGGATTTTTAACGGTTTTTTTCCGGATAGGTAATCGAATGTCACGGCCTGGGAACCTTCACGAAAAGGACTGAGTTTCCCACGTCACGACTTTGTGTGCCGGGAACCGTGATTAATGAGAATCCAATTCCGCCGAGCTATATCGCAATGTCGTCGGCGGGACGAAGAAAGTATTCTTTATCCCAAAACACAATGGAGTTCTACACTGCGGGGGATAACGAAGTTCTAGACCTTTGACGTAATCGTGCCTCTGCAGAGACCTTTGTTCCATCACCGTATAGTGACCAGTCCGTCGCAGTTCTCATTCCAAGAGTGGGTCGAAGAGTTATTGATTTGGATACAGGGATAGAGGGGAAGTAGGGCAATGGGAGTACTTCAATCTGAGGAGGATTGGGGGCGAAGAGAAAAGGAATTCGCGTTTAAAATTTAAACTCACGGGTATTAAACGCAAGAAGGCAAATGTGGGAACATTTGGGGAGGAAATATTTGTTAGATTTACGTTCCGTTTTCAGGTTGTACCGTGATAAGGATTGCAATAAGCCTGGGAAATGAGGGATTTAGGGTATTGGCAGAAATAAGCAAGTGGCGAGGAATATGGTTATTTAAATATGTTAAAAGTCTGATGTATTTCCCCTGCCTGTTGCGAAAAAAAACTATGCAGCATTGATGCAAAGGCTACAGAACTTTTGTTTAGATTAATTTCAGTTTAATTAGTATGGTAAATAACGTGGTGAAATATGGTGAAATTTAATGGCTTCAATTTAAGTGGAGGAAATAGTGTATTAATTTGCGAATACGAATACCTCATTTCTATTAGTCGACGTATTTTTTACCATCGTGAAATTAAAATCAAATATTTAGCCTTGCAACACCACCTTCCTTTTATTGATGATGATTGGAAAATCGGGAAGTAATCAGTGTTTCAAAAGAGTATTATGTTTTAAATTTAGCATAGCATTCTTTTATCCAATCGCGAGTGAGCTGGTATGGAATAAAACGACAGATTTGAAGCAATATTCTATATGCTCATAGAGTAATAGTTTCGAAACAATATGTTCCCAATATCAGAATTTCGTTTTACAATTATTATTTGTAGCATGCAATGATGTGTAGGAAATATTAATTATTTTGCTGATATATTTAATTGTTAGTGGTGGTCTGCGTGCATATTGACAGGTTTTGATGGAAACTGAAACAAATGGACCCTATAATACTCCTCTAAGTCCTAACTAATTTGACACGAAATATCCTTTGACATCGTTCTACATATTAAAAACTCCTTTAGTTATGTATACATTCTGCCTCCCTGTATGCCACCCAAAAGACCCACTCTCTTCCTGTCTCTGCCTCGCTTTCCCAACTCTTATTATCGCTTTCAGTATCTCATTGAATCTCCTGCATCCACTTGTCCTGCCATCTTCAAATTTCTCTCAGCAGCTGTCTCTTTTCCCCTACCATGCCTATAATTTCGTTTGTTTTCCATCCTTCTCCACACTCACATCTCGGAAGGCCTCCATACGCCTCTCCCGTCTCAACTTGCCAAGTTTCTGAATCGTACAAAGCTACGTTCCCGATTAAAGTTTTTCCTTGGGTTTTCTTTACATATTTACCTAAATATTCGATTGATGACTTTTTAACTCTAACTCTCTCCTCTAATATCAGCAGGCTCCGGTTTACCATTCCTCATACGTCCACTCCCTTTATGCAATTTAAACTACGAACCATAGCATATAAGCCTGAAGAGGTGAGATATTCCAAAATAAACACCTAGTGGTTATAGTAATTTGTTCTGAGGAAAGCTAAAGAAAGAATGGCTGTGAATCCTCAATCGACGAGTCAACTCATCTCTCCTCGCACGGAATCTTAGATGGAAAACATACTCGCACGTACTTATTTACTCGTCCGTGCTCTGACTTACTTGTCCGAAAAAACTGTTCGTTGCCATCGGTTCAAGTTCATTCCTCTGACTTCTCCCTCCGTACCACCGTATGCCTTCGTCTCGAATTCGGATGGACGCGATTTACATTCAGCCGTGGAGGCGACTAAATGATCCGCGTGCTCTCGTGCAGAACGGCCGCCTCTGCCTGGAGGCTCGGGAATATTTTTTTTCACGCCATTGGAGCTTCCTCTCTCGGGTTCCATTGTTACTCCCTTTTGGCCCCATCCTTCGGATGCGATAACGCCACCCCCACCGTTTTCCACGACCGCCGGCCGATCGCTCTCCCACGCCCATCGCTTCGCATTTCCGCAGCGCCCGTGTGATGGCATCGTCGGCCGATCATGGGTGCCGGTCGTCCCATTGTGCGCGTCTGCGCGAGAAGTGGCATGTCGATGATCCATCGCCGGGCGGAATGGCGTCCCACTTCGCCCTCGGCACCAGTCCCGCCCTCTCTCCTATGAGGCCCTCGCTCACCATACGCTTTTACGAGTTTATGCATGCATACGTACTCGCGCGACGGAATGTTAAAGGATGCCGATCCCTTTAGTTTGCAACTGTATTGATTTATTAACGCGTTTCATTATGTCTTTGAAAAAATGAAAAGCATATGGCATGTCTTCGTGTTGATAATTTAGGATTAAAATACTCGTAATCCATCTAAGCGTTGTCAATTAGTAGGCGGACATTGCCAAGTGGGATTAATGCTATTCTTCTTATCGAATTGAAAAAATCTAATTGCATTGACTGTTCGCTACAAGTGTCTACAAAATCCATCGAGGCGATTTCGTTCTGCATTACGATATACCCCTTCCATCTCCACGTAGGTGCGTGCCGCGGAGGGTACTGCGACACCAGCCTTCAAATGTATTCGTAATAATAATGCCAGGTTACAGTTATTTTTGTTTTCAAATGTTGGGATACTCGTTCTGAACGCCAATTGAGTGAGGGAGAAAAGACTTAAAAATCATTCCGTCCTGGCGACTTATCCTATTTTATCCAGGTGGACTTATCCGGCGAAATAGTTGGGGCTTTCTTAATTCTCTCTCCAAGGGTTTTAGAAGTTAACTCGAGTGCCCTCTTACCTTTCCAACTTTCATTTTGGCTTCCTCTCTTCGTGACTGGAGGTTATCTCACTCTACTTTCTACGTAAAACCTCTACCCAGTGCTTTTTCTTGTTAGATCTTTTCTCGATATTAATGGATTTTATTGGTACATTATCTAATTCTTAATTCATATGAATCTTGAGCAAATATGAAGAAAATATTAGTAAACATTTTCACATGGATCGTATTTGTATCATATTCCGAAATTGGGTTATTGAGCGGAGACGATTTGTGTAGATTGAGGCTTTTTTGAGTTGTTGGTATGGCGGAGAATGACAAAAATGGAACAGGAAACACATACTGAGAACTACTGCGCTTGGTGAGGAACCTAAGAAGGTTGTTGAGATGAAGTCGATGAAGACAAAATAGATACAGGAGGCACTGTGAATCAATACAGCGTTAAAGTGATAAAAATTAGCTTCAGGCTAAGGCGAAAATTGAGTTTTATGACCGCGAGTTTAGTTCAAAGCTTACCATTATACAGCTCAATAACTGACAGACGAGGTTACTATGGTTACAATGTTTAAATTCAATAATCAGCCAATCCTATTAGTATTTGTTAATATAATCGGATTTGTCAATAATCTCAACGTTAAGTTAACTTTCACGTCGGCCTACGATTGGATTTAACGAGACATCATAAACCGGAGCTTAAATGTAATGCACAGGATTGTTACCTTAAATAATGCTTAAAAGTGCTGCATTCCTTAAAAGATCACGGCGTTGTGCATTTATTCTCAGGGTTCACTTTGTGAGCTCACTTGATGACCTTTAAGCTACTACTCAAAAACATTTTAAGTCGTGTATTCCACATGTCTGCTGCCTGTACCGAATCCACATTTATTGCTCGTAGTAAATGTGAAATAGCGCTGCCCCTTGTGCCTTTCCCCCGCTTCCCTTCTCATGGAGCCAATATTAAGCGATTTTTCAGTCTCGGAAAGAGGTCGGTCGGCGTTCCTCAACCGTCGATGGAGGTTTCCGCGGACGATTGGCGCCGTTGATGTTTTGTGCTACGTTGATGGATCGAGCTGCGAGTTCCAACAGAAAGTGCGGTGGCGCGTTTGCTGTGCCAACTGCGCCGTTCGTTCGTTTTCGACTGGAAATAGACTATCCCCAGTCAACTCTGGTGGAGTTTTATTGCACGGTGATCCTTAAATCAACGTCTTTCACCTCAACGGAGCTCATTAATGCCATTCGATAGTGACACTAGGCATTGTGATTTTTCACGCGTTAAGTGTATTCATATTTGTATTTCAATCAGCGCTTTGCTTGAGAGCACATAGTGTCCGTAGAATTTCATTTATGTTCAATTGCTTTACGAACCTCCCCGCATTCGTTTTGGTTTTCTGTAACATGTCAGAATTTAGTATTTTTTTGGATTTTAGTGTCCTGCAAGCTACCGCTTAGGTGTGTGGCAGGGGGTGAATACACACCGGACTAATTTTTACCCCTACCGTGGTCAGACAACATTATTCTGATCCCTTATCGTGGGAAAAATGGCAACTTTAATTTATCTATTCTGAACTTAATCTCTCTAATTTTACTGGTATGATTTCGCCTGCCGTAGTACGATATGGTATTATGCATTTTCAACATTATCGCAAAAGAAACCTTCCAAGTGATTTAATCTGTAGTTAACCTTCCCTCCGTGAGTAATTCCTGGACTATCTCCTCTAATAATTTTGATACGCTACTAAGTTGATCATAAAATTTTTTAAAATCTCTACGCTTCACGCGTTGGCAATCAATCCAGCTTCATGAGGCCTAACTAGCGAAAGGTAACATTTATCTTTCACATTTTTATCACATTTGCCGAGTACCAAATAATTAAATGCTAAATTGATGAATTATTAAAAATATTAATGCATTGGGTTGCAATAGTATGAAATGGAAGAATTCCAGTCAGTAGTTTATAGCGATTGGGAACGGCATGGTGTGGTGACTAATGTGCTGGCTTCCGACCCAAAGGGTCCGAGTTTGAATCCTGGCGGCAGCAGATCTTTTTCAGTGGTATCTCGATTCCTACTTGAGGTGATTTGTGGAGAGCACTTTGAGTACGCCGTCCGTCGGATGGGACGTCTTGGCGCCTTTCGTTGAAAGTAGGCTGAAGCCGACGCCGGGTTTCTTTCCGCCCTCCATCCTCTCCCTAATGGCTCAAATGACCTCAGCTGTCAGTCATAGCAGTATCGAACTTTGAGTGAGTCGGGTGCACTCTCAAGAGCGCTGATTTGGCTACTTCCGTGTAGCTATTATTTTCTGTTTCTTTGGAGCTAAACCTCAATCAGTGTCCCCTCGTTGAAATTCCCTCAGATCCTTCGCTTCGGCTCTAAGAAGAAATCGTGAGGTCCATCACTGGCTTTCTCGACAACCCAAAACGATAACCAGGTCAATAGCGTTGTCTCCCCTCATTAATTCGCTCTCAGGTGTGTGTGTGTGTGTGTGTGTGTGTGTAGATAGTGCGAGAGCTATTGTCGTCGTAGTTGGAGGAGTCAGCACAATGCGCCGATTGGATGGCCGAGGGCCACGTGCATTCTTTTTTTGGTTGACAAGCGAATATACTTCAGAATCTCTCCCATTGGAAAGGCAGCGAGGTTGAAGAGAACCTTAACGCCACTCTCCTCGAAAAGGGAGTCTTCTCTATACCCACGCGGATATTTATATGGGAGACGTATACTTCGACCCTTCTCACAGCGTCCCCGCAATCATGGGGGTAGATGTCAGGCTGTATTCGGTCGTGAAAACGATGCAGGATGTATAGTGAATAACTCTTGGCGAGTTCATAGAAGCGCAATTCATTATGACTTACATTAATCAAGGGGACGGATAACTCCAAAGAGTGTTTCCAAATTCCCGTGAAATCTCTCCAAACGAAAACCCGATGCATTTCCCTTCTGAGATTGGCATTTTCCAACTTCATTCAGGTTCGCTTTCATTGTGTAAACGCCGGTTCCAGCAAGGCTAACATTTAAAACTTAGTCACGATGCGATTCTTTTGATTTCGTGAAAGGTCACTGGCAACATCATCTTCACTGAGGGCACTGAGTGACTGCTATAGATTGCGGTATGGTGTTAATTTTGTTGAGTGAGATTCGAGTGATCCGTGGCTGTTGAAAACTGATCGGTTTTTATCTGTCGGGTGTGGCGTGCGACTTCCTGTCGGGGTAACACGAAACGTAAGGAACTTTAGTCCATGTTTGGTTGGTTTAGGTTGCACTGAATCTGTGCTGTAACCGCTAATGTAATATTATAGGGCGATGCTAAATATCGTTTGTAAAGACAAAATACCTAATGAATAAATTTATTAGAGGGTTGGGGAAAAGTGAATTCCCAATTCCCTCTTGAGGAATATGAGAAACAGGTGGAAAATTTTAATAAAAAATATGTATAATTTTAGGTGCCTTCGAATTCTGGATATCCCAAATTCGTACCTACAATGCACAGAGTTCGTATAGTTACCGCTAGGGCTACTTTGAATGACGTATTTAATGTACAGGAGTAGCGGATAATCATCATTTCTCTTCACCTCCGTGGTTTAACACCCCAATCGAAATTAATCGGCAATTGAGTGGGAGACCTGCAGTGATGGAGTCATGGATGCGTATAAAATGTGCGTTCGTGGGTGCGAAAGTTCAAAGGAGGTCATAAGTCGTGAGCCAACGAACCCAACCATCTGCAATTTTCCAGTGGGAAAAGGAGACTCATTCTGCAGAAGCGTTCTCGGCAACCATGTAATCATGGCTTCGTTATTGAAAAAAGCGTGTGCATGGAGATTATGTCGAAAAGTAACAGAAGATTCAAATCTCCGGTGTAAGTAGTTTGTCAGAAAAAATTACGAGTCCTTAAAACTTGAAGGCACCTCGTACGTCACGAGAGCTCGATGAAGACAATTTTGGAAAAAATGTCAGAAGGAAGAGATTTTGAGGAAGGAATGTCCAAAAAATAATGGAAAATGCTAGCTTATTCTCATTTACGCAGAATTGAGAATAAGAGCAGGAAACAGCCCCCTGGAAGACTGCCGAGGATCAATGAGAGGGGGGGGGGTCGAGATGGTGCGGGGTCTAACGTACTGGCTTCCCACCCAGAGGGCCCGGGTTCAAATCCCGGCGGTTTTGAATATTTTTCAGAAGTATCTCGATCCCTACTTGAGGTGCTTTGTGGAGGGCACTTTGAGTGAGTACGGCGTCCGTCGGATGGGACGTTAAGCTGCGGACACCTTGGCGTCTTTCGTAAAGAGTAGGCTAATACCGACGCCGGGTTTCTCTCCACCCTAGATCCTTTCCAGTCCATCCCCTATGGCGCAAATGACCTCGGCTGTCGGTCGCCTCCCCTAAATACTACTACTACTACCAATGAGAGGATTGAGCACCCAAGGGGTAAGACTGTAACGACCTCGTTGATCTGTGTGTTTTAAAACAATAAGGGAAACCCATGGTGGTTTAAAATGTCGCCAATATGTATGTCCTCCATCGATGCACCGATTTAAAGGTATAAAATGTATATATTCCAAACTAAAATCTTTTCCGATGCGTCATTTCTGAGAAAAACAAGCTCGACCACCATCGTTTACATTTGGCAAGAATTTTTAGGTCGACATCATGTTCTCAAACGTTCTTGGATGTGAAATGTATTGAAATCGAGTCACTTGTGGAAAATGGAGAATCATTGGTAAAATTTGAATGTGTTTAAAATTCATCATTAACAAATTCAGCGATTTTTTCGGCTGGCTTCATGCTCCAAAACTCTCTTGGATATGAAAGGTCTGCTAGCCGTGTGAATTAGTATAGTTCAATGAAGACTCGGTTCCAGGTACTTTAACCTAAATGTATGTTTGAATCGGATTTACTGTGGTTTTAAAGATCTTGGATTTGGTTTCAAGTGTATTCTTACTGATTTAGAAGATAGACTAAATTTTATAAATCATTAGAAGCATATAAAATTTTGAATATTTCTAACTAGAAATTTAGTCCTTTTGGAGAACTCGAGGGTTAAATAGCCGACAGACACGGTGGCTAATCAGTCGAGCATTAAAGAAGGAAAAAGCGACAGTTAATTGAAAAATAAATAATAAATTGGAAGTCGTAGTAGCGGAAACTTTTATAAATTTCAGTGCCTTGTACAGAGCCGGTAAATATTTGTGTATTGGGCAGCCAGCTTTCCCAATAGTGCGGGATCTTTCCTAAATACTACGAGGTCCGTTAGAGGTTCAGCTGAGAAGAGTACTCACCTGTAGTTAAATGCTATATCCTCCGGTGGAGCAGCCAGAAGCGATCTACCCGTGAGCCGCCAATTGTCGAATTTTGCGAAAAAGAAATACTTTTTGCAGATTTAAATTGCGTAAGTTTCAGAACATTGAAATAGATAGTTTTAACTCCTCGTCTTTGTCAAAATTCATTAGTTGTCCTTCATAATGCCGTAATTGATGATTGCTTCCTATTGTTGACCAATGCTCTCATCACCACTAATCTTTCAAATGTTTTTAAATAAAACATTCAAAGTATACCCTAAGGAAAAAACGTACTATATTTGTCGTCAAACTTCGCATCACGGTATACCGGCACCTTGGGCTGCATGCGGAACTACGTGTGGTGCCAGAAAATGTGTCCTATGCGAATTGATGTTCGGTGCACCACTCGTTAAAAATGTTGGCGCCTGCCAGCCATTGTGCCGCCCGAGGCACATGGCCAGGGAGCGTTTAATCACTGCTCTTTGTTCGAGTATCGGACCTTCATTCCAGTCATCCAATCGCGTACAACCCACGATTACATTACGATTTCCACGGAACAGTTTTTTCATAAAAAATATCCCAGGGGTAATTATCTGACATACTCTAATTATACTGATCAAAATGCCTTGCGGATTCACGAGTATTCTTAAAGCAAACTTCTGAAGTTGCGCCTTCAGAAGTTGACTGCTAGTTTTTACCCTCAATAACCAGTTAGTGTTAAAATTTACTTTGAAATTGAATTCAAACTCTCGTAGATTTAAAAAACGGGGCATTCGTAGCATTAGTTGTGACACCGCATTCCTTGGTCTCCGGGTGCCTTGACTTAAATAGTAGTGCTTCGTAATACTATGCCCATGATATTAATTAATTTTGGGGGAGGGGATAGTGGAATTGGGATTATAATTGAAAAAAAACGGGGTAGTACTACTATAATTTGGGGTTATCGCGGCTAACATCTTCAATTATAATCATGCATCACCCGTTTCATGGAAATCAAGGAATTAGGGTTTATGAACGCAAGACTTTTTACTTCCATTGCAGTATACGTAAGGAGCCAGTAGTGTCCCAGGTTGAAAGGTCAGCTATGTTAGGTTAGAAACGTAATAATCGTTTCTGTGATCTTTAGATTTTGAAGACATACCGTGGGTAAGAGGATGAATTGTAATTTTTAATTTAATGAAACACAAAAGGGACGTGGTAGTCCAGCGGGTAGAGCGCTGGCCTGATTTGATTCCCAGGAACACCTCCGAACTCCATCAGCTTCTCCCGAAATTTGTGATATTTTCGGGCGCCACATCTTTCTGGGAAACCAACGGCGGCACAGGGAAAGGAACCCCCCCCCCACCACCATTACCCTGAAGTGTGAATTTCACACACCGTCGGGCGTAGTACTGGGTGAACTCTACCATCAAATAACAAACCGAACTTAGGGTTGATAATTGTGGTGGTAACATGAAGCTCTAGTCAAATCATCCTTTCCTGTTTTGCTCGGCTCAATGTTATCCTAAGGCCACGGGCCAAATTTCTTTCCCCGCGTCCCAGGGAGGTCACGGTGCGCGGATTTTGAGCCGGGATGCGGTGTTGTTTGCTCGACGCCCCTTTATTTCATCCCACCGCCACTTTTCGTTCATTTCCTCCCAGCCCAGCGCTACCCGCTCGCCTGAAGGGTGGACCGCTCTCGGCTCGAGACCTTTTGCAGAACGGCTTGCGTTATAGTTACATCACATCCAGGCGAATTTCGTGACTCGCTGGGGTGCGGGAGAGGAGGAGGTGCTTTCCTAAGCTCGCAACTTTTAACCGGCGGCGACCCATTCGGCTCGTTTCCACAATCTCATCGGCGAAGGCCCAAGGTTCGGTCGTGAGGGACGGTTCGCGGGGCCCTTCTCTCCATTGCGCCCACCCCCCATCATCATTCTCAATTGTCGGTTCCATTGCTTTTCGAGCGGCGCGCGTCCGAACAAAAGGCGGATCATGTTCCTGTCACGCCTGTGCTGCCGTCGGCGGTGCGCGCCATATTAAGCGGCATGGTCACGTCATATGCGCCTGTGCATCTGTCGCATGCCTTTTGAATTCCTCTGACACCTCTATGTCGCAGTTGGCATATTTCGGAAGCCATCCCCGAATATTTCCTCACACATTCCCTTTTTCCTTTCGTCTTCGTTTTCATTGGCATTGCTTTTTTTCAAATTTTAAGTGTGTCGTAAACTGCATTGTTAAATATCATTCCTCAACTTCCTGGAGTGCCAAAGTACTCCTTTGTTATTTTTCATATTTACGTTGCTATTTGTCATGTTTTAATGTCAAAGTGACAGTCACAGTTGTTCAATTTTTGGGGCCAGTGTCCCTCTGGTTGGATTTTTCAATGGGTGTTTCCTAATGACTTTGGACTTGGGTTGCAGAATCCCCATTCTTCTTCAGAGGGTTAAGTCAAATCAGTTGTTGAGTCCCTGAGGAAAGGCGAGAGAAACATAACCGTTTGCTCAGATATTGGATTTCAACTTTGATCAGGTGGATCAGGAACTATATTGATTGGTACAAGTTTTGTGGGTATTGAAACTCTAGTGATCTGTGTGGAAATAAATACTTATCTCGGAAAACTTCCTCTACGAGTACATATAGCTTCATTTGTAAACAGAAAAATAATGCTCATGTTTGTTTTAATTTTAATACATATTTAGCTGCATATTTCTAAGTTTACATATTCTACATATTTAGATATTTTACATATTTAGCTAAGTTTTGGCTGCTAGAAAGATATACCAATTTTAAATAGAAATGTTTAATTCATTCAATGGTTGTTTTATTAATTCAATACCTATGGTGAAATGATTTATTAAAATGATCAATAATGCATAAAAGTATGATAATTGCTAGAAGTTTGATGTACAGGCTTGTAGCTAACAGATGCCCCTGTTAAATACAAACTCAAGGACTGCCATGATGTCGTTCAATTGCCCATACATTCCAGTCCATGTGGCAATCACATACCTACTTTTTCATTTAAAACCTAATTATAGCAGTGGAATGTAACTCGGTGAAAATTAATAATTAGGTTATCAAGACAGGAGTTAGATTTCAACTGCCTCTTTTGTTTTCCCATTGGAACCTGACTTGATTGGATGATCATGGTGTTGTGTCTTACTTTCCACAGAACTGTTGATTTTTCTTCCCGAATGGTGGGTTGTACAAGTTTATTTCAGCCACTGGTGAAGATTTAGCAACCCAGCCAAACCTCATCATATTCTACTAGGAGTTTATTTTGAGAGATACTATTCTTCTACTTGAAGCACCTGGTCATCAGTCTTAGTTCTTTCCCAAAATTACCGTGTCCTCTGAATATCCAGCTGCAATTTGGTCCAGCTAATATTGTCCATCATGGAAAATTCTCCAAAGTTATACTTGAACTTATCATAGTAAGCCACAAATTGTTGATTATTCTGATCAATGGGATTTTTCTTATCTGGCTGCAAAAAGTTGAGCAAAATGAGAGAAAGTGGACAAAAATGAATTTATAATTTTTGTTTTTGGCCATCTGTTATTTCAAATGTAAAAGCAACAGCATTAATTTCTTCATGCTAATAAGGGCTACATAGTGATGATAGCAATTCAGAAAAATGTGCTTACGTATGTGTGCGACTGCAATCATGTTGCAATGAATGTTTTATATTTTATTTATTCAACATAAAATCAGTTGGGACTCTGTGAGTTCTCTACTTCCTGAACTCTTGTGTGCTTTTGTTTTAGTGCAAAATTTGTAGTCATGGTAAGGCATGTAGGCTAATGGAGTGATTAAAACTACAAAGATTAATGGATGGTAATGTAAAGGGCAGGAATGTTTATTTCACCTATTATTGAAAATATTTTTTTTAATTTCTCTTATTTTATGCTGTAATTGAAATTTCATCCACCCATATGTCCTCTGGGAGTGCTTTCCAAGCAATTTCACCTTATAACGTTCCCTTCTTTGGTAATGTTACCAATGGGACTGGTCGTGTTGTCTTTTTTCTATGTTAAATTATTTATTTTTATGTTAATCCAAAACTTGTCAATTGGAAATTATTTATTGTTTTTTTTATTCTTCCTCAGGCATTTTCCCCCAACCATAAATATGTGGTTTCCGTGGGATCGCAACATGACATGATAGTCAATGTATGGGATTGGCGTGGTGGTGTCAAGGTGGCGTCAAACAAAGTGTCTGCCAAAGTAAAGGCTGTCTCCTTTGCGGAAAATGGAAGTTACTTCGTCACAGTCGGCAACCGACACGTCAAGTTTTGGTACTTAGAATATTCTCGCTCATCAAAGGTAAGGGAACATGTTGGTTTTAATGATATGGCTCCTGTAGAGTAATTGATTCATTGTAACTGGTTACTGATGTGAGGAATAGATGTGTGCTAGTTTAAAGAAGCAAATTTCTCTACTTCAAGGATTGATTTATATGATGGTCCCTTTAGATATGAAAAACCATCACATTGCTCAAATTATGGTATTCTTACACTAATTAACACGTGTCATAGGATTTCTTGTCAATATTCCATCTGCTGAATTAGAAAAAAAACTTGATAAGCAATACCAGGGATAGAGAGATATAAAACATGCACGAGGAATTTCTTATCATTCCTCATTTTACCTTAGATGTGTCTTAGTTGTATAACAAATCAGTTGGTGTCTTTTAAATCATTTGGGGGGATGAAGGCTGATAGGTATTTTTTCATTTTCTTAGTATCAGTCAGATAATTATTCTTGTTATTATTCAGTAGAATGAATTATCGCCATGCATAATCCTGTATGAGTGGAATAGAATTTAAATATTATAGAAATTTGTAACATTTTAGCAATAGTTACTCTAATTTGGGGTTATTACAACTAATATCTTGAGTTAGAATCACACGTGACTCATGTTACATGGAAATCAAAGTTTATAGATAAAGCTTTATCATCAAATCTGTCATTTGAAATTACTCTAATTTTCTGCTAATTTCTTTCATAATAGTGGGTACATTCTCACGGTATGTATTACAAACAAATTTTATTATACATATTAATGGTTTCTTTTTGTCCATTGCAGTATAAGGAGCCAGTTCCCCTGATGGGGAGGTCTGCTATCTTAGGAGAGCAACGTAATAATCATTTCTGTGATGTAGCGTGTGGCCGTGGAGAAATGGCCGACTCAACTTATGCCATTACGAAATCTGGTCTGCTGTGTGAATTTAACAATAGGAGACTCCTCGACAAATGGGTGGAGCTAAGGGTGAATATAATAAGTTGATTGCTTTTAAGTTTGTTGTTCATGAATGAGTTTATTTGAGAGTGAAAGAAATATTGATTATATATCTCTTGCATATATTTTCAACATTTTATGATTTTGTTTATGCCATTTTTTTCTAAGCAGACTACGAGTGCTAACTGTATGGCTGTGGGAGAACATTTCATCTTTATTGGCTGTGCCGAGGGAATTGTTCGTTGTTTTAGTCCATCTACTCTTCAGTTTGTCACAACACTCCCTAGAACTCATTACCTTGGGGTAGATGTTGCCAAAGGTCTCAGTATTAGGTATGTAAAAGAGTCAAATTATTGTTAATTTATTTCTCTATGTATCTTTGTTATTCAGCATGTGCCTTTGGCTCTGTGAATTAATTTGTTTGGATAAAATGCCAAACTGGCATTCATAGCATTTTTGCTATTTAGTTCCAAGTATTTATGCATATGTTTATTAATGCAGATTCGAAAGTAATCTACCATTAATTCATCTTTAAGTCTAATCAGAGTGAGTTAACAACTGAATGCTTGCCAACTACTAACAGAGTTGTTGCTACAAGTTCAAGTTGGTACAAGTAATCCATTCTCAAGTTATTATTAATCATTATTGTATTTTTCTTTTACTTTTAATAGCTTATCTAATTTTTTCTGTTCATGTATATGTTCAAATATGTATCTATTTATCTATAAGGGCATATTTATACATAAATTGCTCTTGCCCTAACACCTCAGGCCACATCCTCTTGTAGCTTTTATGGGGTATTGTGTTGATATATTTTATGTGTAAGATTACTGTTTTAATGTGCTCCTAAATATTTTTATGGAACTCTTTAAAGCATTTGTGGAAATAGTTTTTCCATACACTATTTAAGCTCTAGCATATTTGCCGAGTTGTAAAATATTATTGAACTTATGTTACAGTCATATGGCATCCCATCCAAATAATGCCAAATATCCAGATGTTATTGCTGTGACCTATGATGAGCGTAACCACAAAGTGACCTGTGTATATAACGACCACAGCTTATACGTGTGGGATGTAAGGGACATTAAAAGGGTGAGTTATTCAAATGAAAGTTATCTTCAAATGTAATTTAATTGATTTGATGCAATTATTAAGATGGTATTTGTAATTGCAAATGGGCAAGCTCATGCAATAGCAGTTGTATTTTTTCATGGTGGTGAGTTGATGTGAAAGTAAGAACAATATCAGTTAGCACTTGACTTTGCTCAATGCTCTAATAGGCATATTTAAGATGTCTGTGAAGAAAATTTGCAAGATTGGTACTAGTCCTTTCTTAGCAAGGTTAATGGGAATAGGGGTGATGCATTGGTTAATGTACTGGTTTCCCATCCTGAGGGTTAAAATTCTGGCAATGGCAGGATTTTTCATTGGTATTAGTGTGCTTTGTGGAGAGCACTTTAGGTGAGTACACCATCTGTAGGATGGAATGGTAGATTGTGGACCTCTTTGCCTTTTTTTGTTGAGAGGAGGCTAATTCTGATCCTGAGTTTCTCTCCAGACTACCTCCATTCCCTGACTATCCTATTCACATTGAATTACCTGTCTAGCCTTAATGCTGCTAATGACCTCGGTAGTTGGTCATCTCCATAACTACTACTACTGCTTAGCAATGTTCCATAATGAAAATGAAGTTTGTAGTTTTTCACAAGTTTAATCGGGGGGGTTACAATGTGTTTCAATACACAGGAGCATCCTCATGTTCAAGGTGAACAAGCAAGCATGAGGAAGGGACAGAATGGAGGGTGAGGGGGTGGTTGGTGGGGGAGGCATTTGTATTTGGGACTTCTGGACCTGAATTAGTCTCTGAAGGGGTTAGGGATGTGGACATGAAGGAGGCGTGGGTTATGGAAAGAAAAAATGGGAGTGGGTGTGCCTGGTGTGATTTAAGGATATTGGATAGACAAACAAAAATAGAGAGCAGGGGGTTTTGGGAACAACCCTTAAAAGGTGCTCATGGGATTGGTGGAGGGGTTCTTGTTAAGAACATATTTGAGGAGGCTCAGGGTGTAAGGTGCCTAATATATATTTATTGAAGGTGATATCTTTTTCACATTGTACATTACTATTTCTAAGTGGTTGAGTAACTCCATCTGCCAACCTTTGGTCGCACTATCTACCACTTCTGAGATGAAATCGCTCTAATCCCAGTTGACCATTGGTTGTTCAGTAAAGTGTGATTGGGGGTCATAGTACATGAAACACCTTTCATGTTCTCCTATTCTCGTGGAAAAGAATTTACCTCTTAAGGTACAACATACCAATTTTGCACATCAGTTTCTACCTTATTCAAGAAAATGTGTCCCATTTGTCTATCATTTGTCAGTACTATTTACTTGTCTTGGAATGATGGGGTAACATCTTTTGATGGTAGTTACCGGTCACTCTTTGTAATGAAGTCCTCTTATGTTTTGCTGTAGGCATTTTTCTATGGGAAAACCATTTCATTGTTGAAGTTCTTTTTCATTGTGGTTCTCAATAAGTCAAAGTCATTCCATGAAATCTGATAATTTTAAGGTTAAAATGTATGTCGATAATACCATGATGTTAATATCCTTTAATGTGAAATAAAATTTGTCGTTACTTAGCTATTTAAATTTCTGTGGGGATTGGAATGGTGCAGTAGCTAACATACTGGCTTCCCACTTAGAGGGCCTGGGTTTTAATCCCGAAGGTGGCTAATCTATTTCAGTGGTATTCCTATGTCTACTTGAGGTGCTTTGTGGAGAGCACTTTGAGTGAGTATGCCATCGGTCAGATGGGATGTTAAACTGTGGACCCCTTGGTGCCTTTCGTTAAGAGTTGGCGAAAGCCAACACTGGGTTTCTCTCCACCCTCCATCCTTTCCCATCCTTTCCTTATGGCGCAAATGACCTCAGCTGTCAGTCGCCTCCCCTAAAAACTACTATAAAGTTTTTGCTCATAAGAGAATGATTGCAAAATTAATTAATGCAGGAAATTGCCTTCTGCATGCTTGCACAAAGGACATTGATTTAGAGTGGATTATAATTATGAAGCATTGTTAAATCCTAAGATAACTCATGATGCTTTGCTGGTGTTGTGTCTTGACTGTAAAATGCTCTCTTTCACAGGTTGGCAAATCGCACTCATTCCTGTTCCATTCTGCCTGCATCTGGGGTGTTGAAATGTACCCCCAGTTGAGTGGGGTTTCAGATTTTGTGGGCCAGGGAAGTGGAGGTAAGGGTGGAACAGCACCGCTTGTCCCAGCCATGCCCCCAGGATCCTTCGTGACCTGCTCCAGCGATGATACAATTCGCTTCTGGAACCTTGATTTGGGAAGTAGTTCATCATCAAGCCCCGCTGGGCAAAATGATTCAGCCTACCAGAAGAACATCTATAGCAATGTATGTTCATATTTTCTTTAGATTAAAATGAAGTGCATATTCATTAATATTTGGTGGTGCTATTGATTATTTCACCTTTTTAATTGAGGGCTTTCAATGAAATGAAAATTAAATGAATTAAATCTTTTTTTTTTAAGTGTTTCTATGCTGGTGAGTAAATCACCTGTGGTACCAATATGTTGCTCTTTTGCTGGGTGAATCAAATGTAAATAATGTTTAAAACCAGATTTCTCTGTTATAATTTGGTGTACAGAAATGATTTCTTCAGAATCTTCTTGATTTTTGTCTCAATCGTAGATATGTAGTTCACGAATTTCCTCGGTATTATATGTATCAACTTTCGTTTACTCTTCAATTCCTTTAATCCCTATAAGTTACCAAATTAATAGTAATTCTCTTTTTATCAGAAGTATTTTGATTTATTTCTGATTGAAATCATATTATGACAGTATGTGCATTTATTTAATTTAGAGTAGAAGATCAGGTTGAGATTTTTCAAATTTAATATTCTCTGAAACTATTTATCAATGCTGTAAAGTTAACCAGTTTTAATTTAATTTGGCATTTTTATACACATGTATTTACTGGACTATAATACTAGACGATTGCTTCTTCAGGAATTGCTGAAAGTGGTGTATGTAGATCAAGAACTGACCTATCTGAAAGATCTTGATCTGTCAGCTGCTGGATCCACTGATAAATCTGATACATCATATGATGGACGAAATGGTGTGCGGTCAATACGAATTAGCCCCGATGGCAGGCATTTAGCATCTGGAGATAGGGCAGGAAACATAAGGTATGCAGTTGTCTTGTTTAACTCTGGCTATTTTCGGCATTGGCTACATAAGAAGTTAACAGGTAACATGAGGATTTTGGACCATTAGGCATATATGTATTGAAATTTTGTAATGATTGCATTGAGTAGTTGTGAATTTGAAACTCGAACCGTAGCTGTGCAGGTAAGTGAATCATGGAAACTTTCATTGGCTAGCAAATGAAGTGCGCTGTATTACCCAAGTTTCATAATTACTAAGCAATCTTGGTTGTTTTGAAGGAATCAGGTGGAATACATATATTGAGCTCTGCAGTTAATTGAGAATGGATTGTAAACATTGTTATACTGCAGATATTTGATATCACAATTCAGTTTGAATAGATCTGCATATTTGCCTGGCTAGTTAAAAATCTTAAGATCTTACAAATGAACTTATTTCAATGATTATCAAACCTGATTTTAACAGTATTCATTCTGATGCTGGCAATATGTATCATATTCTATTCATAATTACAAATAATTTATTAATTTCTTGCATGTTATGAGTTTTAATTCTTGTTGAAGACATCCCTCAAGATTAATTAGAGTTGAATCTCAAGAATTCATTACACGAGGGACAATAATTAAAAAATCAAAATCCATGATTTACTCAGGAAAATTCTGTGCTTACATTTTGATATTCACTCAAAGTACAATTCCAGTTGTTTTAAATGAGATTCTTAAGTGATGTCATAACCACAAGGGCTGCTTATCAATTGTGTGTTCTCTTTTTAATAGAATCCATGATCTCCATAGTTTGGATGAGATTTGTCGGATTGAGGCACATGATGCTGAGGTTCTATGTCTCGAGTACACGAGGCCAGACTCTGGGTATCGCTATCTTGCTTCTGCATCCAGGGACAGGCTTATTCATGTATTTAGTGTGGATGAGGTAAGAGCAATTAAAAATGCCCCTACATTTTTCTGCAAGTTTATTAATGGTGCATCCAACTAAGGATTGTGGTATTCATGGCCATTTTATTGAAAATATTCCCGGATCTTTATCAGGAAATTCCCTTTTTGCAGGAGTACAACTTCCTGCAGACTTTGGATGATCATTCATCATCAATCACGGCTGTTAGGTTCCTCAACATGCACGGTCAACTGCAAATGGTTTCATGTGGTGCGGACAAGTCCATTATTTTTAGGCAACTTCAGTCATCTGTAAGTGTATCCCAAAAGTCAAGAGTTTGACTACCAAATGAATTGTGAGGAAATTCCTGGTTTACCCAAACCTATTTTGAAGCCCTGATAACTAACCAGAAGAGTTGTATCAGAATCCAATAGTCCATTGAACTTTTGAATAATTGTCCCACATTTCCATATTTTTCTTCTTGCTCCTTCCATAGATTTAGCTGATAGGCATATGCTTCATGGGATTTCCCACACATATTATCATAATATAAATGTGCTTTATGGCATATCAATGTGTCAAAGTTATCAAAAAATTCCAAATTATGAATTTCAATTTAATGATGACTGCTTGTGATTGAACAGGGGACCCCAGACAACCCATGGCAGTTCTCAAGGGGTCACAATGTTGCTGGAAAGACTACTCTCTATGACATGGAGGTGGACTCTGGGCAGAAGCATGTTCTAACTGCTTGTCAGGATAGGAATATCCGTGTGTATAATGTCGGCAGTGGGAAGCATAGTAAGACGTTCAAAGGCTCAGTTGGAGAAGATGGATCTCTAATAAAGGTAAGAGTGGTGACATTTTTATTGCATAATGACATATTTGCTTGGAAATATTTTTTACCTTAAAAATAAGCTTTTCATCATGCTAAGTCAGGGTAATATCAGTTTAGTAAGCACATCAAGTCAGCGTATGTTGATGCACTTGACCTAAGCCAAAATTTTGCTAATTCGTCGGCAGCCATTTGTTTGTTTTTGTTCATATATGCCCAGTATCAGTCAATCAACTTTGTTTTATCCAAATATTTGGAAAATATAACACATGAACTCGTCATAGTGAGTGAAAAAAATTATTTAAATATCGATAGAAAATTAATTCAATGTTTGCCAATAAATTTCTTCACTCATAATATCATATATTTGGAAGGTAGCATTTTAGTTGACGGATGGCAAGCTGCACAACAAACACACTTTATGAAAGTTTTTAAATTGGCATCTGGTTTGCATGCTTATTCCAGATTGAGCAATAGTCATCAATTAATGCTAAAATTTAATCATACATATCCATATGTGTAGTGCATGGAAATCGTTTATGTATTTGTGTATTACAATGATGTACTTGCTTTCGCTTTATTGGACTAAGTTGAAGGCTTTCTTTAATGTAATGAAAGCTGATTAGGGCCATCTACCTGCCTCCCTTCCCTCAACTCCTCCCCAGCCTCTGATTCTGAAAGCAGGAAGTTGTTTTGGTTCAGCTCTGCCAGCTTCATATCTCTCTTTGGCTGATTGAGTAATAATCACTGCAGAAAGTTGAAGCTAAATTTCTCATTTAATCTTCTTTCTTCTCTCCTTCTCCCTCCATGCCCCTTCTTGACAATCTCCATGAGAACAGGAGCTGGCAATTCCATTCATTCTATGTAGGCCTCATATGTAGTAACATATAGCAACTTGGCACCCTATCAACTTGGCATGTGGTTTTGGGAAAACTGCCCTCCTTAAAACTGGGCATCTTAAGCGTGAAAAATTTTATTGCTTTCATCAGAAGGCTTTGAATTTTACTTTTCCCAAAGGGAGAGGTTATTGGCCTGGGAAACTAATGTATTGCTGTAGCTCCCTAGTTCTTATGATATCACTGCTATTGATGCAGTTAAATTACACCTCTTATATGTTCATTTGAGCTGGCCTGTTTTAAATATTTCTCTATCTGTTGTTTTGTCTCAATAGTATATTGCCATAGTGAGACTTGTTGTTAGTAAAATAATGCCGATCCCAAGTGGTCAAGTGGTATTAATCAGTGTTCTTACATTTGTATTTTTCACAGGTTGTTTTAGATGCAAGTGGAATATACGCTGCCACAAGTTGTACTGATAAAACGTTAAGTATATATGATTACTATTCTGGTGAGTGTATGGCAACAATGTGGGGCCATTCAGAACTTGCCACTGGATTGCGTTTCACAAATGATGGCCGGAGACTAGTGTCAGCTTCCGGGGATGGCTGTCTTTTTGTCTGGCGCCTGCCTCATGACATGGCTGTCACTGTCCATGCACGTCTATCGCAGCAAGCAGCCAGAGCTCATGGTTTGAGGGCATCTGGTCCCCAGCAACCTCATGTTCCTATCATCAAGTGAGTGAAATGCGAATGTTAGGTTTTTTGGATCTAGTTACATCCACATCAATGTTACGTATATGTAACAAGAAATCCTTTAAAAAAAACTTGGTGAAGGTCCATCTTCTTGAAAATTCAAGGAGATTAGTGGATGTGTGTTTCTGTAGTTTTTGATTATTTTGGAATAAATGCTCCCTCTCTCCCCCATTACCTTCCTACCAACGGTTCTTACAAAACCCTTTTATTGTACTAACTAATAGTATAATTTTGCTTGTGATGTGATGAGTGATTGTGATTTTTGTGAAATTCACAAAGACAGACGAATTCCAGGATCATTAGTGTTACCTATTATAAGTTCAATCAATATTTGGCATGTTAATTGTTTTGCTCTTACCCATTTGCATGTGCCTCGGAACAAATTTTTTTGTACATTTTTTCAGGTAAAGTATAGTACACAAAATAAAATGTTTCTATTTGATCTGCTACAAATGCAATCAAATGTTTGATATCATTCCATGGAGAAACTTATTTTATTGTAGTGAATCCTCTCTGAAATTGAAATTACTTATAAATGCATGGTAATGTAATAGATGTGAGTGTAATGATTACTTGCTGTTTTCTAAGTGTTTTGCTTTTGAAGTATGCATATTCATCACCATTTACAGTCATCAGTTACCATTCTTTTGTTTAAGCAATTGAAGGAAATATTAGTTGATGAATGGATGTTGACTGTGTTATGCCTTGCTTAGGTGTTACTTGATAGGTAAATTCTTTGGAAGTTGAATCATTCAAAAATTAATGTGTATTAGTGCTGGATATCATGAATTTTTTCTGGAAAACTAGAAAAAGTGTATCTTTTCGATTCTATGTTGGTGACAGCACTATTGAATCCAGTGCACTGAACTTGTTTTGTGTTTGGAAAATCCAAAGAATTCATAAAACAGTTTTCATACATTTTGTTTCTCAATTTTTTAGTGCATTTATTTGGAATGCAAATTTTCATGGGTAACAAGCAGCTATTCTTATGTTAGGAGTATTTAAATTGTGTAGCTTTATTAGTGTATATTTTATCATTCTAACCAGGCGACCTCTTCCAATGCCCAATGGTCACCACCTTGACAATGAGACATTTGGACCACCCCCACCTGACTTCTTGGATCCTAATGCCAATAGTATAGAGGAACCAGATTACAGGTAGAAATATTCTCCTCTGTGTCTACACTTTTCTGCAAGTGTACTTGGCAAGATCAGCACCTGAGTTCTTGAAGAGTGGACACTTATTTGCTGATTTCCCCTTAGAAATATTCAAATGCAATATATTTAAATGTGTTGCAAACATTAGTTTTGTGCGTTTCGATCACTTTTTAATGTTGCAGTGCGTAAAAATATGTTGTAATTAAGTCTATTATTATGCAGAAATCTACAAATAAGTTGTATTCTTTGTCTGTCATAAAATTATAATTAGACGTGGAAAAGGGAATAGCATCTTCAGTTTGATAAGTGACCAGCTGCAGTGTGTCTAATGAATTACTATTTTCACAAGAGTGGTTATTTAGTCAATTTGAAGAGTGATGTGTTTTTTTTTTAACAACTGGCCACCGTTGATGACTTCCCACAATCCAATAAGTATTTGCTTATTCTTGAGTTTTCTCACATTTGGGTCTCTAGCATATTATACAACAGCTTTGCCCAATATGCAGTTTAAATCTGTGATCTTTTTTAAGGTTTGCATGTAGCCCATGTTTCCCAAAAAGTTAATGATGGAATATGGATAATTAGGTTATGTTTATCTGTATCCTGAAATGGTTCTTCCATGCATTTTGGATCAGCATTTTGGTGTTATTTAGTAATTATATGATCAAATTTTAATATTGGTGTTAGATCCATTGGTGACTACCATAGTCATGAACTTGAAGATTATTGTAGCAATTCTTCATATTCATCTCTTACGATAAATGCCTCAGCACGCTTGGACATCAGTTACCAAGGTAAATGCAGTTCTGGAATAACGCAGAGGATATATTGAGTGTTCACTTGGGTGTATCCAGTGTTAAAAGGCATCATGGGATTAACCTAGCCATGACTATTTGCAAAAGTGTACCGTGAAATTATTTTATATAGTTGGCGATCAACAAAACCTGATTACATCAAAAACATGTTAAACTTTACAAATAGAATAGCCTTTGTGTAATTTGAGCATTTGTATGCTTATCAGTGGTGCATGAACTTATTATAGGTATTTACTCTTTATTTTAAATAGAATAATTTTTAAAAAGTTTAATAATTTCCTTAAAAAATTGTGTATTGTCTGATATCTCAAAAATGTCATGCAAGACCTCACAATTTGGAGCTTCGTTATGACTGCTCTCATTTCATTAGAGGGTAATGTGACTGTTAATTTAGGTTCTTGGGTCACCAAGTATAGTCCCTCCTCCCACACTATTTACATTCTATGATCTGAACATCGAAGCTGAGTGAGTATTTTTGTGCCATTCTCATAAATAAAAGTAATACCCAGTAAAGTACACAATAAGACATAATAAAATAAATGCCTATTGTATTTAGACTCTATGGAGTTTATCTCAGTCAGTAAAATCACGTGGGCTGTTAAAAAAATGGTTTTAAAAATCCTGGATCAATACTATGTATGAACCATGAGTTGTCCATTGTGCGGGAATGAAAAAATTGCATTGAATATAAGAGCGTTTTTTAAAATTCCCATAAAAGTGCAATTAATCTGCTACCCTTCAACATAACCTTCACATTTCTTTGAACACATTTTTATGGTGTAGTGCCAGTTTTTATGATTTCTACAAAAACTGCCTTCCAACATATAATAATTACTCTTATTCTGAAGCTCCCTGCCATTGATTATCACTGTTTTCCACGTTTCTATCGTTTTTAATGATTCACGTGGTATTGGTTTGGTGTTACAATTAAAATGTGATATGCCTGTTCACATGACATCCCCACGGCTTCAGTGAATCATTGCACTTACAGTTGGTGATCCTCCATAACCATTTTATGCACCGTCAACAATAATTTCTGGGTTAGTGGCACATTTTGCTGACCTCTACGCGGATAATCATCTTATCTGCCCCAACCAAACTTAAACTCATTTGCCCTCTTGTCAACAGTTGAATATGAAGGAGCAGAGTTCCCCAGGATGTTCCCAAAGTCGGAATGAATATCCTTTGCTTTCTTACCTTTCTTTACGAAGTGTTTAATCACTGCTTGAATCTCAGTGTTTTCCATATTCACATATCGCCACACATGACAGCAACAGATAGGCATCTGAACTACAGACCTTTTGTTATCTGATCTTTTCAGAGCACTGATGCGTTACCTGTTCACTCATAAAGGATTACCTATAACTATGCGAGAAGCTCGTTGCGCTAGTGCTGAAATTTACCCTCATATTTTTATTTTTAACTGTGGTTATCTTGTTGCAAATAATCTATATTTGTTTTGGTTATGTCAATACATTGGCCATAATCATCTATATGACTTTCTTCTTTCATAGTGGTAATGACAGTAAATCTGCAGCCTTGTAGTAAAATGCAGCCTTGTAGATGGTTTAACTCAAATCTCAAATAACAGCATTTTTTAAACTTGCTATAAAACCACTCTAGTGTATAGGCAGACTGATTTTTTTCATTCAAATTTGTAACTTAAGATTGGCATATAACCAATTATATATAGTACTTCATTCCATCGTTCTGAGCTCAACAAAATGAGAACTAGTGATTTTTAATATTCATTTGTTTCCACTATGTTTAGCCTGGAATAGATCTATTATTTGGAAGGCAATGTTTAGTTACTTTTAGTTACCCTTGTTACTTTTTGAGGAGAGTACATGGAGCATTTTATCAAAACATTCTACCTTAACTCCATGTAGGTTCATCACATCCTGGATCAACATCTGAAATGAGATCAGTCATGATAATAATGATTAGTCATTATTACATTATTCTCTTTTGTTGTCTTTAGTAGAAAAAATTAAATTTGCCTTTTACCATAATTCATGCCTTAGGAACCAATCTCCCATGCTAAAGACAGAGTTCTCAAAGACAAGAGGAGTGGAGTGTATGAGGCCATAACTTGATGCATTGGAGCAATTAGAATTTTAAAATATGTCCTTTGCAAGGATGAACTCGCAAGCAAAATTTTGTATCCCTCCCGCTCCCCCCTCCAAAATCTTCTACTCTTTCACATTGTGCTTCGCTCAGGATGTGGTAGCCCCCATCAATCAAATCCTCATGAACAGTCAATGATTGAAACTGAAACCTGTACTAACCATTCCTTTCCCTCACCTCTACATTTTAACTTTTTTACCCCTCCACCTTCCATTTCACTCTGAAGAAATATATACAAAGTTGTCTTCTTTGAAGACCACTTGACGATGACATCCAAAGTCGAAACCTAGGTCGTGTTCTAAATGAAGTGCATGGAATTACGAAGTTATTTGTTTCATTTCTATGCATTATTCTCACTGAAATGCGATAGTCCTGAGTTGTTTTAGTTTTATGGAGAATATCTCGAGTACTTCAGTTGGTCTTATTTTTGGTCAGTATAAAATACTTTCATATCAGCTTCTTCAAAAAATACATGTGTGCATACGCTGTAATTACGAGGGTCATCCGGAAAGTAGTACCCGTTCGTGCCGCATGAAGTGCTGACGACGCGAGTAGCCGCTGGACGAGGTCAGATAGCTTCAGTGGCTTGTCTGCCTTCTCTGAGCCAAGTTGCGTGACGCTAGCATTGCCTGTGTTGTTTCTGTGATTGTTTACAATGTTTAAAAAAATTGAGAACGCCGCCAGTTGTGAAGTGAGGGCAGTGATTAAATTCCTCAATGCAAGAAACGTTCGCCCATGTGATATTCATCGCCAATTAAAGGAGGTGTATGGAGACAATGTAATGGACGAGTCGTCTGTTCGGCGGTGGTGTCGCAACTTCAACATGGGGAGGGGGAACACACACGACGATGAGCGTTCGGGGAGACCATCTGTCATTACAGACCAACTGGTGAGCTCAGTTGACGAATTCGTGAGGAACGATCGGCGCGTCACAATTGATGACATCTGTGAGCATTTTCCCAATGTTTCTCGAACAATTGTTCATGAAATTGTTAAACACCATCTGCATTATGCAAACATTTGTGCAAGATGGGTCCCTCGCGTATCTCAATGAGCTGGCGGCGAAGGACTATGCAGCAGGAATACAGAAACTTGTCACACGTTATGACAAATGCCTTAATTTGCTTGGAGATTATGTTGAGAAGTAGTTTAAAGTATCCTCTTTCAAATAAAATTTTTTATGTTTGTTAATATTTACTTTTGTGTCTTTATTTCACGAACGGGTACTACTTTCCGGATGACCCTCGTATGTAGGAACGCATAAATACAGTATGGCATTTTACCATCTCAAAATCTGAGTAGCAAAATGTCATGTTAATGTGCAGCAATATGTTGTACATGGTATGAGCCAGTAGTGCTATTTTATTTTTTTTTAAATTTCCCTTTACTATCGTCGTATTTATCCCTGCTTTTAGTTTGATGTATTTTCTATTAAAATGAATGCTTAGTTTTTCATTAAAATGTTTTTCAAATGCAAATCCTTGAGTGTAAGACATTTTAGGGATTCTTCTTTTTGTTTCAATTTTTTTCCAAAATACAATAATATGTACTTTGTATTCTTTAGTTACCCAAAAAAATCCTCCAAACCACATCTGTGGTGAGAAAAGTGTTTAATTGAAGAATTGGTAAGAGAGAATAATAAATAAGGAATCCTGATCAAAATGCAAAATAAGATACTTGCATCAGGATTAAGAATACTGATGTCAACCCCTGTTCTGCTTTTAGAATTCAGAAATTGACCCTTTCTCATGTGTGACTTTTTTCAGGTTCAGCGTGGGGCAACTTCCATTGTGGGCTAAAAAACAGATTGTGGAGGACGTTAGCCCGCCGACAAGTTTGGGGAGCAGTAGTGGCATTGGTGGTAGTGTTAGCGGTGGGGGTGGCAGTAGCAGTGCGGGCACAAGCAGTAGTGCAAGCAGTGGAAGGGGTGGCAATGGATCAGGGGTGGCGATGGGTTCTCGTCAGCAAGTTGACTTTCCCAAGGGGAGGTGGGCACAACGCATTGATGCTGGTGGCATCACTGTCAAGTCTGTCTTGGAAAATGACAGTGTCATCCCATTTCCTGTCAGCCAGGGTAAAGATTTAGAGCATTTGAAATATTATTATAATCTTCGTAAATGACTATTTCCAATGTTTAATGGTCATTTTCAGTAATGACTGAACAATTGACCCCAAATATCTAAACATATCGGTGTTCTTTTTGTACGTATGATATATAGGTACTCAAAAGGAAAGTAAAGTTAATCTTTTCATTATGCTTATTATGGTGTCACCCCAGATTTTAAGAGTATTAATGATCTTGTGGTTTGTTCAAATTGTCTTTTCATCTGTATGCATGTAGACTTCAAATTATATTTGACAATTGAATATTGTTTCAATTTGGATGAATTATTCAGATAGTACAATATTTGATATTAATCAATGATTTCCACTGAAGTGCAGTAAAACTTCATTGACATGTGATTAGTATACAGGTGCCAATGTGCCAATAAAATACTCAAATATGCAATGGATTCACTGACTGAAGGAAATTACTTCCTTTTACCATTCATTTTGAATTTGAAAAAACTTTTACCCCTAATTATCATTAAACATTATTTAAGAGTACCTAACCTCAACCTGTAGTTTGGATTTTTTCAGTATTATATGTCATGGGAGTTATAACACTTACTATTAAAAAAATTGTATACTTGTAAACCTAGAGGATCTTTCATCACCCCGGAATATTCATACTGTAAATAACTTTCCTCCCCAGAAGTACATGAAAGGCTCATAGATTTCCAAGCATGAATCACTATGGTCCTGACAATAAAAATAAAAGATGATAATTCTATTTGCATTAAGTATCTGCACAGAAATCCATCCAAAATCACTTGGGAAGTGTTGATTGTCACAGATTGAATTCACTGTCACCATAAGTCTTGTAGTGAATTCTGTATTATTTCAGTCCTGTGATCATTCAGTTTATTTCATAACATTTTTCTAAGGATTCAATATGACAACCAATGAACATTTTCAATTTACCAAAGCATTTCACAGTCATGAAGGAAAAAACCTCATGTGAATCTTAATCCGATGTAAAATTTTACAAAAGTTAAATTTCATGCATTACTTAGTATTTTTTTGTAAAATCAGTGCGAATTCCCATAGATATGATCCCATCTGACATGGATTTAGACAATTTGATGCCCTTTTAAATGAAGTTCTTGGTTTCAATGGAAATTTTACTGTATGATGAGTATATAATGCTTATCTCTTTAATTGTGTGAAAATACTAGTTTTACTCATTGTAAGCATAAAAAGATTTTATTTAAGATGATACATGATAGTAAGTACTGACAAAGAACCTTTATTTTCACAGATAAGCGTGTTGACTCTGATGGTTCAAAAGACAGTTCAATTGATAGTGGGACTGAAGTGAGGCAGTACTCCAGTTTTAGAAGGGAGACAATGGTTGTATCTAAAAGGGTAAGACTCATCCCATTTGTAATTCATGCACGGAAAATTATTCTGATTTCCATAAACACACTGCTCAATTCATCACTGTAATCAAGCCTCACAAAAGATCACCTATCGTATAGTCACATTATTTTGATCCCTTCTCCTTTTGAAATTGTTAGCCATGAAAGCTAAGGACAGTCCGCCACTGTAGATGATGTAGCTGTATTTGTAGGATGCATAGTTTGAGATACATCTACAATAAAATTCAAGGTAATTATTTTGTTGTGTCCTAAAAAAATTCCTTTTTATAGATAAAAATGTAACAAGACTTGTGTTCTTTAGCCTTTATGTAAGGAAGCTTGTGTGAACACTTGTGCTGCACCTGTGTGTTGCTTTCTGTTTGCAATTAAACTTAGATCACATAGGGCACATTTTTGTAGCAATTATTTTCATAATGCTTTGGTTAAGTTTCTGTGGCTTAAAGTGTTCCAGTTTTGATTATATAAAAAAAAAATTGAAGGTGTTGTAATCATTTGTTTTAGTTTATATAACCCATTGTGTTTTTATTATTCGAGCACAGAATCAGAAGGAATTTTTGTTTTTTTATTGTTTTTAGTTCATTTATTTTTAACCCAGATACATCATACATGCATCTTATGTGTGTCATATTGTTTGGGTCCCTTCAACTTAAAAAATATAAGTGTTTCATAAAATAACTGCATTGTGTCATTAAAATTTCTCACATATAGCAATTGGTTCCTGGTGCGCTTTAATTTTCTGCAATTTTGTAACAGTCATTTATGCTGATGAAAGCCCTTAACAATGGTGAATTTTTTTTGTATCTAATATATGTCATACTCATTATAAGTCCGGTTAGATTTCATAATTATACAATAAGTTTGTCCCAACGGCCACCTAACTTGTTTAATATAATATTATTGGTGCAATAATATTATAATTCTAACTGGATGTTTAAAAAAAAATTACATAATCATTTATTGAAGTTAAAAAACTTTTAATCACAAAAGATTAGAAATTGGTGGTGAAATGTTTTTGCATCCACTAGCAAAAACTCAAGTTGCTGTAAACGTACGAATTCGTTATGTTATGGAGGGCTGAATGATTTCAGGGTGATGGCGAGTCGCCAGACTTCCTACCTTGCCCCGAAAGCTACCAGGAATTAACAAATGGAGAAATTCCTAAACAGGTACGCTAATCAAGTTCTAATATGATTGCATGCTTAATAATGATCATAAACCACTTAAATTCTTTCAATTAATTGGTTTACTAAATATGTAATCAATAAATCCCATGGCTCATGTCCCTATTCAATGAATATTCCGAGAAAAAGTTCAATGAAAACTGATAATTCACTTTAATTGAATATTATTTCTCTCCTCAATATTTGTACCAATGCAGAATGTATGTAATTCTTCTGTATGGCCTAGGTGAGAAGAGTTCTTTAATGTTAGAAGTCCTGAATGATGATAAATATGATTATATGCTATAGATTTATATTACTTGAAATACTTGAGTATTCATTGCAATTTCAAGATGGATGTTTATTATCATGTATAAATGCTGTCATGACTTCATTTAAAATCAGCCCAAATGTTCATTCCCTAAATTTAAAAGAAAAGGGAATGCATCTTTGCTAGAGATATCCTTTGCATCAGTTATCATAAAATTACTGGGTAAATTAGCTGAAATAGCAACAGACAGTTTCGTTAGAAATATCTTTAAAATTGGACATAGATTTGAAAAGAAGAGTATTTTGCTGATATGTCATGTGTATTCATATTTGATACCTTCTATGCTCTTCTTAATGTCCTTTCTCTGGTGAAATCTTTAGAATGCCACTTACATGTACTGTCATTCTAATAGAAATATCATATTTAGTAGTTCTATGTTTTCACAACTAATAGGATTATGTAATAAATAATTTTCTACTATCTTCACTAATGTTAGTGAATCAGCGCAATCACAGATATTCCTGCAGCATTGGTTTTATAAAGTTATGACATATCATGTGTCACATGTTGATGATAGTTTTTATTTTTGTTTGATCAATTGCTGTAGAAATTTAATCTAAAAAAAAAAACATCCAAACTGTCTTAAAAAAAACATCCAAAAACTGCATTCGGAATATCGTTTTTGTCTTTGCTTCATCTAATGGTATTACACTTGCCCGTCAATTTTAGGGAAGTGTTAACAGTAACTTGGTGATAGTATCAATTTTTCCTGAAAAATTCTTGCAATGAGCATCATTTATATTGTATTTTACAAGTCTCATTGGATTGTGTAATGTTTCATTAAAAGAATAGAAGGAAATGATTTGGATTTGCTCCTTTATAACTGCTGATGAAATTATTCACATGAACTGAAACTTATTCGATCAAAATATAGCTGCCATAAGTAGAGCCAAGGGTCATGTCAGCATTAGTTTCATGAGGCAAAATTTCAAATTTGTCTCCCATGCAGTCCTTTGAACTAGGCATAATTTAATGTTTGTTTTCCCAAAATGGGCATAAATCTGTCAAAACCAAAATGAGGTGGTTGCATTTATATAAAATATACTCATTTGGCCTATATAATGAAGGAAATGGATCATGGGGGTTTGTTTTGGAGAATTAAATACCTTTGAAACTTGGGTCGGAACCATTGAAAAATACTTTTGATTTTAATTGGTTTGGAAAATTGCCCAAAATTATTCATCTCTGCTAGAGAACGCTTCTTCTCCTCCTCTTCCTTGTGACAGGTGTCCTGCAATTAAGTGCATAGAAATTTTCCAAATAATTTTTATTGAAGTTGTGTTGGACTGGGATCAACTAAGCAGCAATGGTAGACACTCTCTGGAGAGCTTTATTGTAATGTTTACCCTTTTAAAATAAATGGTTGAAATATATGTAAGTTAAAAAAATAGAATGTACAATATTAATGGAAAAGTAAAATATACTAAAGTTAATAGTCTTGAAAGGATAGAATAATATGTAAAAGGGTGGCATTTGTTGACATAAAAATAGGACTATCTCTTGATGAAGTCTCTACTAACAGGTTTCATGCCATTCCTCCTCCATTTCAAACTGAAACATGGTTAAGCATGCCTATATGCATGTTCCTCCGACAATCTATTTCATATTGTATCATAATCTTCTTACAACTTAATTTTTAAAATGGCTAATTTTTGGATGCAAAAATATCTCTTCCACCAAGACATGCCTCATACTTTCCTACATATAATTTACCTTGAAAAGGTTGACTACACTCTAACTTGTTTGATATTCAGCCGTATGTGCCTCACCCACACTGTTTCTCGGCCAATATAAAGGGAAAAAATTAGTAAAGTTGCAAAATATTTTATTTCATGCAATGATTTCCAGTTATCAAACCTCATCATAGTTATGCATTAATCCTTTTTTTGCTTGGTGCAAGTAATAGAATAGTCCTGTGTGCTGGTAGTGATAGATATCTCTCTCACTCAACTGCTCTCTCTTGTCATTGATTTTGGCATACCTTCATCCACTTAGTGCCCATCCGTAGGAAAACAAAAAATATTTGGCATGCAAAAGAAAAACAAATTAGTTTAGTATTAGTTATTGGACAACTCATCAAAATATGATGCTTGAAACATCCCTGTTCTCATTGGATGAATATTGCTTGAAAGAAGGGAAACAGCACGCTTATCCATAGATGAAATAATTTCATAAAATGCAGTATTTCTTTCTGCAACCCTTAGTTACCACATTTGCCCATTCATCTAACCTCATATTTACCTGGCAGTTAGTGGCTGGGAGTACAAAAAAATAAAAGAAAAGAATGATTAGTGGGGAAGGGATTGGACATTTGGTGGGGAGAGATGGGAGAATTTGTTGTTGTCACATAAAGTTTGTAAAGAAAAGGGGTCCTGCATTTACGGAAACACTGTATTTTTGTAATTTTACATATGTAGAATGATCAGTCTTTTGGCATTTATCAGTCATTAGGCTTTTGACATTTGACAGTAATTGGGATACCCTTATCAATGCTGTGAATAATTTTCGCATGTCGCATTCCTGATACATCAATCTCTAATTGTGATTAATTATTTGCAAGATAGAAATGTTATTTAGCCTTTAATTAACTTCCTCCAATGATATGCTTAGTAAAACATAATTTCTTTGTCACCTGCTGAAAAATTTTACTTCACAAGGGAACCCCAGTAATGCTTTTCATAGCAGTTATCACATAAAGGTTCTTATCAAATGAGATACATGAGAACTAATTTGACAACATTTAGTTTTGGGATTATTTAGTGAAAAAGTTTGCCTTAATTAACATGAGGTGTAGAAACTAGTTTTTACCATATTAAATATACAAGTTGCAGCATTATGGGGGCTCCCTGTGCGCGTAAAAGTTTTGAGTTAGACACATTCCACGTTTTTGAGACATAATGATGTGCCAACAAGGATTTTTACATTAGATTTTGTTCAAACCCATTATAATTTAATATTTCGTGGTTTAACAATTTGTAGCTGTAGAATGTGTAGCGTTAAATACATTGCATTTGCCATCAAAAGGATAGATTTAATTTATGTCGCTCAAAGAGCATACTTTAACTTAGGAGATTTAGAATAAAGCATAAAGCTTTCATTCAGACATCACCATCAACCTCCACATTATCGATGTTCACTAAATTTTTTTCCTCAATGCAATCCACTTAAGTGTTTTTGAGTATACCTGCTTTTTTATATTTTTTAAATTTAGGAGTACATGAATAAGTATGAATGTGGGGATATTTAAATTGAATATCAGATGCGGCAAGGGTACTGACTTAAGATAAATTTGCCTACATACGTAACATTTTGGAAAAAGGCAATTAAGGGAACATAATAAGAAATTACTGATCAAGATGGTCACCTTATGTTTTTTACTAGCATTTTGGGATGTAACATGCATGGCTTATATGAGTAAAAAGGTATTAATGTGTTAAAGAATCTCTTTATTACATTATGGAAAAATTTGGAGTTAAAATTTAAGATAGATTTCCTAACCTTTGGAATTTTGGTTATTGATTTGTCTGAATTATTTTCATTTTGTGGGTATGGTGTCCTGGTGATACCTTTCTTTCTCTTTTTCCATCCATATTCTCAAGGATCCAATTGGTTTCTTACATAGTTTATTCCAACCCGCTCACTACATTAAACTTTGGATCCCTTTCAGTACCCTATCTCCTATGATAGATTTGGATGACTAATGGAAAAAGAAAACTGTGAAAGTCAGGAAGTAGACATTTTGAACTATACCGCATGCTTGTCAAATAAATGAAGTCCTGCAAAATGGAAAACATCCAATTGAGTGTTACTTGCTTTTTACTGGTAGTAATACCCTTCACATAGCAGTTGTTTTGATTTCACTCTTATATTTTAAAACCCTTGTGTATTTGATTCAATTTTGGGTGTTTAGTTGTCTTTTTATTTTGGGTTAGTAGCTTGTTGCTCAGTGTTGAAAATTGCAAGGATGAGCTCTTCCGATGGAAAGGATAAAACCTGGATTTTTCCCTGCTACTGGCATAGAATTATTCATTTTAAGTTTTGTTTTGTAACTGATATTTTAAAAACAGCATGCATGAATTTTCCTTTTTCATAGAAACCATTAGAACTTGTTAATAAACTGTGAATGAAGTGCTCTTAAAATATTAAATTTACTGTTTTCCTAATATTTTTTCACGACTGGAGTGAACTTTGGAATCTGTATAAATCAATTTTTTTTCTATTTGGCTAATAAAGTTAAAAAAAAAACTCTTAAAATGATTGGAAAGTGAAATATTCTTTAAAATTTTTGCGTCATTCCAGCATCACATTCCACCACTTAAAAAAAAAAAATGTTTTCAAAATTTGTTGGTTGCATATAACAATGATCAATGCCTTGACATGAATATGTGAGAGCTAATATTTTTCCTTTCACTATTTAATGGCTAGCATTTTTGTTTTTGGAGTTACCTTTGCACTTTGTGGTTATTATTTTCCTTTTCTATTGTTGCTTTTATTACTGCATTGTTGCTTTTGAGTTTGGACTTTCTCTTGGCATGCATGCAGGTTCAGGCGCTCACTGGAAAAGTGACTTTGACTAGAGGAGATGTGAGTGAACTTAGCAGAAATAGGCACCTAACAGATGACAGCAGCATTGGAAGCTACCGCTATGAAGTGAGTTCTTTATGGCATCATTTTTACTCGCATGTTTTCCTCGTGCCATGACATAATTATGAACCATTAACCTTTTTTTTTATCCTGGACAAGCAAACACACATTACACAATACAAACTTACTCTATTTCTTGGAGCATGTCGTTCATTATATTTTCTTTCCTTTGCCTCATCATCTATTGAAAGAATACTCTTGTGGTTGTGCTTTTGATGGTGGGGTTGCTGTTTCGACAAGTGGAGAATAATTGCCATCAATACCCACTAACCGAGCATTTGGCTAACTTTTAACATTGACATACCATGTCAGTGCTTTAGTGCTAACATTTAAATAACAATAGCTTAAGGGAGATTTTTGGATTTTGGAAGTTCCAAGTAATACGTGGGACATGAGCCTTGATAAAAGATATGAGTATCCAACTGAAGATTCAAACCATAATAACTCAAAATAATATCAATTCATTGCAGAAAGATTGTTCTTTCAAATCATCCATGTCTGCCTTCAATTTCAATATTATAATAAACAATTATGAATCCTAATTATATGATAAATATAAACATTGTCAAAGTAAGGTGTTATTATTTATTTTTGGAATAATTTTGTCAAATGTTGTCTCCATATTTCTCTTAATTCTTCATAGTTAGTGACTGAGTTAATTATTCTCAATTGAATCAGAATAGCGGAAAAGCTGTTAACAACTAAGAGTAAATACATAGTATAATTATCCTGCATAAATTAACTTTCCATCATCATCATCAGTATTTCAATCCTAGGATTGGCTTACTGCAGCCATCCATTCTACTCTATTTAATGTCAATTCCCTCAGTGCTTGACACCCTCTCTGTTTTACGTCCTTCTTGATTTGTCTTATGTACATGTCTGTTGGTCTTCTTTGTAGATTCATCCCTTCTATTTTTCCTTCCATTATATTCCTAATCAATCCATTGTGCCTCAATGTGTGTCCAATCATCTGTTTCTTCTTTGTCGTCGAGTTCACCATATGTTCCTATCCTCCTCTGCTCTTCTATATACTTCCTCGTTTGTTACTTTGTCTGTCCAGTTCATCTTCGGCGTTCTCCTCCAGCACCATATTTCAAAGGCTTCTATTCTTCCCTGGTCCACTATTCCAACGGTCCAAGTCTCGGAACCAAAGAGCACCATGCTCTACACGAAAATCTTGACGAATTGCTCCCTTGTTTCCAGCCTTAGGTTCTTTGAGCGTAGTCATTGCCTCTTCTTCATGAATGCATTCCTAGCTAGGGCTATTTTTCACTTGATGTCAGTCGAAATTCTTCTATCCCATGTTATGCTGCTGCCCAGGTGATTCCACTTGCTCCAGGTGCACCCCTCGAATGGTGATATCTGCATTCAGCTTCCCTCTTCCGCGCACAAAGATTTTAGTTTTCATCTTGTTGATGTACGTATTATATTCCCCCCGTACTTGATCCATAGCACTTAGAGTTGCTTGCAAGTCCTCTCGCGTTTGTGCCACTACTGCGATGTCATCTGCAAACCGGATTTCTTCTCCATTTACCTCGACCCCTTTGATACCCAATTCTTGTTTCTTTTATTGCCTCTTCCAGGTATATGTTGAATATTGCTGGCGAGAGGTTGCATCCTTGTCTTACTCCTTTGTTTATTTTGGCCTCTATTTTTCTCCCATTTTTTGTTTGCATTGTTTCAATCTGATTCCTGTAGAAATTTGTGGATAATTTTTCTGTCGTTGTAGTCCAATCCAAGTGCTTCTAGTATCTTGAACATCTTGTTCCATTTGAGGTTGTTGAAGGCCTTTTCCAAGTCCAAATGAGACTCTTAAACAAGCCATATAATGGCTTATTTAAGAGTCTCATTTTCGCGGCCAGAACTCTCAAGCTGAGAATTGCCTCTCTTGCTCCTTGGTTTTTCCTGAATCCAAATTGGTTTTCTGAGAGGTTTCCTTCTATCTTTCCTTCTATTCTTCAGCTAATTACCCGAGTAAGGATTTTTTATGATTGAGTCACCAGGCTCAATGTTCTGTGTTCTTTGAATTTATCTGTTTTCGGTTCCTTTAGTATTGCCTTATATTGAATTTCCATACATGAATTAAAATTGAGGGAGCTTCAGTTCATGTCAAAGGTGTAAAAGTTGTTTTTTTCCCTAAAGGGATGGGGCATATGACTTCTTTCTTTTCTTTTCACTCAAGGTTGAAGACAAAGTAATGTTAAGAAAATACAAATGAATATAAAATTCATTTATTGCAAGTCAACCACATGTGTTCTAAATTTTTGGAAATATATAAGAAAATCTGTACGTATATAAAATATGCCGAATGTTGAAAATGGCACATTAATATTAAAAAATCATTAACTTATTTCTTTTGATATGTCTATAATTTAAAACTGGATTAATCATGTACACCTTTCTCCCTATCAAATATTTATAGCATAGTAGTAACTTTTAAGTATGCACATACATTTATTCTGCATTTTAATTCATATTAGCTGATGACTTTATTAAAAGTTACTGTCGTGGCGTCTCCTGCAGTTCTTTGAGATTATTTTTACTTATTTTCTGGTCTGAGCCAAATTTTTATTTTAGTGACCCTGCCAAAATTGACTTATAATGCTGCTTATTATTTTGTGATTTTTTCAACGGTAATTAGCTAGCGTCAGCTAACAGGTTCTTTTCTTTAACTGTTGCTGCAGAATTTCTTGTTTTCTTGGCGTAATCTGTCCTGTCTGATTGTTTCTTTCCTATCTTCCCTCTGTCCATTGGAATATTGTAATGGCACTTTTCATAATTTCTTGGAACTCCCTAGATTATTGTACTTTTTTTCTCAAATATGGCATATCATGCAAAGTGATGTTGTCCTAGCCTCAGCAGAAGGTATAACCCATCACTTCTGAAGTGAGTACTCAACTTGAACTAAAAGCCACTGTCTGAAGAGGGTGCATGACTGTCTTTCTTACACAGTCAATGGTGTATAGTAAGAGTATGTGCTGCCTTATACCCTGCACCTCAGCCTTGGCTTAGAAATGTTTTCTCTGGAATTTCATTCTTATTGAAAAGGAATCAATGGCTTAGGAGCTGACTTATTGCCACAGTCTCCTGATCGTAGGGCTCCAGATCCATTCCAATCCTTAATTGCCAGTATAATACAAATTGTTCACATGAACAAGTGGTGCCCAAAGCCTACCCCAGAAGCACATAAATGCATTTAGTCTTCATTCTAGAATTTCATGTCACTTGCACACATAAGCATATACCTTCCAGTGAATTAGGTGGTCTCCATGAAGTGGGGTTTCTGTATAAGAATTCTGGTGTTGTCCAAAAGCAAAAATTCAAACTGTTACCACCGTTGGTCCATCTAATATTGAAACTGCTCATCCAATTAAAGGAAATCTCACCTAATCCAGGGAGACTTACTTTCTTCCCTTGATCAAATGAATGATCCATATCTTTCTCTCATCATGCTAATATGCAATCCTGTACCTTAAGTCAGCACAAAAAAATTCTATTTTGGCATCCCTACTTTCAACATCCCCTGGAAAATGCTTGGCTATCTAATTCCCATCCTTTTCAACTATGTAAATCACAATAGTCTCCATTTTCCATATATCTGCAAGCCTTATGATAACCGCTTGTTTATCTGATAGCCGTAAATTCATCTCTTTCATAGGATACCACCAATTACAATACCATTTGAACTATACAGATATTCCTCACACAAATAGGATCACTTTCCCCTATTTACTGAAAACATGCTCATTTTTATGGATAAAATGAAAACATATGGATACTTGTTGGATCAAGAAGTTACTCCCATACTGAGCACCTACTGAGGTATTTTATACCATTGTATCAGAATTGCATATCCAAAACTCACGTGTAAAAGAGTTACAGTTTCTTTTATGCCTCGCTGTCTTTAAGGGTAATATTAACTGCTCAACCTTTGCTCTTTTAGTGAAGAGTAAGCAAATCCTAATAAAAGAGGATGGTGGCAGCCATATATCTTGCACAATAACATCCACTACTCTTGTGGGTTTTCCCATTTCTTTTGGATAACCTCTTTGAAAAATTCCAAAGAAACTGCGGGAGATGCCGCAACGATTGCCGAGACATTTTGGACGCCTCGGTAGCTTAAGTGGCTAAAGCACTCGACCGGATATTGAGGGATCTGGGTTCGAATCCCAGTCAAGGCGAATGATTTTTACACTCTGAAATTGTTTCATTGGAACCTCTTTGAATATGATTTTCATTACTTGAATGGAAAAATTTGTTCTGTAGAATTTGTCCTATAGATTGAGTGGTAATATCATGTTGAGATTCATGCTTATGTTTTGGTAAACTTTCATCCTTAGGGAAATGTGCCTGGCATGCATAATGTTCTCATTTGCAGTGGTTATAGAGAAGGGCAAAATTATTGCTCTATTATTCACATATTGGTGAAATTAATGGATGACAGACAGCACCAACTCATGCTGAAGAAAGCTGTAAAGCTTCTGAAGAATCTGTTGAATAGCCTGTGGAAAATAATAAGTAAAAATCACTGCTCCTTACTGAAACTCATCCTTTCCATTCCTGGGTTAATCACTTAATAATACAAAACGTACCCTGTTACATTAACTTAGTGCAGAGAAGAAATAATAAAAAAACATGAGAAATAAACTTACATAAATATGTTGGAATGAGTTGCAGCATTTACACACTTATTTTATATTCCTCTTAATTGATATTGTTGGTGAATTGAGTCATACAAGTGCAATGATTTTGACTGGCTTTGCTTTTGTGCAAATTCAGGATTTGGAGAGCACAGAGCATGATGGGGATGTAGAAGATTACTCAGAAGGGGAAGGAGAGTCAACTGAACCAGAGCAAGCTGATCAGCGCCTCATGTACTATCCACCCGCAGAAGATCATCCGGGGAGGTACGTGCATCTGTTATTTGCTGATATGCCCTCAATCATTTTTGTTAACCTTTTCCAAAAAGGGAATCTCCACGTAAAAGACAATCACATGGTGCACCTCATTCTTAAAATATTCCTTCAAAATGTTGTCTTCTGTTTGTGTTGTTACTTGTTTGCACGTAGAAATTCAAACTGTGGTAAATTTTACAGGCCTGCTGTCATTGTGAATGATTTGAGTGTTTGTGGAATGTGATGGATTGTTTTCATTTGTTTCTCAGAAAAGATGCAAGGAGATGTAATGTATCCAATCATGATCAATTTTGGTGCATGTATTACTGATTGTAGATATGGGGGTTAGCTTCATCCCCTTGTTTCTTTGAGGGATGTGGAAGGGATTGAGAAAACATCATATATTTTTGGATCTCTTGTGCATGATTAGGAGAAGATGTTATTCCTATGGCCCCAGAAACTTCATCCTTGGTAGGTTTGTCGTCAGTTTCCATTGTTTTACGAATACATCTATGGTACCCTTTGTTTGAAATCTTTCATTTGCATTTTGATCTTAGGATTTTCAAATTCTAAGGACATAAACCTGTCATGAATCCAATTTATCAAACAGATCAGGTAAGGAGAATGATTGTTGCGCGTTATTAAACATGAAGTTCTGGTCACTGTGCTAATGGCATGGGTGGGTTGTATAGATGTTTGTAATGGAGGTTCAAAGGATATAAAGTAAGACCATTGATCGTAAGTTATATGATATTGTAGAATGTTTAATGTTGATCAGACAAAGATTTAAGCACTGGAAACCATTTTATCCTAGCATCAATTGCAGTTGATGGAGGATTTTCTTAACATGTTGAGGCTTTTTTCTGGAGGAGGACTTATATTTCAAAAATTGGCAAAATTCATGCACTAAGATTAAGTCCAGTAAGATTGTTTAAATATATAGTAAATCGAAATTTCTGTTTATTTCTCCTATTAGCTACCAATCTTTAATAATTACCAGTGACCGGTAAGCCACTCCAATCTAGTAAAATAGCTAAAGCTACTTTTTAATTATGCTTGTCAATGGAGTAAGATGGGAAAGCCTAAAAGACTTTGAGCTTAATTTGTCATGCTAATGTCATGCCATGTTAACTTCATCAGCTGAATACTAAAGTGGTTTTATCATAAGTTGGTCATTGTGTATTCATTATTGCTTTTCTTGAGCTCGTGTATTTGTGCATAATTAGATTCCAAGCTCTGCTGCTGCTAGTTATGCACATTAGAGCTTCTGTATGTTACAAAGTATATTTCATCCCACACTCACACTGCAAACAATCTTGATTACTGTTAGTTATGGAGGGTAGTGTGGGCATGTATAAATATTACTTCGGGTTGTATAAGCGACCAATAAGCGAGTTGTATATCCTACAGGGTGTATGCTGGTGATTGAAAAGGTCACCAAGGCCCTTTAGCAATATTAAATAATGTACATTAAGCCATAATTGATAGGTGGATATTCATTTCTCCCCCGTAAAATGCTCATTTTCATAATGGTGCTTCATTTGTAAAGATTTTTTATTTATCACACTGTGGGAAATACATTTTATCAGCACCATATTTTTATTAGGTTTGGGTGCTTTCTATTCATTCAGTACAGACTTGTGAATTTGACAGTAGCAGAAGGCCATCAAGCAATTCTCATTTATAATTATCATGATCAACACTTGAATTTTAGAATGATGAATTGATTTTAGAATGATTTTAGAATATTAGAATGATCAACACTTGAATTTTGCTTATGGCAAGGGGAATAGTGGGCAATTTGAAATTATGAATTGCATGTACAAAAGGCATGTGGGAATGCCTTTAAGCATCATAGACACCTTCTGAATGGACTGCCCTATTCTTTTTTCTCATTGAATGCATTCGGTGTTCAATGGTCACATTTTGTAATTGGGGCTGTATGATTATAAATGCAAATTAGAGGGTCTTTGTTCAAGTGAAACGCAAAATTGTGGGAAAATAGTTGAGCAGTTACTGGTAAAGTTCTTGTTTAGCCCCTCAAATTTCATTTTGAGGCTTATGTTCTGATGATTTCTGTTACTGATGTCATGTTTAGTCAATTATTTGATATTCCTGTGCTAACACAAAACACCCTCACCCCTACTTCACTGTGAAATTGAACACACCAATTAATCTTTGATTGGAAAGCATGTCCTCATTTTAATGTCTTCAGTCGTGGGCCTGCCTGGTCTGTGCCATCATATTTCAAATGTGGAAGCACAGACGCATCAACTCTTTCATGTTTATCACAATTCAAGATTTGGCAAGATGTACATTTTTCATGGGTAAGGCTTTGCCCAAAAGATCTGCTTCAACACAAATTACATTACAAATTAGATTACAAATCATACAGCCTCTTCATAAGTTAATGGGTTGTAAAAGATAAAGTGAAACTGGTTCAAGCTTACCTCTTAATTCAACCTTCAAAAAGTTCAATGCATAGTTCTGAGCATAACACTTAATGCACCTGGTAAAATCATTAAAAGTTGTTTGTGACGTATTAGTTTACTCAAATTTTTCTCTAAATTGCTTGTCAAGGAAACACGTTCAGTGCATTTTTTTAATGATATTTTTACTTAGGTCATTGATGGGATTCGTTCAATCCACAATAGGTCATGGTACATATGTGCCAGAAACGCGATTTTGCCGAGAGTATGTGATACATGATTTATAACTTATTACTAGATATGAAGGAATATTGGCTTTTTAATAAGTTCATTAGTACAGAAATGAAAATTTAATGTTACTTCCTGTCTCCACTCAGAAATGTACTTCAAATCATTTTGGCCTTCTTGCTAATGTTCTTATCTTTCCTGTCTTAAATTTCATATGCCATGTATGGCTGATAGTCAAATATTAGTAATCATAGCTATGAACTCGTACCTTGAGTTTGATTGAATGAAATAATATCCTCATTCAGTTTTTCACCTTGAAAGACATCTCATTTGTAGCAAGTGAATGTGTGCTGCTAAAATGCTCTCTAATGCTTGCAGTAATGAAGTCAAACTGTCTGGAAGAAAATAAGAAGAGTGCTGTCTCTCTCCCGAGCAAAATTTTTATTTTGTTTTTTCTTGAGATGCTAGCTATTTTAATATTGGCATTCTTGCATTGTTGCCGCTTGGTGATAGCAGTGATTACACAGTCAACGCCATGGATGTGGAGGAACTGAGGAGATCACAGCGACGTCTGAAGAAGCCTCGGCCTGAGCGGTTAGCGATTCCTTCGGTGGGTGGAGGGCAGTCGCAAGGAGGGAGTGGGGGGCTTTCAGTTGGCGGTGGTGGTGCAGGCTCAAAGATGTCAGTGCCGATGATATCTGTGTCGGCTGCTACTGGATCCTCTGTGTCTGGCAGCCAAGACAGTGAAGAGGAAGAACTAGAGGAGGAAGAGGAGGAGGAGGACGAGACTGCAGCTTCAACGCCTAGTGCAGATGCCTCTGATCGAAATCTCATGTCAATGCTGTCTATGAGGTGAGTTTTGTAATTTGGAATTGCTGGAAGAGTTAATTAGTACAAATGTCATCATGCATGCTTGATCTGATTGGATAATTAAACATTGGGAATGGAGTATGAGGTTGAAATTGAATTGTGGGTCAATGGTAATGTATCTTTGGTTTTGAGAAAATAAGGCAACTCTGACTTCACAGTGAGCCCATATATATTCCTAAAGAGCAATATTTTCAAATTGAAATTTCATTGATGTCAGTAGCATCAAGCTGATTTTCTTTTATTTATTATAAGAAATATTTAATCTTGTCAGCCAGCGTACAGTATCAAAGCGAGATACTTAATTTGTCAACTATGGAGTGTTACATGGTTGTTTGTAGCTCTTTTGGAAAAAAATCCTAAACCTTTATCACACTCTAATGAGAATCAAATTAGACATGTTTTGAATGTGTAGTTTATATTTTGACGGTCATTAGTTTTTCTCTGGCTGGTAAAATCCTAAATCAACTGACCTTATTTATTTTGTAACATAATTGGTATACATACTTCATAAAGAAAAATTTGATAAATATCAGAACAGCTATTTATGAGTGCATATATGGAGGCTGAATCATTCTATTACATATACAGTTTGATGTATCATTTGTAGAGGTGTGTAAATTAAATGACTTTTGAATTTGCAAAAATTCTAATCTACCAAAGACAAGGAAACATTTTGAATTAGTTAAATATCATTTTCTTATCTCTTTAACTAAAGAACCACCGCTCAACTTTGTTATTCAAATGCCATTTTTTTCGGTGAAAGTCAATTATTATTATTTAATAATTTTTGTGCTAGATTTGGGCAATTGCTTTGCTAAGATCTTTATTAAGACAGATTTGGAAAAGTGTATAGTTCTAATAAAGTGGTATAATCCTTGTGTGTAGCTTGCTTGTCATACACCTAATCCAATGCTTCTGAATTTTCCATAGCACTGAGAGCCTTGACCATGTTGGTCATCGAGAGAAGTTCTTGAAGAATACTTTTGAATCACTGAGTGGTGGGACTGAGGATGGATGCGAGGGAGGCACTGAACGAAGTCCAACAAATGCCAAAGGAGGCAGCACAAGCATTTCCTCCCAGTTTAGAGGACCCACAGTTTCTGGAAACTCAAGTAATGCTCTTGAATATATTTTGTAACACTATTTAATTGTATGTGAAATTATTGTCAAAGTAATTTTCTATGGCTATCTAGTTCTGGATTGCTTGTTATTCCTTCCCCTGTCCTTGGTTTTAAGCAATACACTGCTGTCAAGATTTATAAAATCATGGAGGAGAGCTATGTTCAGCTTCAGTCTGTGTGATAATTAACAATCATTGCTTCCCTATGAGATCTACTTTTTTAGTCTGAATATTTGCGAAGATGTATAAGTATGAGGGGTACAGACAATTGACATATAAGTCCAACATCAATGTGATATCAGCTATATTTTAGATAGCGAGATATTTTATGCTCCAATATGCCACTAAAATGCCTGGATGAAGCAATTAAGATTAATTTTTTCAAGTCATAATTGATATCAATTGTCCCCATTATTATTTTTTTGCCTGTTTAAGTACAGTGCTTGTGCAAATAAAGAAAGGATGTCAATTTTTTCATTAATTGCTTGTCATTTAATCGTGAATTTTTTAATGAAATTTCTTTACAGCTGAAGGAAGCAATCCCACGTCAGTTGGAAGCAGTACTTCGTCTAGCTCCACTTTAAGGAATGTTGCAGTCATTAACGCAGCTCGACAAATTCGCCATGACTCCGAAACACTGAAGAAGAGAGAGGAGCTCTTAAGGCGGCTGGAGGAAACAAGACGAAAATTACAAAGTGTAAGTGAAATTCTGCCGTCGATAATTGATTTTTTAAGGTCTTAAAATTGTCATTAATGACTGGCACATGGATATTTGGCCAATCAGAAGGATTCTTTGTGCCATTTCATAAAACTAAGTCAAGGATGTTTTCTTAAGAATGTGATCATTTATATTTTTTGTTGGTGTTAATACTTATTTTGACGTCATTTTTGATAATAGATGCTTCAACTTCTATTGTCCTGTGCAGCAACCATGAATGGAATCAACTGGAATTCCACAGTTTTATATTTACTCAAGTCTATTGTAGTGGGAAGAAAATTTTTATGCATGTAGTATCTTGAAATGAATTGTTATGCATTTAAAAATTATTGGAAAGTTTTAATCTCTTTACTTGCCTTTGCTTGGCAACAGTGCTAAACATTGGGAAAGAAAATATGTAATCAATTCCATAAAATATATGAAAAATTTGTTGTGCGTTGCAGGTGTTTTTTAAATTTTGTGCAATAATCTTTTTCAATTATTCATTTGAAAATCATAAGGATTTTAGGTTGTAAAACTTCGTGGCTGTAAGAAACTCCTTATCAACCATATTTATAAATTTTAATTATGGGATAATTTTTGGGCTAATATCACAGTATTAATAGTGGAAGCAAAACTGCGCACAGGATACTTGTATATCTTATGATGACCTGAAGAGACCCCTGCCCTCACATGGGAATTTTTGGTTGTGATACCCAAATTTCCAGACCCATCTCCACGTTTGATCATGCATGCCATCATTTCTGAATGGCTGTGAGGTTTGGGACTCAGAATTTTTAGATTTTGTATAGTATTGCAAGTGCCAATGGTTTATTACATATTAATATACCAGATGTGAGAAGCGATAACCAAAGCCAAGATTCAAATGATTCAGCAAATAAGAAAGTGGTGCTGAACCATCATTAATGTTCTCACCAATATACTTGCATACCTCTGGATAATAAATGGTAACTGAGATTCTTTACCGAATTTTGGTTATAAATAGGTGAGCCATTAATTATTAAAAGTAATGTATAAACCTGTGAAAGTTTCATTTTCAGGACCTCCTTGATTTATTAAAGAAGTTGCACTGTTTTTGCCAAATGTCTATCATTACGTGGCGTACTACATTTTTAAATGCTCATTCACAGGTTGGAATGCAGTCATCTCTGAAGACCAGCCAGAGCATATCAGATCTGAGCAATATTCCTGAGGATTCAAGGAAACTTGGTGGAGTCGGCGTTGGTGGTGGTGGTGTCATGTCTGGAGGAAGGAAGGATAATTATTTAGGTAATGAAGAGGCTCACTGCATATCGCTTCCTTCAAATGTTCCATCACCTGATGTCACTAGGCGCAGTGGGTCCTCGTCCCCAGGTCCCAGTGGCCCTCCACCGTCTTCCATCTCTTTCCCTTCTTTCCCACTCTCCTCTCTTGGGGCCTCTGCAGACAGCACTACTAACCGTTCTTCCAGCATGGCTACTACTGCCGCAGAACCCACTAACAGCACTAACACTGCCTCCTCCTCTTCCGCGGCCACTAACCTTGGTGGAAATGCTTTTGGACGGAGGGGAGGCAGGCCGAGCGCGGCATTGTTCCTTGGTCTGTGTCCAGCACCCTATCGCCCCCCGCATCACCAGCAGCACCACGGCTCCTCTGGCGTGCACGGCGCGAGCAACCATTCCCTACCGGAGTCCCCGGTCTGCGAGCCCATAGACTCGCCCCTAACCTTCCTCACCCACAGGTCGTCAAACAAGGAGAGTTGCATCGAGCGCAACTCCCGCAAGACTCGAACCCTCCCCCCGGGGAGCACCTGGAGCCTCTCGCGCTCCTGCTCCTATTTCATCGACCTCAACACCCTGTTTGTCAAGTCCGAGAGTTCCCCCTCAATCTGCCCTACGGAGGGGCCGAGCAAGGATGAGGAGGAAGAAGAGGATGCGGGGGGCAACTTCAGCTCAGACTCACTTGAGAGGGAGGAGGAGGAGGATGCCGAGGCCCGGCATGGCATACCAAGGAGATGCGTCAGTGATTACACGATATGCCAGCGGGAGGCGACGGTCACGGTTTCGGTTGCACCCCTTGAAGGGGCATCATCGGGTGACCGAAGACGGAGGCGGAGTGCAGGAGCAGCCTCTGTGGGTGGCTCGGGGGGTGCCCGGGAGATGAGGCAGCAGAGGAGGCCCCCCCTGCCACCCAGTCGAAGGAAGAAACCAACAGCTGAGTCAATGGACCCAGATGCGAACCATCTATCGGAGGGAGGGGAGGGGAGCATAGGGCCATCGCTAGGGGGTCGGAAGCACCGTCCCGTGTTTAGGACACGAAGTCTCCAGGACACGAGTTCTCGTAGGATTGGTTCCGGGGAGGATGGGCCACGGTTTGATGCTTTTGAGTCGCACACGGAGGGGTCCTCGGCATTACACTCTCCCCGCAACTGGTCTGATGGCGAGCAGCGTTGGAGGTTCAAGTATTCTCCTGAAGACTTTGGCTACCAGCAGTATGCTCAGGGTGAGGTTGGTTCGGGGCTGCCTGTGTCAGGGTCATCGACTCCCTCATCTTGTGCGTCGCCCAAGCACGTGGCTTGGAAGGGTAGCGATGGGACTTCTAAGCAGCAGTACCCCCTGGCCAAAAGGGTGACATTGAGGCAGGTGCTGCCATCCAAAAGTGTCTTCAATCATGGTAGGAAATTTAACCAAGTTGAAACAGCTAGTTTGACATGTTGTCTTTGTTCTGCTTGCCTGCATTTCCTCTTTTCCCCAACTCTGCACGAGATTGCTCATGTTCTGGCTTATGCAATTCATGCTGAATGACCTGCTGTCGGTTGCCCCACTTCTTTACACTGTTTAGTTTTAGCATATGCATAGTTTGTTTTTTCTATCGTTTTAGTACATGAATGCAAGGCATTTGACAATAGAGTGTTTTGGTGTTTGCTAGAATGTTGTATAACTTGTAACATATTATGGTTATATGAGCAGACATCTTCTGGAACATGACCTCCTCTTCTTGAAACTGATGGTAAGATATCCATGCTGAGTGCTACTTTTGAAAATAATGCCAATGCTGTGCTTATGAAGATATGCAAATTCAAATAACATTTCTGGTGCTAATGATTAGAAAGTATAACAATATGCAGACACTGCATTCCACTGAAAACAATATTTATACTTCAATCAGTTGAAGAATACATGTAGAAATGCGGAATGTAATGCCTGTATATTATGCTACTTTCCATTCATCATAAATTGAATTTTATTAAGTATTAGCCTCAGCTATGTCTCTTGCACTGTTCATTGAACTTTTTTTCATTATTCAAACATTGAAGATGTGTTTCTGATGGACTAGTAATATTCATCTAATTTGTCTCTAGCTAAAAATATTGAGTGATGAGGAGGCCATGTGTGAGAACTTGTACTGGTTAACAGTCTTAGTAAACAATGCATCATTTTCTTTCAACTTTTTTCATGGTTCTATTTGTGAGCTCGTTGTAATTATTTTTGAAACCTCATGTTTTTCAAGTTGTTGAAACTGTGGTGACATTTTATTTACTTGCCCATATTTATCATTCCAGCATGTGTTGTTACTGCTCGTTTTACCATTTTGTTTTCTTTTGTTTCCTCCCCTCTCTCTTCCTCCCCCAACGAACGTGCCCTCCTCTTAACCCTATTTGCCTGCCTGCCTCCCACTTGCTGCCGCCTGCTGCAAACCCTGAATCCACATCTGGCTCTGACAACAGCCGTCGGCAGAGGCAGTGGGGAGAGTGGTGGAATGCGTCGTGCTTGCTCCTTAAGCGACTTATCACAACCCACACCACCTCGCCGCATCTTACCTAATCCCCCAAACAATGGTATGGCCAATTAGCTCTGACCAGTCCTACGTCATATTTCCTCCAGTTTCCTATCATATTTGAATCAATCAATTTCTTGTAACTTTCAATTGAAATGCTTATGGCAAATGAGGTAATTAGTTGTGACTTGGTATGGTAGCCATTGTTGAGCATGTGATAAATTCACCTTTGATTCAGGTAATTTCTAAACTTTTTTTTTTTGATAAGTCATGACTCGCTTAAGAATTTACCTTAGCATGGAGTAAAAGGTCAAGAAAGATTTAGTGACTTGATTAGATAATCATTCATGATCTTGCGAAAGACTTCTAGTTTTAGTTAAATCATAAGGCTTTTAATAAATTGTGGGCTCATTTCCTCGTGGTATAGTTTGCAAAGTACCTACATATACATCATATTTTGATGTTACCAGATCTTTCACCATGTTTTTGCTTACATTGAAGAATGATATCTGATAGTTAGAAGGTAGATTACTGCCAAGTCTTATTGCTGCCCATTTCCTGTGGATTTGATATGCATAGTTTACATATTGGAGGCTGTTGGGGGTAATTTTTGAGCATTGACTTTATAAGTTGAATAGTACTCACACAGACACACCTGTGTAATTCAAAATTTGACTCATTGAATAGGTTGAATCACTATTATACAAAAAAGATTAGAAATCATATGGATCATTTTTGTAAGTAAACTGATTTATTGAAAAGACTATCATTGATAGTATACAAAGAGGAAAAATTGGATGGTGAATTTTTAGTGTGAGGCATAACTTCTTAAATGTCAAGAACTAGGTACGTGTATAAAACCATAAAATAATTAGTCCACCCTCACTGCGACTTTTTCTTTAATACTATTAGCAATAATTCATCATGGTTTTTTGTTTATTTAAAAACTGTGATCATTCAATGATTGTGTTGCTTTACAAACATCTGTGGTGTCCAAAGAAACTGCGGCAGATGCCGCAACAGTAACTTTTAACGGAGTCATCCGCTAATGTGCATTTTAACGGAGTCATCCACTAATTTCAGAGTTAAAGAGGATGCCTCGGTAGCTTAAGTGGCTAAAGCACTCGACTGGATATTGAGGGATCTGGGTTCGAATCCCAGTCAAGGCGAATGATTTGTACACTCTGAAATTGTTGCATTGATCTGTGGTGTCCTTGGGATTTTTGATGAGCAACTATTCATGTGCACAATACCCCAGCCCAATAATTTTGGTTAGTGAAATGGTGCATAACCTAAATGTCCAACACCACTGTTAATGTTTTGTATACTCTAATGCAGTTTAGACCTTTAATTCTATGTATATAACCTCAGGATTCATGCAAGGCTTTGAGATTTTTAGTCTTGTCCCTACCTAAAAGCAGCCGAATTCTTAAGGGAATGAGATTGAAATCCTAAGTTACATTCAATAAAGTGAGCATGAAGAAGTGTTTGTCCAAGTGCAGTCTTATTTTACATCATACATTTTTATAAAACTCCACCATTATTACCTGATGGCTTATATACCATTGTTTTGCTAATAACCAAATACATGCATATTGTGATACTTATCATTTTTTCAAATTGTTTTCAAGTTGAATTCATTTCATAATATGGTGTCATGAAAGCAGAAAGCATCTTTTAGCAACCATTAATTTTGCATTGGTGTGTTTATGTGTTTAGTGAACATTTTTTATTTCACTTTGCACCCTCTTTTTCATTACTGTTGTTACTTAGAATTTTTGATTAGCCTAGATCATGGGGTGAGAGGGAGGGTGGGGGCAGTGTGTCACACCTGGGTAACCCGTTATGCATCGGAAGTTTTTCTGATGCTCACTCATGCATTAACACATTGACTGCCATTCCTGCACCTGCTGTTGCACACAACCAGGCAGCCCAGTGCCTGGTGTTCAGCAAGTGCTCATTCCATTCTTTGTTTCCAGTTGCTTTCCATATCATGGGATACCGTTATTGTCAAGAAGTTGGAAAATTCAGTTAACTTTAGGATGTACAGGCTCAAAACTTGTAGGTATCCTTAGTGTAAGCCTAGCCCATAGAGAGTCTGGATTGTTTTAGTGAATATTGGCGAGCACATGGGGTGTATGCAAATAAATCTGGATGTGGAAGCCAGCCTCATCAAACCACAAATTTTAAAAAAAATCCTCCGCTCTGAGTATTTGGTGGCTAATATTGGCCAAGGAAATCAGTCCACAAGATAACATAGGCTGAAGGCAGCCCATGATATGAAAAGACTTGGGTATCCCCAGATCATAAATATATATTTACCAGATGAAATACGGAAAATGTTTTGTAATCTGCACATTTGAGTAAACATGTTGTGTCAGTGTGTTTCAAACATGCACAGAGTTTTGAGTAATTGGATAATTGTTTGTGATGTACAATTTATCCGAATGTAGATTAAGATATGGGAGCAATTTTATAGCGTTGCTATTTTAAGCTATGCATCTTTTAGGTTGTATAGGCTCTGCTGATTTCGTTTGTAAATGAAGTGGGACCAGTTTTTACTCTTATTTTTTTCTGCTTAAAAGTTATGCATGAAAATTTATTCCATTCCTTTGGCATCTTCCAAGCATTACTGAAACTTTTTTGTGTGTGCAGTTTCAGGGAAGGTTCAAGGTAAAGGAACTTCATCTGCAGGATTCCGCACCTTGCCAAGGCAAACGCTGAAACAAACCTCAAATTCTTCTATAACCAGAAGCAGTTCAGTTGGAGTCTTGAATCAGGTAAGCATAAGTTTTACAGGAAAGTACTGTAATTAATTGCTGAAAGGTTACTATGCTCACTTGCATTCGTTTATATTGTCATCAGACAAAGATTTATAGTTGTGATTTTCACATTGTTTTTTATTTATATAAATCCTGGATGTTTGCTTTTGCTGCAGTAAGTTATCAGTGGGTATTTTTGAGTATAATGGATTTTTTCAGCCATTAAGATCCTTTTGCATTGCATAAGTGCGCTTAGTACATTTAGATGTTAAAAAGGGGAAGTTCCTTTGGTCTTTATGATGTTTTTTATACTGGTCCAGGCCAGGGATAGATTCATGTAGGTGATAAACATATCTTAGTCCTCCAAGAAGACTGTGCCACTGTGCTTGGTTTTTTTAGGAAATTGATAACACTACAGGAACATCAGGCCTCACCCACAATGCCTTTTAGTGGTTCATCATAAGCTAAATTTTGGGGGGTTCATTGAGAAATGAAATGATCAAGTCTCAAGGAGTAAAAGAGGTTTTCAGGGAAACAAATCCAGTAACCTGAGACCAGTTGGTCAAAGTCACACTAAAATTCTTGACATGGTTTTTGAGAATCTAAATTTAGGTGCATATGAGAAATCTTGCAGAACATGAGCATGCAATTCTCAATTTTTTGAAAGAATTTTATAAAGCGTTCCCTACTTACTGTATGTACTCATGTATAGGTCAATCTTTAAATGATAATAAAAATGTAATAACGTCACATTTATGACATTATTAGGTTTGTCTTGAGTTACAATGGCTGTAAAGCCTGCCCAAGCCAGTAGACAACTCGAAGGTCATTGGTTTAAATCTTGACACTGGCGTAAGTGTTAGAGTGTTTAAATTGTTAGTTTTTCGTGATTGCATATACTGCAAATTTCATAGGCCCTCTGTATTTGTAGCACTCAAAACATCCTATGCCTTTTTATATGTTTTGTTGTTGTTGTTGTGAATGTTGTTGTGAATGTTGTTTTGCTTGTTTGAGCATGTGAGAGATTTTTTTAAATTACCTGGAACTTTCATTGTTCCCACCATTAAAAAAAAATTGTTGAATGATTTTTCACCAATGATTAATATGAAACCATCATAAATAATTTTCAAAAAAGAGATTGAATATTATGGCAGAGAGACTTTTTTCAATGAATCTTGAGGCTTTAACAGATTTTACTCCTTTTATGGATGACTGCGAATGATGCAAGATAGAGGGCAACTATATCGAGTGTTATTACAAACTTCTTTGTTGTGTGTCTACAGAGTGACTCTGAGACAGATCTGAGTACGGTGCATCGGGGAGGAGGGAGGGTGGTGAATGGGCTCTCATCAGCCATGCGACCGACTATCAGCTCCCAGAACAAGGTGAATGGAGTGGGAGGCAAGAGCGGAGGGAGTGGTGGCAGCTCTGCTCGGAGAAGAAGCTTGACGTCTGCGTTCTCTTCAGGTGAGAGACATCTCTTAATGCACTTCTGCTGATCATATCTGTGTTCCTTCATTCAAGTTTTTCTACCTATTGAAATCGATAGGTTTCGGATGGTTCATAATGACTATTTACTTTCTATATATCACAAGAACTTTCTCTTATTTTCCCTAGATTATTTCTTTCTTAATTCCTGCATTGATTCTGCCTGCCTCCATGCTGTCAACAAAGTCTACTCTCTTCCTTCTGCTGCCCCAATTACCCAGCATTCTCCCTGCTATTGCGATCGTCAACGTTCTGCTAACTTTTATTATTTCCTCCATTATAATAGAGACGAAAGCTCTGGCAATTTTCCGTTTAATATTAAGTAGAAAATTGCAAGAGTTTTTGTCTGTGTTATTACAGAACAGTTCTACCACATCACACCTGAATATGTGATTTATATTTCCTTCATTAATTTTTTCTGTCTTCCTCTGGACTTCCCACCAGAACCACCATGTTTAAAATTTCAGCAGTTGCCTTTCTCTCAGTGCAACTTATTGTCTCCCTTGAATCTGTAGCAGCTTAAAATTGAGATATTCTGATCATGCATTTTATATTCCTCTGATTCTGAACTTGGATCCTGGCATCTATGTAGAAATCAAGCAATTTTTCATTTAGGTTTTGCTACTGTAACATTTTCAATGGTTGGACCTGACAATGCAAAATTAAATGTGACTTGATGATTTTTACATTTTAAATAACAAGGGAGAAAATACTCTTGAAACCTAAGTGTTTGAAATCATATTGTAAAAAGTGGAAATATGGAAGATTCTGGAAAAAGGGGAGAGTCAGCAACCCCATTCCCCACATAAATCATTCTGCCTTTAGATTTGCTCCTGCTTATATCAACAAATAAAATTTTAGGTCTCATCTTTTTACGCTTGTTTACAGGGAATCTTAACCATGTTGGAAACGATGATTCAAGCTCAGAGGAGGCTGCACCCAGTGGAGGAAAAAGCAGTTCTGGCCAGCAGAGACCTCGCAGTACCAGTATTGATAGGTTTGTTGTTAAATTATTTATCCATCAACTTTAGCAGTATTAGAAATTTTTGTATCTTTATTGCACTAATGGCCTATTGCTTAGTGTCATGAATTATTTGTAATGGGATCACCTCATTCTTATGAGGTACCTACAGGATCTGTAATACTTTGTGAAGATCAGTAAGTGTACAAAGCTTTGTTATCATTCATTTCTAAGAAAATTGGTCTAAATTCTAGTGAATTCAATCATGGTTAACGAGTTTATTAAGAAAAACTAGAGTTTTGCAAAACAAACTTTTTTGCAGGTTAGTTTTTGTGCATACATTAAGCTGGGAAGTGTTACAATTGATAGGTAGCAATGTCAAAAAGAGTGAAAATTGATATGTAGACTATACTTATTCCAAATATCCCATGTCAAGACGATATAAACTTCTCCTTTGGTAGATAAAAGGTATTCATTGAAATGTTGCTTCATCATAATTATAGATTAATAGGGAAATATAAATAGATACATAATAGGTAAATTGTTCAGGAAAAATGTTTTATATTTCATATTTTAGTGAGCCCATAATTTCTAGGAATAGATAACATTTATTAAGCTGAAAAACTTGGTGTATTTTCCAAAATCTCTTTCTGAGATCTTTGAACAATATGATTGTGCTGCAAACCTCATTTTCTCATATTGCATTAAGAGATAGTTTAATACAATTTAACAGCTGATTTGGAGATTTTGTGAATTTTTTTAAACTTTTAGTTTTTTAAATGTGTTGTTAATTTTAAATATTGAATTTCAAATACAAGCAATGTTAGTTAATTCTTTGCATACATTCATGTCTGTATATGATTAGAAAATTTATAATGCATTCACATGAATGCAAAGCAATGGAAACCCTAAGCATGCACTGTTATCCCATTAAGTAAATATTATCAATTAAGGATCCTATCGTTAATCGTTTATTGGCCTTCGGATCGACTATTCTGTTCTTATTGCTAATTTAATTTTTCATTATATGCCTTACATTTCAAGCCTACCAAGAGAATCATCCCATTTTTAAAAACTGTCTGGATTATAGTAATTATTTTACTTCCTTCGCTTTTACCTAATTTTTCTGTGTATTTACTGATATGGCTATTTATGTAGGTTAATCTTCTAAATTGTTTGGAAGGAGCATGCTGATTGGTTCTATTTTTGAAATCATGCTAAGTTAATGCTGAGAAGGCTTACCATAAAATTGAAGCTGTGCAGTAAATTGCAATGGATATTTATTTTCAGGATTTTATCAGAAATTAGCAATTTGTTTTTATTGATGGATTGCATGCATTTCAATTTTTTTTTTTAACTTTTCATTATTTTCCAGTAATTCCGCTGGTACAAGTCCTCCAGCTTCGGCAGGAGGAAACATGATGCAGCAGCAGTCTGCCTTGCGACATTCCAATGCAGCAAACCGTGGTGCAGGTGCCGCAAGGTCTGCTGGAGACAGGGACTTGGGTCGCACAGCCAGGGAAGTGACACAACGCCTAACTCAGCCAGCTGGTGGAGCCGGAGGACGAAGGTCATCAAGGAAGGGTGGAGATTCAGATGGACCTCCCATTCCTGCTCCACGGGGTGCTCATATTTCTCAAGCCGATGAAAACTCAATAGACCAAAAGAATGCTGACTCAGTTGGTGACATTTCTGGTGCACCTTGTGAGTAAATTTTCTCTTACATCACTGTTATTGTGCTCACTTGTTGAAGAGTCAGGTTAAATCAGTGATGAACAAAGAGTAGCATGTAAAGAGTGTAATAAATAAATTTTAAGTTTGATAATTTTCAGTTCTCTTAGGAGCTTACAACTTGTTTGGAAAATGGTAACAACTTGTTTGCAAGAGATAGGTAGCAGGCACATTAGGTAAACAGTTATTCCAATAAACTTTATTGCAAACCTTTGCTTGGTTATAGCTGTTTTTGCTTAAATTTGTTTTCCTCCAAATGAATGGCAAATAACAATACAGTGGAACCTCGTAATACAAGTGTTATCCGTTCTGTGACCTTTCTTGTACAATGAAACACTCGTTCAGTGAATCATTTTTTTCTCTACAAAGTAATATGAAATACGATATTACATTCCATGGAAAAAAAATAAATTTTGTGCTAGGTTTATTCATAAAAAATGATATAGATATTATTTAGGATTCGGGTTCTTGTTCACCTTTTCTTCTATCGTGGAATGAAACCACCGGGAATGCAAATTCAATTTGTAGAAAACAAAGATTCGAAATAATTATTCAATTTATGATACATGCATTCATGATTCATTTTTATAAGAGACCTGTTGATTGATGTTTGTTTTTACCTACTCTTCAATTTTGTTTGAAAATGCGACCTAGCGTCATCATTACATAATTTTGACTGTCTGCTTGTGGCTTTTATTTGGGGACATAGTTAAAACTATTCATAAAATATTATTAAACTGAACCTAATTGGGATCAATATATGGTTTATAAGTGGAAAAGCTCCCAAGCTCAGACTCGGTAATCCCTAATGCAAAAAAAAAAAAAAACAGAAAATCCATTGCTTGCAGTCTGAGCAGTACAAAGTCATGTCTTCTCATAAATTATTAAGGGAACAATATTTTGATGTTTATATTACTGCAAGCTTACTACATATATTATTCACCTGGCAAATTGCATTTGAACTCCTCCATTGTGCTCATGGATACTGCTTGGCTAGGATAGTAATTAAAAAATTACATTTTTCAGACTGAAAATGCACCACAATGCAAAGTTGAATGGCTGCATTTTTTGTGTGAAGAGTGGGTTTCATGGGATTTTTTTCATTATCTAGGATGATTGTTCCCCGCTCATCCAGAATAATGAAGTCTATTGTAATTTATGACTACCTAGAATTCCTATTGCATACTGAAAAGGATGCAGGGAGAGTTTTATATCCATTACTAAAAAAGGAAAGAAAGACTCGTACTTTTCCACAGAGTTTTATATGCCCATTTGAATGTGCAGGGTACAGAGAAGAATTGGTGCCTAGAATATGGGGTAGGGTTTTGTATGCATCAGTGCCTCTGGAATGTTCACAATAGGGTAGAGTTTTTTTATATTGCCTTCAATAATTTTTTGTCAATAAGAAATGATTTAATCTGTTTAAAAAAAATTATTTCATAAAAAAACACACTTGAAAAATTTTACAAAAATTAAAATTTTTAAAAGATTCAGCGTTAAATTTAAATACTTTGTGTACAATAAATGTGTTGAAACCCATCTTTCAAAGTTATAAATATTTGTTTTGGATGTATTCATTTTAAAAGCAATCAAAAGATACTGGTGAAAGAAACATAGAATAAGAATAATATAATGTGCCCTCTTGGAGTGAGCAAATAAATAAATATTTATTTATTTGAGTAGATGTGCAATTTAAACGTCTAAATAGCCACAGGTGATTCATCTGCTCAAAATGTTTCACCATCAGTATTGAATTTTCGTGCTGGGAATCTTATTTAATAGTCATTCCTGCCATTTCAGTGACTTTGGAGCTGTGTACAAGTGTGGTAGAGAGGCTCAACCGCTCAGCTGATGCCATCGTCCACCTGCACAAGCGGATTTCCCTGCTGGAAGGAGGTGCGACGCCACAGCACCAGCAGAGCCCAGTCCTATTGCGCACAATTGAAGAGGGTGTGGTGCAGGTGCAGGAAACGCTTCGGCTCGTCTGTGAGCCCCAATCAATGTCTTCCACCCCCATCGCCCAGTTTCCCCCCACGCCCGAGGGCAATCCCAAGCATAGGGACTTCCCTTCCCTCCCCATGATCCCGACCAACCTTGGCCAGGGCGTCGACCAGGGAAACCCCGCTGTGGTGCAAATGATGCAGCAGTATTCGGACATGCTCCTGTCGCTAGTGCAGCAGAGAATGGGAGGCACTGTCCCTCAGCAGCAGAAGAAATCTCAGTTGGCCGAAGGTGGATCGGGTCAAGGATCTAGCTAGGAACATTGTGCAAGTGGGGTGATCACACAGTAGTAGTTGGTTCTCTGCAGTATAAGTCCCCGCTCGGGGGCAAATTGAGCAGTGGGGGGAACTGGTCGAATGGAAAGGAACTCGTTCTCTCACATTTTAATAGATCCGGGCATTCATGAATGAAAATTTTTATGTTTGAATGGGAGTAAAGGATCGGAATGAGTTGTATTGAAGTGTGAGAAAAATTTTGGGGAACTGTGTGAACTGCCAGAAGATTTTAGGATAGAAAAGCTATCCTGTTAGCACATCACTAATGTAGAAAAACGTTGGACTGTTGAATGAGAAATCATAACTACCTCTGGTGACCACCATGTGTATACCATGCTTTTTTTGATGACTGGCTCTTGTCCAGTGTGAAAGGGACTAAAAAAAGATGGACTCCTAAAATTAAGAGATAACTACTTGTTGGAAAAACGAGGACTCTAACAATTGTCGATTCAGTAACGTGATTATTTTAAACTACTTAAGCATCTAAAATGCCGAGAAGTGTTATGCCAAGACTGATGAATGTAAAAAATTGATAAATGGATAAGCACAAAGAATATTGCAGGTTCGTAATGCAATTGTTTGTGGTAGTGTGGATGATTAAATTGTTGACAGACTCTCTTTAATTACTGTCTTCCGCGTTGTCAGTTGTGCCTCAATGGTATGCAGTCCCTTGTTACATAACATGTAGATAACCATGTGCCCAAGATTTTAAATGGAATTATTTCTTGAGTACATTGAATTGGAGCACAAATGAACCATAATAATGTAACGTGAAAATGTTTCTTACCCTAGCCCTGTAGATCAGATTATTTAAACCAATTAAAATTTTGATTTGATGTCTCATGTTTTATATGTATACCTGTAGAAGCATAGGTGTGTGATTGGGTGCATAATTCATAATTGTTTCCATGTGGTGTATTACACTACATTCAATGGACTTTCCTGAATGTCTCAAATATTGCCATAACTCATTCCAAAGCCATGTGTGCATATATGTAGGGATATACATATTTATCTCAGGAGGTCAAAAATCTGAAATAAACAAACAATAAGCAGACAGCCTATGTAATATATGCACGATCATTTTGAAATGTCTTTGCAAAGAACAAGAGGCCCAGCCATTCTCCTTTCAGAAATCTCTCCTCCACTAATTGTCAATGTGTTCTATGACTCAACTGTTCCAGGAGCGATGATGGAAAATTCCAGGTTGCAATTTCCTTTATTGAGTAAATAGAAGGTTGTGTATGGATACCATGTACTGTCTGTGAATGATATGCCCATATCCACATGTCATGTCTATTATGGCAACCACATGAAAGATGGATACAGCAGACTTGCTAACCCTTCAATACGTCTTTCCATACTTTGAGATGAACGGTATGTGGTTGTCACAATTTTGTGGGTGTCCATTGTAGGCCATTCCTATCAAAGGAAGTCTAATTGGCATATGTATCCATAGAGAGCCTCTTTATAATTTTCCCATCAAACTATCTTGGAGGAACGACTGTCAATTTTCATCTCTGTGTAATAAAGGGATTAGACCTACTCCATTTGCTTCACTAAATATCTCACTGTTGAACGCATGAGAACTAGCAACATTGGTTTGTTCAGAATTGTCCTGATAATGATTCAGGATGTTATTCCCATAATAAATACTTTTTTTTAATGCACCAAATTCAATAATTTACTTAATGAGAATTGCCACCCACATATAATTCTTCTCAGATAATGAATATTGTCAGTAAAACAACTGTATCACATTACAATTGACTTAAAACAGATTAAACAGGTTTTTTTATGGATATGCTAAATTTTTATTATTTTTTGATTTGTCTTCACCTGCATGATGTACATTCTCAGTCATGCATGTTTGACAGTGCTCCTGACCCTCAACTTGCACATAGCCTGTGACATCACCCACAACTAGTGATGGGTCCATTCCAGAACCAGTCATTGTCTTCGCTTTGGGTTTCAATGCTATCAGTTCCAGTAAATGTATAGGAATCATGCCAACAGCAGTTGCTATAGTCAACAGCAGCTTCATCGCCTTCAAAGAAATTATTATCTTATTAAAAGTTATACATATTGTTCATGAAAAGTTTAATACCATCAGGAACATTTGCATGCGACCTTTGTGATTTTGTATTAGTTTCAAGACTAAAAGATGATTGCACATGCTATGTTTTTGGATGAATGTCCACTGTAAGCTAAGTTTCCCATGATATTTTTTAATGACAATCATTAGATTATTTGGTTGGCCATGTGTTCTTATACTATTGTTGGGCAAAAGCAAAGAAATAGGTATTTAAAAAGTAATCTTCACTATTTTTTTAATGCCCGACAAAGTTTTTTGAGATATATTGAAAGATATTGCAGCTACAGCATTTGCTGAGAGCAATATCATTATTCATTTTCTTTACAAAACTCTCAATAAAACATGAAATTTTATAAGTCCAGAATAACCATGACCAATTGTGGATCACATATTTACATTACAGCTTACTTTTGTGACACAGTGTGACATAAATGGCAATGTGGTGTTTTACTTTGACCTATAAACATTTGATGGAATCTTTGTTACTCTACAGTGGATATTATTATTGTATATGAGAATTTGGTTTGTGAAAACCGAATTGGTCTAAATATTGATTCTGGTAACAATACATTTTATTTTGGGTCTGATTTTAATCTCAAGAACTAAAGGAAACGGTAGCCAAAGAACAGAACCACGACCCATCCACCTCATTATTAGAATCGACTGGAAAGGAAGGGAGAGGCAAGAAGGGCAATGAAAGTGGAAATGTTAGAGAGAGAGAGCCTGCCAGCCAATGGCTATCAAATGAACTGTGAGATATCAGAGTTGCTCATAATAATTGTTGGATGCAATAGTTGCAATTTAAGGTAAATTATTAAATATTTATTTGACCATTTGTTTGGGTCCACCTTTTAAAGCTTAACTTATGCAAATACAACCAAAATTAGCAATTCATGAGAATGCTAAAAAAATTATCTCACAGTGGTACAAAATAAAAAAAAAATGCATTTCAATTTCAGGATTTGTTTAATTAAGTGGATAATTTTGCTGACAGTCCTCTGTGATATAACACACAATGATTGTTTTGCAATCAATGAAAAAATTATAAGGGTTTTAGTATTTTACCACATTTTAGAATATTGAGATGTCTCAATTTTATTGTCTGTTAAATTTTTTTAGGAAAGATACTTGCTCAGGGAACTTGAACCTACAATAATCAACCCGAGGTTGATTACTTTTGGTTTGATAGGTAAGGATAGAGCTTACCAACTACTAAGCCCAAAGGCATATTTGAAATTCACACTTCAGGATATGGGGGCCAGCTCCTTTCCCTGTTGTTCACCAGGAAGATCTGGTGCCAGAAAAAACCACATAGCTTGGATAAATCAGAGGATGCCCTGAGGCATCTCCCAGAATCGTATCCTTGGGACCTCCAATGAGAGGTTGAAGGAGAAATGCAATGTCATATGTATAACATCTCTATTGAATTACTTTCACAAACCTTTAAAATTAAATATGAAATAAATCACTTAAAAAAACTAACTTTCATATTCGAGGCTATCCTTAAGTGGAAGAAAAATGGAGCAATTTCAACAAATATATTTACTCACTTGAACGAATTAATCATATGGCTCACTGGCAATAGCCCTTGCCAAAATCAGGTTATTGGAGTTCCAGGAAAAGAAAAAAGTAATCCACCCTTCTTGGCAGGATGGTTGGTTAACAACCATAAGATTGGTAATATTGTTGTGGACCGAACTGAAATGTAAGCATTTCGGGCACCTCAACACAAGAAACATCAATCCAATAGAAGTTTTTTCAATATTATTAGGCAAAATAGAGGCCCAATACACACCAGTTGCGGACAGCTTTGAAAACTGCATTAATTAATGATTTACTTCCTAACCAGACCCAAGGTAATACATACCATGGGTGATGGCTGTCATCTTTGGTCTGACCTTTCCTTTTCATGAACAAATTCAATGAAGTACAGAAGAACCAGTTGACATCAAAGAAAAGTTGATGGTAAGTATAAAAAATAGGTTTTGTTCATATTTGGGTGTTAATGTGGTGCAGACAATATTCACGGTTCATCCTTGGGAGCAATGTAAAGAAACCCTTACAACAGAATGTAATTTATTGCAGGATAACTTTTTATATTTTCTTTTACATGATGACCAACAAAACATATCCTGTCCCTCTGAGGAACTTATTTCTGCGAATGGACGAGGCATCACCGCAACTAGGCGGGAATTAACACAATTACGTCACAGGAAAATTTGTCCAATTTAATAATAATAATTTTTATTTGTCCAGAGACTGCATCATACAAAAAAATTGTACACATAGTATAGGACACAACCCCAATACTGTCTGAAGCAGTTTATTTTCAATTCTTCAGGTGTCACTCATGCATATACTTGATTTTGCAAATATTTCCTTTCAGTTATCACTGAAGTATCCTTGAAGCAGCCTGGTATAAAGATGAATAAAATGATCCAATTGATTATTTTTAAATTTCCGATCGTCGATAACCTAGGAAATTAATTCAATATTATTACTAGTACTGTCATAATAATTGATTTTACAACTATTTTGTGATGATGTCACTTAAATTACATATTGCAGCAGTCATAGTCATTCGTTTAATAAATTAGTGAACAGAAAGCTTGTCCTTCAACTGCTAGTTGAATAGATTTCATATACATTTCTCTCAAGTCCACACGCACGCTGCCACAATTCTGATAAAATTGTTTTTCTCAATTGCAAAGCTAGGAACTAGATAATATAGAGCATCTTTGGAAGATTTTAATGCTACTTACCAAACTTTGACATTTATATTGGTAAAATATGCATTAAAATGTGAGGTCCATTTTTTATTAAAATTTGTGGTCATGGAATTGAACTTGTACGAGGTTCTCCGTTCAAGAAATATAGCAAAGCAACTGTTAATTTAAGTCAAGTTAATAGCAAATACCATAAAAAACGGAGTTAAAACGGGAGTGGGTTCTCATAGGTTAGACTATTCCAAATTTTAATTATTTAAGTAAACCGGTAAATCACATATTACAATAAGTGCATGGTACGTCACATAATGGAAGAGATGGAACCTGCAACATAAATATAAAATGAGAATGACATATCGCTTGGCAAATTTACTCTGATTACAAGTAATTAAAACCCCTTTCAGTTTGCTGCCTAGTTCCACGAAATTGACAGGCATGGTTTTGATAACAATTTTTATTGGAAAGATTCATCACAGAAGAGGTCGTGCTTCAACCATCTTTAAAGTTGGAACTGCTAGACAGCTTGGATTCAGTCATTTGCACCAAAATCGGCAACTCTAATAATTTTTGGATTTATCGAGAAAAACAAGATTGTCATTGGCTTCTCTATCAGACTTCAGAAATGACTTTTCTCCTTGATTGTTATTGTTGATATTTGCGTAACTTAGCCTTCCGTAATACAATGCATCATGATCAGAATGCCTTATATTGTATCTCCATGACTAATGATTCGCGAATAACAAACGACGCGGTACAAATTTATAAGCAGTAAATTTTTCTCCACTTACGCATCCCCTACGGAATCGTTACGAACTACTGCTTCTATTTACCAACATATGCCAGTGGGTGTGGCGCAAGCTACGGCGTGAGAGAAATTTTAGCATGTTAGCGGGATATTGGGTGCATCGGAATCGCTTATAACGAAAGTATTTACAATACAATTTCTTATGTTTTAAATGCCGACAAGATAGCCCCACAAACTTGAATTATTCATGTTCAACATTTAAGGAGCGATTAGAATTTTATCGAGCGATGTGTTTTCTTACAATTAAATGTCGAAATTTCGCATTTAACTTAGATAATTTCAGTAACCTGAGCTTTCCCTAATCCGAGGATGAGGGAGTAGTGGGCCAGCTTGTCGTTGGTTAGGTTCAGTTCACTGAAAATTCCTCTGTTTATATGTAATCTACAAATTCGTTAGTATTAATATTCCCCGAGCAACTATTCGAAATGTATTTCCGTACTTCAGTATTTTATTTCGTTGCCTTATGTATAATTTATGTGAAATGTAAGTTGTTATATCACTGCTCTCTAATGCCTATCCAATGATGGTGAGTCATCTTATGTAGTATAATTTACCATGGAATTTCTATTTTAGGTTCGATTCATAGGAACTTAAAGTATTTCGAGACGATTCATGCAACAGACTTAACTCACAATATTGTGAAAAGAGGGGCCACTCTAAGCACCCACCCTTTCAATAAAATTAAGGAAGTTAAATTCAGGACTTTAGGAAGGTAATATTTTCGTTTTCTTAAGTAGATATATAGTTTTGTGGGTCAATAAAACCTAGTTGTAATCTGGTGTTTTACCTTGCATGTATGTAACCTAATTTCTTATTTTGTAAATTAATGTTAAGTATTTCATCAAGGTCTGAAAATAACTAATATACGACACCCAGTAAATAATCTCCTAAGTTTATTTGAATCTGTAAGAAATTGATTTCAAATTCGATGTGCATGATCTGTAGGTGCTCACATTTCCATAAGCACAAATGATGAAAATACGAGTGAATTGTAATCATTTAGGATTTTGCTAAAGTTAAAAAAAATTACCAAAGGATTTATGACATATAGTGGGCATTCCATACCTTTATAGACATATGGATGTGTGACTAATACGTGGATGTTAATGTGAATGAACTCGTGTAGTTATTTGCCCTCAAAGTTTTGAGTAATTGGTCGCAGTTTAAATCTCTATAATCTTTGAAATCATTACAATGGTATGGGAAAATCACAATCCATTACTGTATCAGGTTATAATTAACCAGGTTCTAAATCTCTGTTACTATTTGCGCAAAAAATTCCGCAATCGTGAGCGAAAGCAGACTGGAATTTACTGTTAAGTGAAATCGATTGGTTATACCAGATGAGCGACCGAATAGCCCACTTTCGTTTCAATTTTATTTTCAGTTTGAGCGAGCTCTTTCATCTGCACATTCATGTAACATATTGCACTTTTTGTGGCAACTGGAGTTCACTGTGCTTTCATTCGATTAGCATTCTTTGGGATTAGTCTTGGTAGTTTGAATAATGTATGGTATCCTCAGAGGCATGCTATCATTTTATTTATTTGCTCTCAATTGAGTCTATGGTACAGTTTAATACAGAATTTAATTGATAGTATATTTGTTGATTTAAATGCTTATGATATATATTATTCACGAGTCTCACTCACAGTCCATATTTTATCCACAATTGGATTTCTTAGGTTTTTCTTGGGCCAGTTAAAATCTTGGAATGAATTCAAGCTAAGAATTTTTAATCTGTATTCAGCTAAGACCACCTTTTTCTTTAAATGGTTTCTTAATAGAAAATCATTTGGTTTTACAATTATAGAAGACTCTCTTTTCTGAAGTGACGGTTTGCATGTAACGCAGTGTTGCTAGAAATCTAGTGAAGATCTGCATAACTAGAATTGCCATTTTAATCTTCAGCCAATAGCGTGCAGTATGGGAGGAAAATTTAAGCACTAGAAATTGATGTTGCTATCATGTCGGTGTTTAGTAACAATCATGAATAATAGCTCGGTACTAAGTGTTAAAAGAGGATAAAACCCAATACATATATACACATGCACTAAATCGTCATGTATGGTTTAGTGGAGACCAAATGAAATGGTGTAATTACAATTTAAAATTGATATCTTTATGACTGGTTGATATAATTATTCAATTCCAATTCTAAAAGCAAATTTCAGTGCATTATCATTTGACTTAAAGGAAATCATGAAACTTGAGTGATCTCTATTCCAAACATGTTATGGTAATTTCATTTTCAAAGTACAATTTATTTTAACACATGTATAATCTAGTATAGATAGTAATGTTACCAATGTTACCTAAATTTCATTAAAAATGAGATATGAAGACTTATATTATAAATTTATGTTAAATTGAGGAATTGGAATTAAACGTCACTATAATAGTTTACTGTTTTTAGATGTTCTGTGTCACTTGGTGGACATTTTTAAATTTCAACATGTCATTTTTAAGTAAAGCTTTTAATTCAAAATGGTAGGTAGTAAATGAGTAAACAATTAGAAGTCCAAACATTCCAGTGGTAATATGACTGGTTTATCCCATTTCGACATTTGCAGGCATCCAGTATTCTTTCCAATATCCACATCATATGAATGATAATATTTGTATTATATTTTATATGTATTATTATTGTTCAATATTCCCAGGTTATCTCTAAGCCATTCAATCTGTGTAGACAACTGGGCAGAAAACAGTATTGAATCTAAAAAGTAGAAATTCTGTAATTTTTGCTATAAACCCACATTAAATCAGATATGTTGTTTTTAAATTCATTCATAAGTTTTTGCCTACCGTGATAATTGTTGATAAACATACTAGTGCATTGGACAGAATTGTTTTAGAACCATTACTAACATATAACATTGCAGAAAAGAGCAATTATTTACATTTTTAGAATCAAGAAGTGACCTCTCATAAATATCTATTTCCAATTTCTTCTACCCGGTACTGTGTGGTAGATTTCCCTTTGAAAAATGAGCATTTACCATGAAGATTATCATGTGTTTTAGTGCTTGCTCATCCATCTGAACTGGCCTATGAAAATGCAATGTGCTGGTGATAGTATAATATTTTGACATGCTGTGATTTTCCCATTACATTTTTGACAGCTGTGCAGTATGTCTAATAAGCTGCAACACTTTTGCATAGCAGAACAGACATATTCACCAAATAATTATGTAATGTTTTCAGATGGGGTTTTTGAGGATTAAAAATGTTTTCAGCCACCTTTCTGTGAATTTTTTTTATTTGCAGGGATTTTCGTCTCATATTAACCCGAAGAAATGGCGTATTGCACTCTAACTTCAAAGCATACACAATGGATGGTGATGGAAGGGAAACCCCATTCCATGTCGGTGGGTAATTAATTCACATTAAATCGGACAAAATTACTTTCAAGCATGTGTTATGATGCCTATTATGGTGGTTTCCTAACTGATTATTATTTTTTTAAAACCTTTTAGATCATGAAAGTTTCTATGAAGGAAGAGTGTTTGGAGAGGTGAAATCACATGCTAGTGTTAATTTAGATGAGGGAATAATGACTGCTACAATCCAGCTACCTGAAGAAACATACCACATTGAGGTAATTTTTTTGAGAATGATCTACCTTATGTTTGATTGTGTAAGTCTAATTTTGAAGAGCCAATAATATGTGTCAAAAATTGAATTATTCATTGAGTGCAAAAAAAATGAGTACAATTAATATGAGGAAAATGATCATGAGGACTTGTTTGAATATGATTCTGTATTTATTTTATATAATTGATTTTTTCTTGAATGAGGTAATTTATTATTTATCTGGCATTTAATAAAGAAAACTATCAAAGAAAAATTTTTTCAGAAAAAAAGAAATATTAATTGCCAAAAGAAAAACTAGGTATCAGATCACATCATAATTGGTACCTTATGTTGAATTAAAGTATGGATACAACTAATATAGTGAGTTAATAGCAAAACATGAACTCTTAAAAGATTGAGCTGATGCTAACATAGCACTGATTCATGTATATATCTCCGCATTTTGCAGGGTTTTAGTTAAGGCATTCACAGAAGAAAGCATTTGATCTCCATGATTTTAACTGTCCATTCATCAAAAGCGTGTCAGTTTTATAATCAATAGATTCCATAAAGCCATGCCTCAAATAACCATTTACATATCTGTTGATATTGTCCCATATCTACATTTGTCGCTCATAAATCTTAGTGTGATAAATGTGATAACATTTTTCAGTACTAGTGGTGAAATGAAACTGATCTTTTTTGGCATTGTGAAAATGTAAATTTGGTTAAATGATGTCTTTTTTCCTTAGTCCATCCTCCATTTTCATGTATTGAAAGTAGTTTACCTTCACAGACCTCCTTTTTTTCTTAAACACATTAGAATCCTTGACAGATACTAGTGTAGAGTAATGATATTTCCTAGCAGTTATGATCTAGACCCTGAGGTAATTTCCAATGTACTTATACTCGTTTGTTGCTACCGGTGGCCAAATATAAACACCCACATAGGGGCCTGCCTCTAATTTAGTTAAGAATTTCATTGTTCTCATGTCTCTCGTTTCCTTCAGCCTGCATGGAGGCACATTCATGACCCAGAAGCCCTCACCATGATCTCATATAAAGCATCTGATGTTAAATATAGTTGGGATGAGCATTCTGGTGATGCTGGAAAAAGTTGGGAACCTCCAAAAACCTGTGGCTATGTTAAGGAAGGAATGGATCTGGAAGATGAAGAGGATGACATTGGGCATGAAGCGGGTGAGTGGTGACAAGATTTGGCTTTGTTGTTCCTATGTGAATCCACTATTTGTGTGGTGTGTTTTGGCATTATTGCACCGATGAAACTGCCTGGGAGTCAAAAGAAAATCAGTGCTTTACTGGAGAGAGAGTTCAATGTATTCCATATCCAGGTGGGAGCTTGTGAAGAACCCAAATCTCCCTCACTAAAAATTTGACCCCACAATACATGAACCATGGAAAAATTTCCATTGTCCTAATTAGATGATGGAGATTCAAAGGTCATGGTTTGAGTGCTTTGCGTGACCCATTACAGTGGTATGTAGTGACTTCCTTGCAAGTGAGACTTTTGTGATGTCGTAAATACATATTAAGAATACGTATCTCCTTTTAATGTTTTTTTTAAAGAGACAATAAACACTCTTGGAAAACTATCATAACTGGTGTGTCATTGACGAAGGATACTTTAGATTTCCCACCCCAAGAAATAAGAGTAAACATTTAATCTCTGTCAGCTGCCATGGAGACATGTGGTTAGAAATGTGGAGTATTCATTCCCACTTAAAACTGAATGTTGACTCTCCAAAATGTGGATCTTGTTTTTGCCTCGCTGAAGATTACCTTGATTTTAGAGAATTCTATCTTAAATTTTTTATCTTTAATGTATTTGGATAATGTGCATCCTTTATTGAAACTAATGGACTAAAATGAAAAACCATATTTGTGGTTAAGTATGCCTGAATGACTGAAATTCATGGTCTAGACTGTCTGAAAAACTCTTTAAAAATAATGCAAACCCCATTTTGCTATATACTCCATCCATAATTTATTGTTTCTGCTTACATCCTACTCCACTGGTAAATGTTATGCTTGGATGGTTTCATTAGTGCAGTGAAACCTATCAAAATGGCGGTCACAGAATACTGGATTTATTCCAAGATGTGCTTCTTAAAATGAGGTACATTTTAAATCCATAAATTGGGCAGAAATCATTGATGATTTGGATCACTTTGGGTAGGATGGTACTTAAGATTTGGAAGTGGTTACAATGAAAAGCTCATGAAAAATTAAGAAGAACTGATGAAGAAGCTTAAAAAAGTTTGAATTCCTTAGTGAATCAGTTGGTTTTTGTCTCTGTTTAAAGTGGAAGAGGATATCTTCTTGAGTGCTTTGTGTACACCCGTGTAGGAGCAGTGAAATAAAAAGGACAGAGTTACTTATAATTTTCTATGTGAGTGCTCTGCATCTGCATGTCTTTCATATAACTCTATATCGACGATCTTATAATGATGGCTGACACAAGGTCTAGTGGCTAGCCATTTACATTCTAGCTAATGGTCTGTTCGCAAGTCTTAAGTGGAAAGCATCTCAAATGACTTGCACTTCCCCACTCTGTGGTAACATGTCAATTTAAGTGGAGAATTGAATAAGTGATCTCGGGAGATGCAATTTTTTTGTAACCCTTCTGTGTGTCATGTTCTGGACATATCCACTCAGGAATATCCCACCTAAGGAAGGGCAAAATCTCTCAATGTATAATATGTTTTTATTGTTTCTTGAAATCTCTATATTTGCGTGAATCCAAAATTTAATGGCAGGTGGTGATCTTTTTTAGGAGAGAGTTCATTATCCCGGTGGAAACGTCAGTCAGATCAGTATGAGTACACTCCCACAAAAACTCGGTGCCCACTTTTGTTGGTTGCAGATTATCGGTTTTATCAGGAAATGGGTGGAAGTAACACTAAGACAACGATCAATTACTTGGTAAGTGAGTGATTTTTAGTGCTGTTGTAACCTTTAAAGATGATCTGATCAAATATGCAAACAAAATAGTAATAATGGCTAATACACATTGTTCAATACTATTTGTGGTTGTAGTGAATGGTAGGAAGCCTCTTAATATATCACCTCTGGACTTGAGGATTCTATTGTATTGTTTTTTCTACACCATTTAGTGTGTTCCTTAGAACGATAGATGATAATTAAAACCTTATTGAAAACAATCCTTCAGCCAAAATTGATTTTTTTTGTGGAACTCTTATACCAATATTTCGATGAAGTAGTTCATGCTTTCTTGGTTTCTTGTTCAAAACAGTTAAATGCATCAATCAAATAAAAATCATCCTAGAAATTTCCATTTTAATGTTTTTGGATGTCTTCGTTTATATATTGTTTCTGTAAAGGAGTACTTTCATAGGTTTTATGGAGTACTTTTGTCATTGAGTACAACTGTACCTGTTCCAGGACTGTTGTTGGTCTTTAATTTCTGGCTACTTTTCCTAATTAATGGCCATCTTAAATATTAAGTTTATATTTTTAACTCATTTTTTTGGAAGTATTATAAAACATAGATCAACCATTTGTAATTTCAGTAATTTTGCTTTTATGAGGTACTGAATTAGGTACTTGAGTTTTCAGAGTAATTAATAATTTTTTAATATTAAGAACCTGAATTGTTTAATCGCATGATAGTTTATCTAAAGGGACGACTATAAAGACTGACAAAATCAATGGTTATACCTGGCTCCTTGATTGGCAATAAAAAAAATCATAAATAAACATTATCAAGTAGTGAAAAACATTGCAAATAAATTTTCAACAGTTAAATATTGTAAATTGCTTCATTTTCATGATACATGGCGATTATATTTACGTAGATTAAATCAGCATTTTTCATATATAATGGTGCATATGAGTTTATTTCCCTAGTGGGAATGCCTAAATCTTTCATTAAATGTGGTTTATATTCCTCATTAGCTGAGTTATTTATTTATTCTTTTATTGCTTGTTTCAATTGTCTTGAGCACAAACGCAATAAGGACCACTTCCCAGAGATTTGTGCTCCATTGATGCAGTTCCAAATGAACTGTAATATGACCCCATATTATATTTAAAATGTTCATAATAATTATTATTTGCTTTTGATAATAATTCCTGTAAGATGATTGGATATTCAGCTGCTCGCAAGTAAATTACCCTCTTTCTATGACAGCAACTATGAAATTTTCCTTCGGCAGATATTTCTTTGAAATAATGGTATACAAATTAAAAATTCAGTTGTTTGTATTCATGTTCCATGGTAGAAAAACAGACGAAAGAACACACACACACAAACACTGATGATCGCTTTTTATTTTATTTGGTATTGAACCATTTGTATCCATTGCTACGGACAAGCACATGTAACTATATATAATCACAAGCAGGCAGAATCATAACTTTTTATTGTATTTGAAAACAATTGCAAAAGTTGTTATTATTGAAATTGTTAACCTTGTGTTCAATGGTCTAAAGTCATACCTGGGTGATATGTTAGCTTGTCATGTAGTTTTCTCTTGTAGAGTTTATGGAGTAATATAGCCTCAGTGATGATAGGACATTAAAAACCAGATTAATTTCATACGTAGCATATAAATTTGGATAATGATCTCATAAATGAATCCTAAAACTTGGAGTTTTCAGTTTGTCAATTCTCTATGATTTCATCATTTGTAGATCAGCCTCATAGATCGTGTGCATAAGATTTACAATGACACTACATGGCAGGAACGAGTTGAACAGGATGGCTTCAAGGGGATGGGCTTTGTTATCAAAAAAATTGTGGTCCATGGTGAGCCAACGAGGGTTCGTGGTGGGGAGGCTCACTACAATATGGTGAGAGAGAAGTGGGATGTACGGAACTTGCTTGAGGTAAATCATAGTGCTTATATTTGATTTAATTGGATGTGAAAAGTTTTTACCATTCTTTCATCACCTTTTCCAAATTTTTACTATGATCATGCCATATCATTTCTCAAAATGATGACAAAGCCTGAAGATAATTCTTTCATGCTGAATCTATATTTTATTCATCAGTCTACTTATTTATTTAAATTAATGTACTATGATACATATTTTGTTAACCGTATAATTTGGGTTATTTATAATTAATGAAAGAGTATTTGAGGAAATTTTAGAAAAGGACTCAAAATTTGAACTGTTGCAATAAAAATGTTTATTTTTAATGTTTATGCATGTACAGGTATGATGTGTTTTCCAATTCAGTGCAATTAAGCAAAATGATGCAATGAGAACAAAATATCACTTGATTCATTGATAGCTGTGATGAGAGGGATGTGGCGGCCTATGATTCCTTGGTTTTTAACTGACTGTATTTCAGAAGTGTCGGCAGTATTAAGGAAGCATAACTAAATATTGTGCTGAAAATATTTGGTTCAGTGCATGGCTTGATTTCCCTGGTTCCGCTTTCCTAGATTTTTTTCTTTTCAATCATTGTGCTGCCAAATTAGAAATAGCAATTTTTTGAAATCTCCACGTGATAAGTTTTTGCATTGTTTATTGTGAGTTTTAAGTTCCAAATTTGTACTATTATGTTCTTGTAATAGTTACTTGTTATTTTTTAAATGGCATTGTGTAGCTCTTGAGTACAACTCTTTCAGATTGCTTGATTAAAATGAATATTAAAAACTTAGGACGATGAAGATATAAGTGTGTTTGATATTGAAAAAATTTGATAACCAGGACGTATCAATCAAATGTTTTGTAAAGGAAGACTTCTTGTGACAATCATGAAAGGGTTTAAGATGTTTCTTAATTTGAATGCTCTATTTCCTTCCTACTTCAAAGTACATGCTCATAGTGCTGGAAACTAATTACTCTCTTATCTACGAGCCTTTCTCATCATTCATTTTTGAATTCAACAAAGTAGAGTTAAGTTACTCTTTGTGCCTTCCAGATTATGTAGAATGATCCCTAAAGATGTTGTGAAAGTATGGTTTTTTAATCCTTTGAGAGTTGGTAAGTTGATTTTCAAGTCTGAAGTTAAGATTTGAAGATGGTGTTTATTTGTGACAATATGTATCACCAAAGTCTGTAGATGTGTACATAAAGGTAGGAGTGTTACATACTTGGTATTTCCCGTAGAAATAAGGGGTTGTGATTAAGTAATCCAAATGGTATTCAGGACTTCACCTTTTACAATCCAGAAGTGCGTGTTACCTAATCTTTTATTCAAGTATATTATGTTCTTTGTTTTATGTTCATTGTAAGACTGATTTTGCAAAGTTCAGTTAACCTATCTTAATTGTGGTGAATCATCTTTTTAATGAAAAGTTTGACAATTTCAGGATTCAACCTATGTATATATTTTTAAATGAAAACAGCAATAGCATAGCTTCATGTTTTAAAATCTATCTTTGTAAATATAATATTTTTCGTTGTGCCTATTAGAGAAAGCTTATTTCTTGTCTATGAGTGTGTTACATTTTTTTAGTCTTGGAAACAATTTTAGATATCATATTCTTGATGTATGAATGTTGTAGGTATTCTCTCGCTCATGGGGTCGTGGATACTGTCTAGCACACCTGTTTACGCATCAAATGTTTGCTCGGAAGCAGAGTCATATATTAGGACTGGCCTACATTGCATCGTGGAAATTGGCATCACGTGGAGGAGTCTGCACAAGGGGTGCATATCTGAAATTTATCATTTTTTTCTTGGGAAACTCTTAAGTAATCAATCTATCCTAGACTTTAACCACTAATTTTGGGACTGGCTAACATGCACCTATCAATATTTTTGCAAAACTGAATTATGTATGGTATACTTGTATTTATATAAATGTGATGTTTCATGAATCAGTGCGGAATTTATCTTTAGCTTTGATTTCATCCTAGGGTTTGTTACCAGATGTTTTCTTCTGTAATAAAATTAGTCACAGAATCAGGAAACTTCAAACTAATATAATACAAAAAATAGGAGCGTGGTGAAATTTGGAGTTGGATGCAATTTTACATATTTAATCCAAATATTGCAGACACTTATTATTTCAGTCCTTGAATTTTTGTAACAGTCTGAGAAGTCACAAATTTCAGTCACATTTATGGAAAATTTGCAAAGGTGAAAGCGCATCATCACAATTTTATTTTTACTCGATCAAATTGTGTCAAGACTATACTACCCTATTCAATAAATAGGCAGACTGAGGCTATGAAAACTTTATTTTGCAAAATTCAGTCTGTATTGATTTTGTCCCTTTCAAAGTACTCTCCATTTGTTGCTATGCACTTATTTCATCTTCTTTTCCACTGTTTAAAGTACCCTTGGAAGTCCTCAGCAGTTAGGCTGTTCAGTTTCCTCATTGTTTCTTGCTCTATTGTGCCCACATCACATTTTGGGAATAGGAAAAAGTTGCGGGGGGTGAGGTCTGGCAAATAAGGAGGATGATCGGGGATGGTGATTGAATTTTTTGTCAGAAACTGGCAAACAATCAATGCTGAATGTGCAGGTGCATTGTGTTGTGGTGAAGGATCCATCCATCATGTTTGGTTAAAATAGTGTGCACTGTTGGTTTTCCTAAAATCAGTTTATCAGCTATCATTTGGACAGTTTTTCAATAATCGGTAAGGATAAAGGACCACACACGATCAATATTGTCATCAACACAGGTGATTGAAGGTTGTCCCGGCCTTGCATCATCTGTGGCATCTTGTCGGCAATCTTTAAAATGCTTAATTTACTTGAAAATGGATATTTTCTTAAGAGCATTATTACCGTAAACAGATGTCAACATTTCAGTAATTTCTTGATAACTTTTACCGCACTTCTCCAAAAAACTTGATGTTAATTCATTGCTCCGTGATTTCGTCAATTTCCATTTTTGACAAACAGTAAAAACAAGGGCAACAGAAATTAACATAACTGGCACCATACGCACAGCTCGAGGATCCGCCAAGCGCAGACGGCTCATTGGGTGTCAGGCAACTATCGCCACTAGTGGGCGAGGCTATAGTCCGCTTCATGGCCACCAGATTGCCCAGTTCGCACATTTATTGCACAGGCCAGGTGTGATGGAGGTTACCAAGTTTAGCAGTTACCCAGTTGGAGCAGCTCCATATTGAGAATGACATTGCATAAGATGTTTTAGCATGTTATTCAATTAAGGTCCAAGTTTAGTTCCAAATTCTTGGAGCTGATTTCAATGCTAAGTCAAAACTGAAAATGTGTCATGTAAAAAGACCAGATAATTCAAGTACATATATTACTTTTAATTATTAGGCAGCTATTATAATTAAAAAGACATTTGCAATTTAGCTGTCAAAATGAGTCGATTATGTAGTGTTGAAATAAAAGGAATGAGAAGCTACAGTTATTTAATGTTCCATTTTTAAAGAATGCATACCTCTATATTTCACATGTGCCACCTACTAATTGATTTAAAACCTGATAGGCACTGCATGTTGGTAATTAAAAAAAACCTGCAGAATGATGTCCTATTATGTCACTTGGTTTAACAATTTAATTTCTAAGAAATTATATCAAAATCAGGTAATCTTATTGGATGGTTTTTGGTGAAGGGTACTCATATAACTCATAAGTATATTATTTTGTGTAATTAACCTGTGAGTGAAGGTGATCCATTCTGTAAATATACAGTACTTGCTCATGCTATAGACAGCTATTTGCTGAGCAGTTATTTTAAACCATTGAATAAATAATTACTTGTTGATGTTTATGAGTGTGTGGTTTATGAGTAATATAAAAGTAACTTAAGCTACCATAATCTTGATCTTAAGGAGGCTTAATATCATGATTGGTCACGTATTCATTCTTTAGGAGATTTCAAGAGGCTTAAAACTTGGCGTAACAGATACTGTGAAAGCCTTTGCATAAAAAGTACTCTTTTCAGATTTGCAGATTTACGTGTATGTGTATGCATATGTATAAATGTATATATATATATATATATATATATATATATATATATATATATATATATATATATATATATATATGTATATATTTATATATATATATATATTTATTTATATATATATATATATATTTATTTCCCCCTGCAAAATCTCTGATCAAACCAACACTTTGAATAACTAAGATCAATTTTCTCGGAAAAGTGTTGTAAACACTGTTCTAATGATTATTATAATGTCGCAAAGGGTTAATTCAGCATGCTATTAGTGTTCCACGGAGTCATGTTGGCCTGATTTTCACCAATTCAGAATTGTCTTATCATGTGACAAGTGCCATATAGAAATAATAAAGCTCTTCATGTAAACAGATTATATGAAAACTTGAGGGTGTAAAATCATATTTGGGGGCGAAGTTAGCATCCTTTTCCACATCATATTATTAAATTTTCGATATTTTTTAGATCAGTCCATATTGGAATTAATATAAGGCTAAAGTTATAAGTTGTTTTCAATCCATGATCTTTACCAACTCATAAATATATTCGATGGTTTCTGGCTTAACTTTGTGGAAGTTCATGTTCGTTAAATGAAGAACTAGACTAATTTGTACCCGATGATGATGCCTAAGCATTGAAACTAGTAGTACCAAAATAAAGAACAGTGGAAAAATACATTGTGTTCTTGATTTAATGAACACATGTATGCCCTATTCAAGTATATGGGTGAAAATGAGTAAAGCTGTAATTTTAATGAATAATAAACTTTACCCATTAAAAATTCAGCTTTCCCTCATTCTACTTGTTATGTTTTTGTCTATAAGAAGACCGCAGTGATACTTTCAAGAACTCATGTGGGTTCTTAAAACTGATGACAGTAGTATTTAAATTAATTAATACATATGGCTCCTTGGAATATATCCTTGGTTTTCATTAGATAGTAACATTCAATTATTTGTACTAATAACTACATTACATTGCTATTATAAATATGCAGTAGATATGGAAGGCTGGCTTAACAAATCATTTTAAGTGTCAAATTCATTCTTTGTACTCTCAGAATGCTAATTGGTATGCATGAACTCAATTTTTGCTGGATTGAAGGCCAAAAAAAGGATGTTTCTCTCTCCTTTGTGCATGCTATTGGTGATTGTTGTGAATATGATTGGGCAGGTGTTTAGCCGTGAGTACAGCCACAAGGATTTCTGCCTTGCACACCTCTTCACTGACCTCAAGTTTGAAGGTGGCATTCTTGGCTTGGCATATGTGGGATCACCACGTCGCAACTCTGTCGGAGGGATATGCACCCCAGGTTTGGAATGTATCTTTGATAAATGTTGTGGACTAGTTGTTGTCACCGTGCCTCTGAAAGTGATGCCCGCTTGTTTGATTTTATTTTGTTTGGCATTGTTTTGTTCAACTGTGTAGAGAATTAAAATGGTAACATTTTTTATGCATATCAAGTAATTTACTGTTGGCCCAAAGTAAGCTCCCTGCTGTCATAATTCTGTTTTGCCATTGACAATGCAACTCAAAATACTCCAACAGTTACAAATTCCTGTGTAATGCCACAATAAAAAATCAAACCTCGCGTGATTGTGAAAGGTGTTAGTGTTCAGGGACCATCCTATATATATGCCCCTCCTAGATACACTATAAACTGGCTTTGAAAACTTTAAGTGAGGATCAAACTTTCTTTATCTGTCAGATATTGTTGATGATGATGCATCATGTTAATTAGTAAACCTTAGTAATTATGCAGTGGAAAATTTTGTTTTTTTTAATGTTTTTACCACATATTTCCTCAGTAGCCACAAGAAATGGGCTGTTTTAATATATTTCATTGTACATAATATCAGTCGTTAGTATTTTCCATCACTAATGATAAAAGAGCTGGGATTTGTTTACCTGAATAGATTTAAATAAAAGACACCAATTTATCAACAAGTTTAAGACAAATAGATAATCCTAAGTCCCAGCAAGAGAGATCTAAGTGGAGGTGCAAGCGTGTCTTACCACGATGCTTCCAAGTGGGGTTTAGGACAGAGAAATTTGCATGGTACTGTGTCCAGCCTCGCTCAAATTGATGTCCTAGTTCCTCTCATGGAAAGATTTCGTTATTTTAATTTTGCCTTCTGGTTTCTCATTTATTACTTTTGGAATTCTGTCAGTTTTCACGCGTTAATAAAACTGTGGACTTTTTATTTATAATGTAGTGAGTTTGCCCTCTAGACAGATGATCGGTTCTTACATAAAATTATTGATAATATTGACTGCAGTCTTATTCTTTCTAAATAAAAGTCTACGTTCAATGAGTCAGTTAATGGTAATAATAATACTCCTTGATTCCAAGAATTAGAATAATAAATTATATAAGATAACATGCTGGGAATGTAATGTGAGAATTTCTCTTCCTGCTGCCATTGTTCTCTAAAAAATGTTCTTTGCCATACTAATCTCATATTAGATAGAGTAGAACCTTTTATTAGAACTAAAACTTTAATACCTGATATTCTTCATCATTATTATCGTTAACTTCGCCAGTAAAGATGCTTATTTCAGTAGAAATATATTAAATGAAGAGGCATTGCTTTGAAAAGCATTCATCTTATGGATTTCAATGGCCTAGCCAATTGGGAGAGGCTCTAATTCAAGCAAGTAAGGAATAATGAGGTGGAGAGGGGAAACCAGGCATCTCTTTTAATCCAAAGTACTAAAGAAACCACTGCATAATGTCCCCGTTAGGTTGACTGCTTTCTGTAAATGATCATTGTGCACATAGCACTCTCAAGAACAACATTACCAGTAAAAACTAACCACCCCAGGAAGCATGAGTGACCAAAGAATTTTTCATTAAGGAAGAGAATTTGCAGTCTCAGTGAAATTGCAAAAATAATGGGAAGGGTGAATCAGAGCAAAAATTAGGGTCTTGTGTTAGCTACCTTAATTTATAAATAGCTTAATTCTAATAGCTATGGTTTTTTTTACTGTTTTTGACACACTATTGCATGTTGGGTTAGGAGGTTAAGGATTTGCTTCTTTTATTGTCTTTTGCTACATTGCATGCACGCACTACATAACTTCCCTCATGTGTGTATGTGATAAACTTTCACTTATATACTTGTAATGTGTGTTACCATTTAATGTCTGGTCATGGACCTCATCAATTTCAGGAGACCATTAATGCACAAACCCATTGTGCAGCATTTTCATATCATTATGAAATTACTGAATTTTGGGTAGTTTTTTGTACGAGATGTATTATGGATGGTAGATGCACCTTTAAATGCATTAAGTGCATTAAAAAGTTGCTCTATCATTCATGACTTCAGATCTGACTTTTTGAAAATGAAAATTGTCCATGTCTTGTGTTTTCATCACTTCAGTAGTGGAGAATGGTTCTGATGTTGCTAATGCGAGCTGATAAATCTTCAAGTTTCACTTACCCACAACTTTAGAAATTCTCAATTGCCATTTTCTTAGCAAGTTCATTGTTTATTTTTCCTGTTCTGAATATGAATATCTATGAACTGAGTAGTCATTTGCTTTTGGCTGTGAAACAAGGAGTCCCAGACCACTAGAAATGTGCAGAGTTCTCCTCTGATATTTAATATGAAAAATACTCTATGGCTTTTTTCCCCTTGACAGAGTATTTCAAGAATGGCTACACTTTGTACCTGAACTCTGGCCTAAGCTCTAGCAGGAACCACTATGGTCAGCGTGTGATCACCAGAGAAGCTGACCTTGTGACAGCTCACGAGTTTGGTCACAACTGGGGTTCTGAGCATGATCCAGACATCCCAGAGTGTAGTCCAACTGCATCTCAAGGTGGCTCTTTCCTCATGTACACATACTCTGTTAGTGGGTATGATCTCAATAACAAGGTATGTTTTGTGTTCTGTGGTTTGATTGAGATCCTTGTACACCATGCAACCCTGTGGAGTTTGCGTTGGTGCCCTGTAGATGTAATTTTATTTGGCCTCTGTGAACTAAGGTTCCAGGCTGAATGAATGAATGGCTGATTTATTAGGAAACATTCAAAATACAATTTGAGCTCAAGACAATGATTAAATAAATAAATAATATATATATAAAAATATATGTGTGTATATATATGTATGTATATGTATACACATGTATACCTGTGGAATGTGTTGACATTTTTGGATGTGGAAATACCAGGGCTGTCAGGAAAGTAACGTATTAACTTATGTTTTGGCTTAGCATGGTGGTGGGTAGGGCTAAAGCCACCATCTCGGTGTCTAATCATTCAGTACGCATCCTGCTGTAGTGGTGTACAGACTGGTTATTTTACTTTGCTCAGTGTGAACTTTTAAAATGTGTACTGCAATAGAAAATCCCACAAGTTGTCAGCGAGAACTGTCCAGAAAGTAACTTATGTTTTGAAATAAAATATGAACCTAGCAACAAAACAAAGTTTTATTATATAAATTTGAAGGGCACATTCTTAAAATATTTTTCTGAAAGTCTCCATTAAAATTGAGGCATTTATAATAAAGATAGCTGTTCAATTCCATCTCTGAAGAAATCTGCCAAAGAAAAACAAACAAAGAAATGTGGTAGGTTTCATGTCAGTTTTATGATAACTCTGTGATGACCATTTTTTAAAAATGTTGATAAATGAGGGTGATTTGATGGAGGAATTACCAATTGGAAAGTTGGAATTGAACAGAATCTCTCATAATGTGTAGACTAATGCTGCTTTGATTTTTGTCTCCTCCATTCCTATTCAAACTAAAACTCTGCCTTTTGCAAATTGCCCAACTATCTGAAAGGGTGCAAATACCTTAGCTCCATGTGGAGTACTACATACTACTCTTTTATCTAAAGTTTGTCACGTGTTTCCTACTGCATGGAAATTTACAGGATATGAAATAAAAAATTAGGCTTTATTTATGCTATATATTGTGGGTATGTTTTGGAAACATTATTAGCTAAATCTTGTTTGACCTCTTGCAGAGGATGTGTTCATCAAGTGAGATTTGGCTGAGAAGAGTTTCATTCAATGCACCAAGAAGTTACAGTGTAGGGCAATTGATGCATTAAAAAAATCACTGATGGAAAGAAATAGTGCTGATAGAGTCCTTAAGTCAGAATCATTGTAAAAAAATACTCGGAGCAACATTCAAATTATTGAAACAATGAATTATGTTGTGTTCATATTTCTGATTCAATCCTTCAATCATGGTCCAATTTAATGTTGAAAACTGTGATAGAGAGGAAAAAATTAGGCAGGGAAAGGAAAAGGTTGATATGTTGGATGGAATGAACGTAGGTAGAATATATGCAGAGTTGATGAAGTGTTTATTTTAGCGTGGAATGTCAGGTTTTGTCAGTTCGGTGAGGCTATGAAAATTTCTGATTTTTATTTAGTCCTTGTCTATCCCCAAACTCCCTAAAATGGTAGTCTACTAATAATAGTATATGTTTTATGTTTAGATCATGGATATGACATTGGTAGATGCCAGAATGAGTGGATTTAAGGAACCTTTTCCTGCTGCCATTACTGGACAGTGAAAACTTCTAAGGTTCCCACACCCAAGCTTAATTTTAAAACCATTTTCCAACCACCTATCCCTTTTCACTGTCCCTAGCAACCCCTGCCACCCACCATCGAGTGACTTGGCAGACAGTTAGGTAGACTTGGTATTTCACTCAAAATCGTACATTTTAGCAAGGTCAATGATGATTCTGTTTAAAATAACATGTTCTCTTCATGTGAACTGTTGTAGTTGTGGAAGTTGCTTGAATTTATGTTTTATTTGTGATTCCTTGGCTGCAGCGTTTTTCACCATGCAGTCTGCGCTCAATAAGGAAGGTTTTGCAGGCCAAATCTGGCCGCTGCTTCTCTGAACCAGAGGAGTCATTCTGTGGCAATCTCCGTGTTGAGGGTGAAGAAGAATGCGATGCTGGTCTCCTCGGGACGGAGGACAATGACCCCTGTTGTGACAAAAACTGCCGGCTACGTCGTGGCCAGGGGGCAGTTTGCAGGTGTGTACAGTTATTAATCAATAATCATGAAATGTATGGTGTAGTAGGAAAGAATTGTACTTTGCCAACTTACGTTGATTACCATTAAGATGAGTGAGGCACATGCTCACTGTGGATCGAAAACGCTTTAGGGCGACACTTCCCAAGCAAAGCTGGGCGCACTGCCAAAAACAAGTGATTTTCTGCATTCATATGTGACAATGGATGAACCATTGATTTGCCATTGCACATCAGAATCGAAATAACTATCCATGCAGTGGATAGAGGCCATTCTTCAGCTCTGAAGAAGGCAAAGGCGGTGCCATCGGTAGGAAAGGACATGGCATCGGTTTTGTGGGATGCGAAAGGAATTATGTTGATTAACTATATTGAAAAAGGTAAAACAATTAATTGGGAGCATTATTCTAACCCTCTAACAAAACTGGATGCAAAAATTCACGAAAGCAGACGCTGCTTGCAGAGGAAAAAAACCATTTTCCATCAGGATATTGCCCACTAATGTGTCTTGGAGGTGAGAAAATTGAGGGATTTGCACTATGAAGTGCTGGAATATCCATCCTATTCTGCAAATTTGGCTCCCTCAGACTTACTCTTCTTCTTAAAACTCAAAAGTTTCCTCACTGGTCAGTGTTTTCCAGTCAATCAAGAAGCAATTGTGGCTGAGGCCAAGTACTTTGCTGTACTTCTGATTTTACAGTACAGAGACAGGGTAATGGTACTAGAACACTGCTGAATGAAATTTATTGATATTAGAGGCAATAATGTATAAAAGTAAAACTTTTGGGAAACATAAATTGTCATTTTCATCGTCAGGTCGATAACTTTTCAGATCACTACATATTTACAACCCAAAGGAGCATACATTGGGAATAGGTAGCAAAAACTGGCATAGCATCAAGCTAACTTTGGTGAGAAAGATGCTAAAATGATGTGGCGAGAGTGGTATCATCTTCATTTCAAGGATATTGTGTGCAATATTACCATTCAGATTCTTTTCTATGAGAACTGCACAGTAGATAAATTATTTTTTATATTTATGAAATATAAAAAGTCTTTAATGCACTGCAGATAAAATATTTTTCCTGGAACCCCAGTTTAGAAATAAGAATTAAATGGTAATATACTTCATCAGCTTCATATCAAGGATTGGCTTTCTTTATGTAAACCTTTATCTAACGTGTAGATTTATTTCTGTAACATTCTCTCACATGCATGATTTCTGATGGGGCTTTAGGAGGTATTTCTTGAAATCCAGTGTGGCAAATCCTGATCTAAGTACTATATGTCATTTTGATTTATTGTCAAATTTTCAGAATGGCTATGGTCTCTCTGTGATTTCAGTGACAAGAATTCACCGTGCTGTCAAGGCTGCCAGTTGGTGGGTATTGGCACAAAGTGCCGGGAGGCTCAGCATGCAACATGTGAACAAGAAGCCCGCTGCAGTGGTACCTCACCTGAATGCCCAAGATCTCCCCCTCTGCCAGATGCCACCCCATGTCTCGAGCGTGGCCAGTGTCGGCATGGTCGGTGCATTCCATATTGTGAAACACAAGGACTGCAAAGCTGCATGTGTGATATAAGTATGTGCTAGTTGACTATCATATAAAATTTAGATTCTTCTTTTGAGGAAATTGCAATATATTTTTTATCTACCATGAGTTTGACATATGTTAAAGTTTTCATAAACTTACTGGTAATGTTTTAGATGAAGATAGAACATCTGGTCCTTATGTTAATTCTTTTAAAGTCAGCGCTGAGTGAAGGGAACAGCACTGCATTTATCTCCATCTTTTGATGACATGTGTCTGATTCTGTTTATCAAATCCTGCTTATGATGGAAATTCTACTTTGTGATACTGGGTGAAAAATGTATATTTCCCAAAAGCATTCACTTCTTTTAGAGTATAGCATGATAGCATACTGCCATTTCAGTATAAAGGTGTGGTATCTGCTCAGTTCACATTTGTTCAATCTGCATCTCATCATTTATTTGTTATCACAGTTAACATACATTATACAACCAATTTTACGGTATGATGTTATCCTTCATGAGAACTCTTGTAATGATCTTAATCCAGATCTGCCCCCAGGGAATCGCATGAGTTGAAATGATCATCTGAAATCTATGTCATAAAAAAAGTAACCTATTGGATACCTCCCTGAATCTCCCGGAATTTGCCAAGTACCCCTACCTCTACAACGTGACCATCGGTACAACTTACAGCTTATACAGAATGTATATTAAATTTGGTTATGTAATTTTTAATTTTCTTAATTTAACGATGGAAGCAAGAGTACTTTTTGCTATTTTGGTCTGAAAGGTCATCAAAGCTGTCTGATTTACAATTCATTTTCATATTCCTATGAAAATTAAATCATAATAAAATGTTTCCCTCAGAGGAGACCAATGAAGTATCAAAAGTATAATATCAATTTATTCTAATTTTCATGTAAAAAATATGAATGTTTCATTCTTTCTGTATCTATTATGGTGTTTAAACCAGGCATAATTTGTAATTAACCCCTCAAGCCGGTATAGGTAATACTTGGGCCCCACTTGCGGTACCTAATTTTTCTAAAATCATTCCCTGATGCAGCATTGTCCAAAATAAATTATAATATTTAATCTAAAATTAAAAAAAAATTACCTTATGCTTAATTGCTTTTTCTATTTAGTTAAAATTTTACTTATGCTAAATTTTATATTTTCACTTCTTTATTTGCCTTTAAGTTTTGAGCCTCCATTCTAAAGGTTCAGTTTTGTGTTATATAATTTGAAACAATCCTCTAAATGTAGGCCTGCATTGCAGTTGGGGCCCAAGTACACTGTATTCCTTCTTTTACCTCGTGGGGAGCACACCTGACATTTTTTTTGAGGCCTGGACTTCTTCAATGAATGTATTCAACTAAATTCTCTATATTATCTTCCCTTGAAAAAAGCTTATTCATCTTGGAATCCGTTACGGGGGTTATATACTTGGCTTTTTCACTTCTCTTTCTCAAGAATAAAATCGAACAACTGAGACTATAAACGGTGGTGAGGCCTGTTGCCCTCGCAACTGTTATGACGAAACAAAAATAAAGAATGATACAGGAATGCTTCCAGAGAAATTAGATAGGGAGATCATATCATGCAATAAAGACAAATGGAACCTGAGGACAAAGCGCAACTGCAAAGAACTAGCTTATCTCATAACGATGGACTTGACAGATTTATCTTCCATATAACGTGCCTTTCCATGTAGCCGAAACGGGACGATTAGGAAGACTCATTACCTAAGAGATCAAGTGCAACCATAAATATTAAAAAGATTTGATAGCGCCACAGAAAAAATTCAAGACTGAGGGAGCGAAGCGGGATGTACGGCGTACGTCGATCCACGGATAAGGCCTGCCAACTGAGATATATCACGGACTGAGAACTGCGCTGAGGCTTTAAGCCATTCCTCCTGAAAAAATGTATTATTTTCTCCCCACAGTTATACTTTCTTTTTGAAAACTATACCACCCTACCTTCATTTGCATCTCTCTTCCCCCCACCAACCTTTGTCAAATCCCACACTCACTATCAAATGTTTCATACCATGAGTGCCTACAATCATTTCCTCTAGTAGATTCTCCTAGTATTCTACTTTTTTATACCTCTGATTACTTTTGTACATGTAGACTTGAATAAGAACAAAGTTCTTTGGTTCTGATTTGAACTCCACTGTAAATATTAATTCACTCATCTGCCCTGTATTTAGTTTTCTGTTTCCTATGTAATATGGGTCTTTTCTTGTTGCTTTGGTGAACTTACATTTCACCTGCCATTTTACAGTTGGTGATGCGTGCAAGCGATGCTGTCGGATGAATTTGAATGAGACTTGCTTTCCTGTGGACCAGCAGGACATCTTACCTGATGGTACGCCATGCATCCAAGGATTTTGCAATAAGGTGAATCATTTAATTAACCATATGTAATCTTTTGCATCATATTTTCAGTGAAAAAATTTAATATTTTTACCTAAGTAAATGTACCCTTCAACAAGAATAATTGTTAACTGTAGACCACCAGCCAAGGTAGGTTTTTGATGGACCCTGGGACCAAGCTATGCTACTCCACTAAACCCCACCGAACACAACTCTAAATACCATTGGATCACACACTACAGTAAGCGATTATTTAGGTCCCTATTTATTTGACCTCCCACCTTCCATGGAAAAACATCCAATCTTTTCATCCCTACACCATGTTTAACTGTCATTCTCCCCTCTTACAGAGTCTTCAACATTCCAATCGCTGCTCAATATGCCCTGCATCCACTTTCCTTACCTTCTTTGGATTTCTCCCACCAAGCTTCTCAACTCATCCATTACCATGCATGGCACTTTCTCTTATATTTTACTTTCTGTCTAATTGATTTTGTAAATTCTCCTTACCCACATGCGTACTATTAATGCATATTCCCATGTATCAGTGACCAAGGTGGATCCCTATAATCATATGCTCCATATCAGCTTTTCACAATCTTTGACGTTAAAAATCATATTAAATGCATGCCAATTACATGAAATTCCTGAATATTATGCCGTAGAGATGCTTGGGGCTGCACAAAAGACCAGATATGAGTGTTTGGCCAGCTCTGGTGACTGAAAGTGATGGAAACAATTATGAAAGTCCTGATTTTGTTAGGTGGGATAACACTGTTGCCACTTAAACTCTTGCAATTTGCTTTAATATTTTTCAAAGCTTCAGACTCCCAGTTGAATGCACTTTTTGATTCCAATTGGTATCCATATCCGAGAAATTTCACAAAAGTAAAATCCAGCATGATGTTTCATTGCCTCTGATATAGGGCGTATGTGAGAAGACCGTCCAGGATGTGGTGGAGCGGTTTTGGGACATAATTGAGGAAATCAGCATCAGCAGAGTGTTGGTATTCCTCCGAGACAATGTGGTCGGGGCTGTCCTTCTCTGCACGGCCCTCGCGTGGCTCCCTGCCTCCTGTCTCATCTCGTGGGCGGATGCCAGAGCCCTATCAAGAGCCAAGGAGTTGCACCGCAGGAGAGACCCGCATTACGATGGTCATGTCTTCGTCCACCCGTCTGAGATGGACGGTGGGCGCAGGCCGGTGCTGCGGGCTAGGGTTCCAGCTGCAGCATCGGCCTCCTCGTCCACTCCACTTGTGGTACCGCCCAGGGTTGGCGTACAACCCTCCCACATGCTGTCCCATTACCTCCCATCCCATTCGTCGCACCGTCAGAATGTGACCTATGGCAGGCCGCAGAGAGCTGTGGTTTCATCTCTCCCACAGGGGGCTCCCAACTTGGTTACCATGAGTGGTAGCATGTGACACTTTGTGCCGTCGTGCAACCAAATCTAGCATGGCTGTTGTCTGGAGAGTAAAAGCAAGATACACAACAGCAGTGATATTTTCAATGGATTAACGGCTGTCGAATATTGAGAGATATGTTGTGTTTTGGAGCATCTCCATGTGTACCATATTTCTTTTTTTTTATCAATTGAATCTAGTGATTTAGTCTGCACTAGTCAAATCCCTTTTCATCTTGCTCCTGGAAGTCGATGGTGAGCCAAAATTTAATGTGAAGTTCAAAAGTTTTGATGCATAAGTTATGTTACAAGTTGAAAGACAGCCATACTGGAAAAATCCAAAGGTTGGTAAACACAATGCATTTATAACAGACATGAATGGGATTTAATGTCTTTGAAAGAAAAATCTTTATACAGGTTACAAATTAAATGAAAGTGGGTAAAAAACAAGAAATGTGCAAATGGTGATTTTTTATTTTTATGGTTCCATATCCATAGCTACTTAATTTATTATTAATAGCAATGCCAAATTGAGGTTGGTGTTCTTGGGACATCTCACTCATGATTCCTTTGCAAAAACTGTGTTTTTACTGGGAATCTTATGTGAAAAATAATTCAAGAATGCCATATCCCTGTGTGTGATACTTCTTCTATTGCATGCGTATGAAATAGGATGACTAAACTGTTGCATTGCACGTGACTGCCAGTATAGTTGCCACCACTTGTGACTATCATTATCATTTTTTTCATCAGGACCAAGTAATTTCTCCATGAAGATAGGATTAGTTTACAAGTAAGATCATGTAATGCTCAATACCTGACTTTCTTCTCATAAGTTTCATAGGAAAAATAGAAATAGCTGTCCTGATGACATATCCTGACCTTCAAAGTGGTGTTGACCATGTCCCCACTCTTCTAGTTCTGTGGATTTTACAAGTGGTTCTAATGATAAAGAGCTTTTGCTTTGGGAAAATTATTTTTTTCATGTATTTTTATATATATCAAAAACAATCCAAGTAAATAAATATGATCATGTTATATCTTGACCATTTATCTGACATTCCAGTTAGCTTCTTCAGGGTGAGTGATAATGTTTGTCTTAAGCAGACCTCATTTATCCCTTAATTCTGGTGTGCTTGATGAAAATTTGAAATTAGTATAAACTAATGAGAGAACTAATCACACTGGAAGAAGTCATGCATTATTATGCTTCTTAAAGAAGCTGATTGGAAAGTAGATTCAACAGTAATGATGAAAACAGTTCAACTGTTCAAAGAAAAATTAACTTGATAGAGATCTTGAAAGTGTTTAGGTTATGCCAAAAATACAATAATACTTTCAATATTTTTGTGGAACGAAAATATTAAAATCATTTTTACTTCAGTGGATTATTTAAATTTCAATGGGTGGAACCTTCAAGATTTTTATATTTTTGTAATATCCAAAACACAGCTATCAACCTGAAGTTTGGTGTGATAGGCGAGGATAGAGCTCACCTAGTATTGAGCCCAATGGCATACGAAATTCACTCATCGGGGTATGAGGGCCAGATCCTTTCCCTGTGACGCCCATGGTTTCTCAGGAAATTCTGGTACCCAAAAACTCACAGCTTGGGTGAAGCTGAGGGTGCCCAGAGGGGTCCCCAGGAATTTAACCTTAGACCTCTGGTCAATATTCCAATGCTATACCCACTGGACTACCACATCCCCATTATTTGAAATAACTGAGGTACTCGCTCCTTCAACATGTCAAACTTAAAAGGATGTTTTTAATGTGAGATGCACACAAACACATACAGACACATACCTGTATATAATGCATGTTCTTGGTTTATACTACATAGATAATATCTTCTTTTTCATCTTCATCAATGTTTTCTTCTTCTTCTTCGACTATTTTTCCACTGAGATCTTACGGTAAAGTAACTGCATATAGTTTTAACTTTTCATTGTATCTTTATCCTGAATTAAAATGTCCTTGGTCCTGCCCCTCACAGACATAGACCATGCTTCTGATCAATTGGTCATAGCAAGCCTAATAAGTGTCTTATAAAGCTTGACTTTCAAATCCTTAAAGAGGAAGGTTGATTTCAAGAGCTGTGAGGTAAGCTCATCAGTCATTATCCTCTTAATAATCTCCTCTGTCATAAAATCTCACAATGTAAGACAGTACCAAGGTAGCTGTAACACTTAACACTTTCAAAGTTGTATTGACCAAAAGTTATATTTTGATGCATCTGCTATATTCTGATGTCATTTTTATATACTTTGTTTTACCTTCATTGATTCTTCCGTAGTTAGATTCTTCTCTTCCCATGCGTTTAACATTTCCTAGAGGATATTCAAATTTCTTGCCACCAATGTCACCATATGCCTAAGTTGGATTAGACTTACTAACCATTCTCTATCTTAATGCCTCCTTAATGGTGACCAGAATCAAAGAGAATTACCTTGTTGAACCTTCTCAGCTACCTTAAAAGCTCTACCAGTTTTGCCTCTACTAAAAGCTTTGGCCTGAGACCCTTCCATGGTCAGATCTTTCAGCCTAATTAGTTTCTTTGGTTCTTCAAATTGCTTAATGGCTGCGTTCATCTCGCTCCTATTTATTCTATCAAATGTTTGGTGGACATAAATTGGTACCCACCAAGGAGTTCCTCAGAATAGATGCTCTAGTCTCGTCTACTTGCATTACACTGGAGAAGACCTTGTAAAAAGAAATTTAATAATGTGATGCTCCCTATAGTTGCTCCAATGCAGTTTACTCCCTTCCTGATAATGGAGTAAAAAAGACCAGTCCTCTATTCTTCTCTGTGCTAGTTTTTGTTTATCAATCTGTGTATGCTTTAATCAATTCTTTTCCTCCATACTTGAATAGTTCAGTTTGATTTGATCCTCCCCAGACTGGAGGGGAAAGAGTGAAGGGATGGGAGTGGTGAAAGAGCCCCGTTTCACCTTTGTATTCACTGGGTTGCCCACGAGGTTAAATTTTATTTCATGTAATTTTGATTTATGACACAGGCTATATGATGGTATAATATTTATTTTCCATCCATCATGAAATTCATACATGGTATTCAACAAATACTTAGTGTTTAAGTGAAATTTTGTTTTTGAAAGATTGGAGATACAAGTACTCAAAAATTACATGGAACTTTCACAAAACTGAGAAAATAATATTAGTCCTTTATTTTGCTCCTGGATTAAGTGTTTTTAACTCTTGCTTGCATTCCAAACACTCAATCTCTAAAATCGGGTACATTTCATCATAGTATCATTCAAACACACTCATACACTGTCTCATCCATCGCATATTCTCTCTGCATTTATTCCATCTTCAACTTATTAACTTTTTTTTACAAACATACATTCACACCTACATTGCCAAATTGCCAACAACTGACAAATCTTTTGCGAGCTTTCCCAGGCCTCTTCAACAATTGATATTTTCAATTAATACATATATTTAACAAGCACTTTATCACAATATTCAAAATAATATACATACAAGCATTTTGTTGTCTAAAGTCAGTATGCGATCATTCTTCTTAGCTATTTCACATAAGCTGCAAAGACCATTAATATAGATCTAAGATCATTGAGGCTATAGATCATTGAGCTCTCCATCAGCAGTAAAACATTTTACTTATGTATTATTATTGTATACATATACATCTACAACTAATACACCTATTTTATGTGAAAATGATGAATCTTAGATGAAAGGAACGTACTTTACGATTTTGTTGATCTGTAGGCATATAACATTAAAAAAATACAGGAAAGTTTTGGGAGGTTTTTAGTAATGGAATGAATGAGCTGTTAATAAATCTGATGAAGGTAGGTATTAGAGAGAATGGGACTATTGACTGACTGGTTTTAAATAAATCATGTATGAAACAAGGATTCACAATGTCACCATGATAGTTTGGCATTTTCATGAATAAAAGAAGTGAATCCCTAAATGAGGTAGATGTAGTGATTGGGATTGGAAATGTACATATTATTCTATGTGCTAGTGATGCAGTATTGCTGCTTTGGAGTCTACAAGATCTTCCGAGTGTTGGGGGTTTCTTCAGCGAGGTAACAGGGGGAATGGAGTGGAGGGTGAATGTGTCCAAAATGAATGTACATATCTGTGTTAGCTGTAGAAATGGTGAAGAATATGTGCAATATGAGTTAAAATGATGAAATAATTGAGTGATATTTGGGTATTTTTGCCCAAATCTTTGCAAATGATGGTTGGACAGATGAAGGAACTTTGGAACTTAAAGGTGGTATAAAGCCAACAGAAAGGTTGTTTTAATTAATTATGTATTTAAAAAAAGTCTGTGAGGCACTATTCACTTGGAAATATATGGTGACATTGGTGCAATTCAAGATATTTAAAGGCTAGAAGCAATTAAAAACCCTTTTCGTATTAAAAATGAATGTGTACATTTGTGCTAATGATGTTCATACAGTCTTGTTTTCTTGCAGTGCCCACGACTACACAAAATTAACTAAATTTGAATGAATTTTAACTCTATCGGCAAAATACATTGAAGAGCCTTAGTAATACAATTTTCCGAAATAAGTTACAGCTTCTCCAACATATGTTGCCACTCAGGAATGATGATGAGGATTCCTTTACCAAAGGTACTGTATTTTCCAAAAAGTGACAGGTGTACTGTTCTATGTTTTAAGATCTGGGTTCAAGTCCTTTAAATGCAGCAATGTGTTTGGATGCTTGGACCTCAATAATCACTCTTTGCATCATTCAACAGATAATTTAAAGATTCAATCTTTTAGATGTGCTAGTTTGAAATCAATGTGCAGCAACAGTTTTATTTTGAAAATGTATTTACATATAAATGAAAATTTCCCAGTTGATGATAATGATGAATAAACAGTGATGCACTTTCATGTGATGTGTAAAGTATGAATTTCAGAGTCCCAGGTAAAAATACATACTCCCACTTCATTCTCTACATTTGATTCCAAAATTGGAATTGACATCTTGGTAGTTGAGCTCTGTCGTGGAAACTTTTGACTTAAGACTCCATCCATGGAGAAATATTTCAGTTGCCTACACTTGAGACTCATGTTCATTTGTGCAAATAAATATTAATATGTACAACCAACCATTCACCTACAGTGTATATATACACAACCTTGCAGCATAAAAGCACAGTTCTTTGAATACAAATCCACAGCCTTTTAAACAAGGATACTTATTTATCCTTGCATCCTCATCGCAAAAGGTTACAAGTGAGCATCTTGGTTTTCATCATTTACATATGCAGTGTTTTCTTGTTGGCCGAAGGTGTATGGAGGTAAGGGGAAAGCAAGTGGGTCTGCCATTGTTTTTACAGATTCCTCAACCACAGGAACCATGCCTTCCTCTCCTTCTTTCTTGATTTTATCTGAAATGAGAATATCATCAGTCATAATGTGAATTTTACAGAAAATTTGAACATCAACCTTTTCAATGTATAACACCAGAGAATCTTGGAATGATTCTTAAGTTAGGTAATTGTTGACAGGATTTATTATGGGATTGAATGTTACGTCTTGGTTTCAAATATATGACTTTGGACTGCCAATGGCAGACCAGGCCCAGGCATCAACATTGCAATATCATTGTATGTCATTTCCATGGACCTCAGAAGTACCCGGTGGTGGCATTGGATTGTAAAGATGCAGTCATATGTATTTGGAACTAGAGAAATTCTGATGTTCCCATATGATGCTAACACCAAGTATGTCTTCAGTCCTAGCAAAACAGCATGTCTGGATTTTAAAATGTCATTGCCTTCCCTGCTCACTCAAAAAGGAAGCTGAACTGTTTAGGAAGGTGCAGCTGGAGAGGAACTGGTCCCAATCTTAAACATTTTGTTTTCCACTATATTTCTTCCAGGAAAGGCAGAAGTGTAGGATTTAGACCAATGCATGTAAATTAAAAAAAAATGGGTGAGATTAATGGGGCCCAGAGGTGCTAAAAAGTGACCTGGTCAACCAGAATCCTTAAGTATTTCCTTTAGGTAGAATTTAAAATTCTATTCAAGGAGATGGATCCAATGGCAGATAAATACATCGTAAAGAAGCTTCTACTGTAATTATTCTCTAATATGCTTACTGGCTAGTGGAAGAAATTTCAGAGTAGTCGACATTTTTTCATGGGCGGAAGGGTGGTGAAGTTGATGCAAAGCCTTAACGAAAGTTTCTGCTATCCATATTATTCTCTGCTTTATTTTCTAATTAGCGGAAGAAATTTTAGAATAATTGACATTTTTTCTTGACTAAATGACTTTTATGAGGGTAGTGAAGTTGACTTAAAGCCTCCAAATGTGTTGTTGATTCAGTGTGTGGCTTCATGAGTAACACAATCACTTAAACCACTCACCGTAGTTTGGGGCACTTGTTTCATTTTGCACTTCTAGGCCAAACTTGGGTAGGTCATCAACATGTCTCAAGGAGGAGTGGAGAGCTTCATCTGAGTTATCTCAAGCATATTGGTACCTGCCTAATGGTGGCATGAGTGAAAGTTTAATGTGACCAAGAGTGAGCCAACTGATGACTTACCAAACCTTACTGGAAGGGAGTCAAATGTTTTCTCATAAGAGCCCATAATATGCTCCAAAGGTGAGCTGAATCTGAACCTTGGCACCTCTCCACTATAATATACTTTCATCAAAGAAATAAGCTTCCAACCATGGTTCCATTTATAAGGTATGCTGGCTCTGTGTTCTCCGGTGGATAATACTGAATACTCATAATCAAAACTCTAAATAGAGTTCTATCAAATCATGAAAACAAATAGAGTTCTATCGGAGATGGTGTGTTAGAGGACTTACTTGCTTCTTATTGATTGATTTGAGACAAATGAGGACCATGGAAAAATTGAGACCTAGTGAAGCCATTACTCTAATGTTGTTAAGGCTGTTAAGTGATACCGTACGTACCTGATTGGAGCAACAACCTCTGTAAGCGAAGAACTGGAGCTTCAAATAATAATGATAGGGCAAACCCAAGCAGGAATGACAAAATAGTGTCAGCCATTACACTGAGTGTCTGAAAGATAAAGGAAACATCATTTGTGAGGACAGTTATATATTATATTACAGCAAAAGAAAATCAAACAAGGAGCTAATCGAAGCAACTAATCCAAGAAACTTACCATTTTATAGATGCTTAGGTAGAGAGGACCCCTAAGACTTCCTACATCTATGAGCTGAAGTCCACAGTGCACAAGGAATGCTGAATAAGTGAGTCTGCCAAGAGGGTTAATTCTTTTCCAACCAAAAAACCTTCCAAAGAGCCCTGAAATCATTGCAGCAATTTTGCTTTAATTCATACTATCACAAAGCATACCAATCATTCGTATAAGCCATTTATGACATCTGAGCATGCCATAAAAATCTGTTGCCTAACAGACATACATGCCTGTTCACCCACACATTTACTCCAAATAATGCTTTTTTCATGCGAATATCTTTTTGGGAACTCAGGTGTGAATTTGAATTGTGGCTTATTTTCTTATAATCCAGTTTATTTTGCTGTAGAAATGCTCCAGAAAAATGTGTATTAATGCCCCAGAATAATACGAGGGTCATCCGGAAAGTAGTACCCGTTCGTTCCGCATGAAGTGCTGACGACGCAAGTAGCCGCTGGACGAGGTCAGATAGCTTCAGTGGCTTGTCTGCCTTCTCTGAGCCAAGTTGCGTGACGCTAGCATTGCCTGTGTTGTTTCTGTGATTGTTTACAATGTTTAAAAAAATTGAGAACGCCGCCAGTTGTGAAGTGAGGGCAGTGATTAAATTCCTCAATGCAAGAAACGTTCGCCCATGTGATATTCATCGCCAATTAAAGGAGGTGTATGGAGACAATGTAATGGACGAGTCGTCTGTTCGGCGGTGGTGTCGCAACTTCAACATGGGGAGGGGGAACACACACGACGATGAGCGTTCGGAGAGACCGTCTGTCATTACAGACCAACTGGTGAGCTCAGTTGACGAATTCGTGAGGAACGATCGGCGCGTCACAATTGATGACATCTGTGAGCATTTTCCCAATGTTTCTCGAACAATTGTTCATGAAATTGTTAAACACCATCTGCATTATGCAAAAATTTGTGCAAGATGGGTCCCTCGCGTATCTCAATGAGCTGGCGGCGAAGGACTATGCAGCAGGAATACAGAAACTTGTCACACGTTATGACAAATGCCTTAATTTGCTTGGAGATTATGTTGAGAAGTAGTTTAAAGTATCCTCTTTCAAATAAAATTTTTTATGTTTGTTAATATTTACTTTTGTCTTTTTATTTCACGAACGGGTACTACTTTCCGGATGACCCTCGTATAAGTATCAACACTTCAAATAGAATGATTAGTGAGAGGTAGTAAATATGATTTAGATTTTTAGAAAGTCCTGAAACAATTGATCGATTAAGAACTGATGGAATTAAAAAGTGAAATATTCTTCATTTCCTTATGGGTGGAATGATTTCAAGTCATTGAAATATTTCTCTGAATACTGATGATCTCAAGTATATTTTCAAAAAAAAAGACCACTTACATCCATATTCTGTTGTGAGAGCATAAATCCCCCATCCAATGCCACAAGACCAGCTAATACGGTGGAGAGAAGCATAGAATGCTGATGCCAATGGATTATATGTCCATAGAGGAGTGTAAAAAATCCATGATATGCATATGGGGGCCATCATGGCAGTTGTACACAGGATATATCCTACAACAGCAGTTGTCTGTAACAGTAAGTTTGGATTATTATTATTTAACTTACATGATATATTTAATAAAATTGTTATAAAGATAGACACAGTGATCCGTATAACAATAAAATTTAACTAATAACAAGGTAAATGGGTCAAATTTGGAGTTTCATGATTTTAATTTCTGGTTTTGGCAGTGAAACATCAACTAATCAGCATATCATTGCTAGAGAGATCATAAAGGCTCTTAATGAGTTTTACTCACCACAGAGATGGTAACTTGGCGTGCCCGATGATCAAAGATGAAGTATCCAACCCACATTCCAATGAAATATGGTGCAGCACGCATGTATGTAGGAACATAAGTTGTCAGGTATGCCTCATTTGCCAACAGATCATTCACAGTCCTGCAAAGTTTGTTTAAAATATCCTTTTCAGATCCATCCACTTTTGAATTTGCAGAAAATTAAGTGTAGTGTATTAAATGAGCAGTGAGTCTTTCGAAAGTCTTTCGAAAATGAAAGTGTAAGCCCTTCTAAAATACCCATATTTTTCCCAATACACATACTGGTGTAACTAGTTGGGGTAACCCTTTGTGAGTAGTAACTAACTAATGTTGATACTCCATAAGTTCAGTGCTGATCATTGCAAAATTACAAAAGTTTTAATCATGTTAGGACAGCCATCAAATCATTATCCAAGAAAAAATATAGATACGAAAATACTCTTGGATTTCATAACTATTTGTTACTTAGCAGTATAGGTTTGTTTACTTACTCCATGTAAACTGGGAAGATCGGTTCCAACTTTAATATGTAAGTTAATGCAAAAGGTAAGACTGAGGAGGCTATGAGAAATACAGCAAGGACAATCTTGCCAAGGTTAGGGTGCTTTGCCAAGAGAAGGGCAACTGGTGCCCCTATCACAAATAGCTGCATATCACTGGATAAGTACCATGATTGCAACATGCACTGAAAATAAAAATGAGATTAATTAACATTATATTACTTTTATAGTTGATTCAAAAAGATTGAATTTTTATGGTAGTGCATGTAGCATCACTAGTTAAATAATAGTAAATAAACTAGTTCATAAAATCTTCTACTTTTTAGTTCTGTTGCATTTGAATTGTGTTAGAACACAAAAAATGCATGGTGAGGCCATGCGTCCACTTTCCTCTCCCTTCCGATGCCAATGCTTGTTATTGAAACTCTTTTACATGATACTATTATTTTCAGATTTTATCAAAGCTTGTCATAGATATAGATATTGTTTTTATTAATTGTAGGGTATACTACCATTTGTTCTGGAGAAACAAAGGAATTGATGTACAATAGATTTGTCCACCAGTTTGTAGAGCATCGTTCACTTTCCACCATTATCTTCTTTGGCCACAGGGGACCTGAGGCTATTCTCGGCAAAAGTGTTGCATACAATCCTACTACAGCCATGTACAGTGGGGTAAGACTATAATGAAAAGAAGCACACACTATACTCTAATTACAGTTAACCAGACCAAATCCTCGGTTTTAATCATAACGTGAATCTTCCAGCTGAATTGACCAAAAGAAGCAGTAATTAGGGCTGATTGTCCAAATGCAATGCATCGCTATTTATGGACACATTTCAATCTTAACTCTGCTATTTTGTCCCATGGAAGCACTTGTGCTATCGACTATTGATGCTAAACTTTGTGAGCACTTTTGTGCTAACAAAGATACTCAAATCAACCAAACAAAAAATACAAGGAAATACAGTATGCATAGTATAATTTTTATAAGACTATTGCTAGTAAAAAAAAAAATGTGGGATGCTGCACATACTGGAACATTGAATTAATGACACCATTGCAACACTTACCGAATGAATCTGCTCATGTATAGGATTGGCAGAGAGAGTTGAGACTTATATTTTTTATATTCTGTCAGCATCAAAAAGGTTAGTAGACATCCGCTAATGGTAAAGAAGGTATCCACAACTATTGTTCCACCGAGAAGAATAACTACTTCAAAACTATTGTAAAACTGAAATGAGATAAAAGTTGGAAAGAAACATTTAGCCCATAGTATAATTTGAAATGTAGTTTTGCTTACTTATATATATGCTTGATGGATTAGATTTAAGATGGACTAAGCTTCAATATGGAGGCACGCCAGAGTCTTGTGTGGTGATTTCCATCTTATGCGCATATTTAATTAATGCTTTAATGTGATATCCACCAAAGTATTCTTTTCTACATTACAAGTTGAGTATTTGTCATCTGATAGTTTGATTGTATCATAAACTAGCTAGCTTACATATATGCATCAGAATCATATGATGAAAATACAAAGTTCTGAAGATAGTTGGAAAATAGGAAATCCTCCAAGCTCTGAATCATGCAAATGTTTCCTCTGCAAATTAAAACCATATTATTGTTCTTAAATATACCTACAGTGGAGTGCCTACTTTAATATGTATCTCCAGTAAACTATGCTGTGTGGAGTAATTATCAAAGATACCTACTCCTTTTTCAAGTAATCCATACCTGCTCAACATACTGGCTGTTCATTATAGGTCCACCCAGTGTAAAAAATATTCGATGGCCCATGATGATCAAGCAGATAGAATAAAACTTGGCTCCATTGAGAAATTGTAGTGGATTGTTACCAGAATCTTCCTCAAACAATTTTAATCCATTTGCATAGGCTGAAAAACAGAGTATGCACTTTTCCATAATTCCTGTGGAATAAAAGACAAAAGGAATTAATGTTGGCATGAACATTTGTTTTCAGATAATTCAAACTCATAATATTAAAGAGTCTATTTGAAATCAAATGTTACAGGGAATTTTGAACAATACATGGGAAATATATTGTTCAAAATTCCCTGTATTAATTACAATTGCTTGAGTCAATATTTCAACTGAATATCATGGTTAATCACCAGAAAACTGACTTGAAAAGGCAGAGCATGAAACATAAAATTGAAAAATAAAATATATGATGCCCAGACAATCAAGACTTTATGATGAAAGATATAAATTTTGATTTTAGTTGCTCCAAAGGGTTTGGTTGTGTTGTAGTAAGTCTTGCACATACTGTAGAAATTATGATCCAGTCAGAAAGCAGCACTGCTATGTACACCCAGATAAGTGTTTTTCTTTTTTTTAATCTACTTGAAATTGTATCCCTTGATATGATTTTATGTGTTAATGTAATTAAGTGTTACTGGTGTTTGATTAATTTTAAATGGAAAACATAATCTGTAAAGATAAGGAGGTAGCATTGGAGGAAATCTAGTTTTATTATTGAGTAGCATACTGAGTGAAACAGGACTTCTGAATACTGTGGTAGAGAAGAGATCAAAAGCCTAACTTGATCTATAGATTACACCGAATAATAGTATTATTGCACCTTTACATACAATCAATTGAATCAAGGACAAATTCAATAGATACCCGAGGTAATATTTGAACCCCCAACCTAGGGATGCCTGATTGACAAATTACTCACCCTTCTTTTTGAATTCATTCTCTTTGCTGCTAACAGTTCTTTGGAGTACATCATACCCAGTACCAGCGATGACTAAAAGAGCTGCTACTGCAAAGAGGCTCCTATTTTTAATTTTTATTTCCATGGAAAAAGAACAAGAGTAATTTAGACCTAGACAAGCATGAAGTTTTAAGCAGTTACATTAAATTGATAAATATGATCTAAAACTTTTATGAGATATTATAGGCACAAAAATTCAGCAGTTTGAAATTTATCTGAAGTGAATTGGTGTTTGTTTATCAGAAAATATGTGGAATATTCCAATTGTCAAAATAACATGAGATATGTTGAATTCAACCTGCGTCACAACATTATGTTATCCTGAGTTTGATACGGATTATCAATAAAATGCCTTGGCTGATTCCAATGAAATAAACATTGTAATTTGGCTTATTTCAATCTAATTTAAATCGTTGCATATATGAATTTTGCTTCAATGTTATCAAAATCATTCTAGCTGGGTAATAAAAAAATACCCAACTATCCCTTGATAAATACTCAATGGTGGATTCCACTAAGTTACAAGTTGTTTCCTGGGGTAGTTCGGCAAGGATGGGTTTTTTTGACTCCTGTATATTTTAGGGACAACATATATACATTCATAAATGGCATTGCTACTGCCTGAAAGAGGGCAAATCATTTGGTAAATGCTATGGGAATCTCTTTCTTTAATACCTCTAGCAACTGTATGAATCAATAAAAGTGAAAGTGTACTCTAAACGTCTGCTACTCTCATAAATCAAATGCTTAACCCAAGAAAAATTTTAATAGAATAGAAATCATTGTAAATTATGGCTTTCTTTTAATTTTTTGAGAAATTAGACTTGTAGGAGTGGGCTCACAATGAAGTCAATGATTTTATGCAATGTGTGTTTCTGACCTGTATGATCAGAGATACAATTGTCTTGAAAAATTAATAAAATATTATTAATATATGGAGATAACATTTTGAAAGTAAGGGATAACACTCATAAAAGCTGGGGTAATATAGTGTTCAAATCTGGTTATCATTGAAGCAACAATATTCATATACAGGTAGTTATTTCCAAAGTTGAGTATTGCTCATAGTGGCTAAAAAACTGGGTTTGTTTTCTTTATCACCTGGGGAACATGATTTTGTTAACGCCTGCAGAAATATACCCATTATCACTTAATTCAGATTAAAAAAAGCTAAATGTTGACATCTGTTTTGTTAAAATTAGCTTGGGCAATTTTTTACAAGACAGAATTAAACTCAGAGTTATATAATTTCTCGACTTAAAACAGCATTATATTAAATTTAAAGAAATGAAATTTAAATAAAGGAAATAATGTTTATCACTGCTGGGAGAAAGAGAAAAAATTTTAAAAATCATGAGCATTTCATATCATATTTGCTATAATATCAGGGAAAACAAAAAAAAATATGAGTGATAGGTTTCCCCAGATTCCCCAAGTAATACCTTATCTAAATTTGTCATTTTATGCCATTTTTGTAATCCTTCCATTTACCATAAAATCCCTTCCATTTTTGTGACAATGATTCCTGACAAATAGAAATGGTTCAATTATGAGTGGTATAGGAAAATGAATTGAAATTATGCAAGTTATGCATAAAGATATTCCACAATTTTAGAGGAATCAGAAATATTGTAGGATTTTCTATCAAAATGTAAATTATAAAGCTAGGAGAAAAAGTTCCCGGCACACTTTCTAATAATAAGTCCATCTGTAATAATAAGTCTATATGTCAGCTGGTACAGCCTGGGAACTAAGCTAAAATCAAGTTTTACCGTGTAGAAATATTTAAATTACCAACAAAAATGGTACAACCAACCATTTTCTATAAGCTCTTTAAACCCACTGTCAAAGGAGATTGTGAGTTAATCACATTAATTCAAACTGAGCCAAATTTCCGACTAATATATTCCCATCCTGGGTTTTATGTGTATGTCATAGACAATTCCATCAGCTTTAATGTATTGTAATATCTGATGAGTAATTTCACCTATGAAATAATTTTACTTCCATTCAGACCTTAACTATATTCACTAATAATAATAATAATAATAACTTATCATTCCAAGCCCCAAAGGTATGTCAATTTTACTCTGATTAATCTAATTTTCAATAATCTTACTGTGATACAATCAATTCTTCAAATCCAATAGCTTGTTGTGCCTCCTCATGCATAGAGCAATTTTCAGTTTTAAAAAAAGAATGCCTAAAAACAAGATGTAACTGAGAAAAGTTATAGATGCCACCATTTTCAAGCATATTATAAAATGTCATCATTCTGAATAAAATGTGAAACTTCAACATGGACTTCAATATGAACCATTAGACTAAATCATTTCAATACAAACCCCACAATGATCTCTCCAACTTTCAGAGGTCTGGAGTGAGATTTAGGTCCATCACTGTCACTCCTTTGGCACTGTGACTCATCCACTGCTACAGATATCATTGGGCCATCTAGCTGATCTACGTTTGACCCAACCACTGGTAATCCTCCTAAAGCCACTGCTACTGGCTCTAAAGCATGCTGCAAATGGATCTGGAGATCTAATGCTGAGCAAGATGATGGAATACACAGACCCCACAACAGGAGATCACGCCTTCTATGGGATGGATTGTGTGTGGAGTTCTAAAAAAAAATAACATACAAATTCTAGTGTAACCATAACCTGGTATCCAATTGATATTTTATTCTTTAAAATGTACTACAGGCAATAGCACTATTTTTATCCAGGTAAAATTGCAATGCTAGTAGAAGAGATAAATCACAAACAAGTTAAAGTTCATCAAGTACAGATGAACAACTGAAGTCTGGAATAATTTCTCTCCCTAAATATGATAAAACTCAATGGTAAATGCTATCCATAATAGACATGCACTATACCCAAAGTTTTCAAAGGGTAAATGTGAAATTACCTTAATTTTGTGCCAGAGTAGCTGTTGCTGGTGATTAGCCGCATCCAAGGAAGCAGGTAGACGCAATCGGACGGAAGTGAGGCAATATTTGGAGCTCATTGGGTGCATGTCTTTTATGGTTTCTAGAGACATGCACTGATCAAAGTTCCCAGCCTCTAGGGTGGATCCAAAGAGGACACCAGTTGGGAACTTAGCAGATGCATCAAACACTGCAAGAAATCATTAAGAAGACACAATGTTCATACAGGTGTCAGATATCGATGCCACGTCTACTTCCATGATCAATGGAAACATGGACATTGCATTGTTGGGATGCCACTTTTTCTCCGTCACTAAACACTTTGTGCGATTTGATAAATTTGGATTATTTCTGCTGTAGTGAGTATAGGCTTCAAGCTTTAGGGAAAATATACAGGATAATATGACTACTAATCATTAACTATTAATAAAAACCACCATGAAGTGCATGTGCAAAAAAAACCTAACAAGACCATCACAGCAGATCTGCTGCAATTGAACAAGGCCACCTTCACTGACATGTGCTTCCTTGATGCTCCCTTTTTTACCACACTGGTGGTTTTACTGTATGCATTAATGGGCATAGCCATATGAGAAATAATTAATCCATGTCCAATTGCTCATTAATATGAGAGGAAACTGATATTTATATTAAAACGATAGGACAACCAGGAAAAAATGATACTGTCCTGTTTAAAAAGTTACCACTGTATGCATTATTGGACATAGCCATATGAGAAACCAATAATCTATGCCCAATTACTCACAAAAATGAGATTACACTGACATTTTTATTAAAACAATAGGATGACCAGGATAAAATGGTACTGTCCTGTTTAAAAAGTTACCCGATGGTCAGTCTATTCATAATCTCAGTCAATTACTGCACAGAAACTTGGCACCAATGCACACATTTCTGCGTAAATACATAGTATCTCTATCTACAATTTGTTGCATAAATGCATAGAAATCTCTCTGTAATTAGCTGTATCTCAGTCTCCATTCAAATATCTTAAAGAATCACCCCACCCAGGCAGTTCTTACTTTCAGCGGCCCACAGGGAGAGGGCCCCAAGTTCCTTCAGGAATTCCTGGCTGTCTGCCCGGCAGTGTTCGCTGGGGACCCGGGGTGAGACTGGAGCAAATGGAGGGAGGGCCCATGAGAATGGCATTGCCCCTGCGGTTGACTTGCTTGTGATTGCAGCCCCACCGGCTGACGAAGGGCTTTCAGGCCCTAAGATGGGAGGTGCAAGTGAAAGCAATGAAGTCTGTGGGACTTGCTGCATCTTGGGATTGACAAGACCATGGCCAGGTACTGCCAGAGACATCAGTAGAAGCAGTAGACAGCAGGTGAGTAATGGGGTCCCCCACATCTTGGGTATCCAGTCTCACTACACTAGGGTGTGCTCCTTCTTGTCCTGTTGGTGAAATGAATATTCTCTGTGAGCAGTAGTTAACCACACTGTTGTGATGTTTACATGATTTATGAAAGTTATCAAGCAGAAATGAGATGAGTATAACCAGTCAAATTAACGAGTGAGCATTTCTGTCATCCTAGGCTAAAGGATAAGTTTGCCTCCGCAGTGCTTTTAGTACAGTGCCAAGGAGTACTACTTAGCACACTACACAGCATATAACTAAATAGTTCTGAAATTAAAAGACTTATTATTTTGCTTGGAGGCTCTTAAATTTCATGATGAAATTTTGAGACTATATGAAAAGTATTATGGGGAATAAAATGGCTGGTTGTCTATTTTTTAAACAGCAATTCGAAATACGACTTCTTTTAATAAATGAAAAAGAAACACTTTGTTCCAATCCACCACTTTATTACAGGTACGACTAGTCTAGACTAAGACGATTTATTAAAATGAACTTCCACAAAGTTGAGGCTGAAACTATTGAACGACTTCTTTTGTTTACTATTCTGATCCGAGGGACTTTTTTAATTGTCTGGTGACTCCTAGAAATGATTTTCCGTAACCAATGCTATTGACTCCCCAGTCAGTTACCCTCATTATGTGTAATGAATACAAACCATATAGGGGATTACTGTTCAAAGAGGCATGTGGAAGCGTTTTAAAGAGATATAGTTACTGCAAATCATTTCCTTATAAACAAAAGAGTAGCTGATAAAAGTACCTAAGTTTCACCTTTTTCCAAGATATTAATTTGCTTATTCAGTTTGTATAGATTACTTTCTCTGTAATGAATGCAACCATGAATATACTCACAAAAACGCACAAATAAATTTACACCCAGTGTGTATGGCCATGACTGAGCAGCTTACTTCAGCCTACCAATTCACACAAAAATATTCCAAAAGATTAATTTAATTTTACGGTTGAAGACATATTTTGAATGCTAGCTACTTTATCTGCTTTCATTGTTATTCCATCAAAATCACCATTGCTAGTTTTCTACAAGATAACGTAAATAATTCACAGATTTGTAGTTTTTTACATATATGTTTGTAAATTCGGAACTCAATGGCGGTATTTCAATTCCTGTTTATGACAACGCCATTCATCGTTTTAAATTACATAATTCTCCATAACCATTTGGCACTATCTCTGCCCTACTATCCCTGTTACTGCTCAGCTATCATATTTTTCTCTCCACTAGATTGGAAATGCTGTATGGATCTCGTTTATTGACATGCTTAAATCGTGCCCATCGTATGGAGCCATGTAGACTTCCATATCTTACACACTTGAGTCGAGATGGACAAGGTCAATACTAGGTCATTGCGTGTGGGTTAGACGGATAAGTAACCTTGGTAACAAGAAATAGTGAATACTTGAAAAAAATATTGATTCAGAGTCAGAGAAATTCGTTATCTCCAGAGAAACTTAAATAATATTACATTATTTACACGATATAAGTCTCGCTGAATATAATACGAGATTTGCTACAACAATAATAATGATTCGTATTTCTCACATAATTTACAATTTCCTATCATAATTCCCCCTACCTTTCTGCGCTATGCAATAAAATATTTAGAATGAGAAATGGAGATAAAGGAACGTTGAGTTGCTTGTAAAATTTCCATCACCTTCTTTCGTCTTTTCAATTTTTTTCTCCAATTTCTCCTGAACGAGCCATTCAAATAATATTGCCATGAAGATTCTTGGTGCTCTGTTCTTCTCATTTCACTTAAAATATGCCAGAGAATTGAGCACCAACCATAAATGCCAAATTTTAAAATCCGCGGGCTCGTCTGCTGGATGCCCCAACCGTGGAGGTTTTTACCTCGACGATGAACCGGCTGCGGCGCTGACGTTATTCTCTAGTCGCCGGTAGCGCGTTGGATCAGTGTTACATCATGTTTCGCGCAGTTTGATCGGAGTCGGTGAAATATGGCGTGTAATCATTTACTAATGAAATAGAGAAGTCAATACTTGAAACTACTTTTGATGGCATTTGTTGATCACAACAAAGGGAGTGGGAGGATCTACCGATATTGAAACAATGAGTAGCAGTAAGGCCGTTAAGAGGAAGCGATTGTTAGCTGAGGTCCCGTCGCCTCACCCGTCGCTCTGAAAACGCCATAAGGGATAGGTGGTTAAGTTGGTAGGGGTTCTATGTTCTGGGAGCTGAGGAAGGGTGGAGAGAAACCCAGCGTCGGCATTAACCTGCTCATCAGATTCCTCCTTTTAAGTGCTAACCGCGCCAAGGGTCCACCGTTAAAGTTTCCATTCGACAGACAGCGTATTTCACTTGAATAGGTCTCCACATAGCACCTCAAGTTGGGATTAGGATACCGCTGAAAAATTCTGCCATCTCTGGGATTCGAACCCGGGCCCTCTAGGTGGGAATCCAGTACATTAGTCACCGCGCCACCCCTATCCCTTCCAGCTCATCAGGGTTAAACATCATTGGGCACAAGGGATCATATTTCACAGGATCCAAGGGAGCTTTTTTTGTTTTTGAACGTGAACCTTGGGATTTATCGATTTCTCACGTCTTCTTCATTGGTTAAAGTCCAACAAATGTGTATCTAAGCACTTTTAAGGCCTTCTAAAAGCAAATTTACATATCGATTTCGTCCCTGGCGAAACGGTGTTTGATAGTTAACATGGAGAGGGAAAGAAATACTTCGAGTAGCAGTGGGGGCATGGCAGATAGAGTATTGAATAAATCCATTTTTTTCAACTGATTATTTTTATGATTTGCCACGGACGTGCAACATACATACCAAAGCGAACCCTTAAATTCTTTGGTATAAGTTATTTTCAATGTAACAATTTCAGAGCGTAAAAATCATTCGCCTTGGTCGGGCGAATGATTTTGACACTGAATTTTGTTAGATGGCAATGCATATTTAGCGCATGACTCCGTTAAAAGCTACTGTCGTGGCACCTCCCGCCGTTTCTTGGATAGGTAATTTTCGCAGAAAGAAGGGACCCCTGAGCATTGGTCAAATTAGGTAGCGTTTTCTTCTGCCTTTGATTTTGGCGATCGCATATTAGAGGTCGTGGATCGATTACAGATACTCTACGGTATGTCTTTGTGGGGGGAAGAAAAATCTTCGAATATTTTTATCGATGAATTGGACCGAAGTTCCTTCTTTAGGATGCTTTCCTGGGCTGCCCTTCAATTTCTTCGAAAGGTTTTAAAAGGAAGTGAGGGGAGGAAAGCCAGAATCCGAAGCGGGTGCAATTAATAGTCAGCAGTTTTGGTCGATAGCTCGATCGACTGACTACGTCCGAGAACCCGTCGGCTAAAACACGTGGCCGAGTGGGTGAAGGTCACCACGGTCCAATACGAGGGAAGAAGATCGTCACAACAGGTACCATTATAACCAAGGTCAGACTTCGTGATCGGCAGAGCTGCTCGTCCGGTCATGGGGGATCGAGATGGGGCGGGGGCTAACGTACTGGCTTCCCACCCTGATGGCGCGGGTTCAAAACCCGGCAGTGTTGAATATTTTTCAGAGGTATCTCGATCCCTACTTGAGGTGCTTTGGAGGGCACTTTGAGTGATTACGTCGTCCGTCGGATGGGACGTTAAACTGCCTCTCGTAAAGAGTAGGCTAATGCCGACGCCGGGTTTCTCTCCACCCTTCATCCTTTCCAGTCCATCCCCTATGGCGCAAATGACCTCAGCTGTCGGTCGCCTCCCCTAAAAACTACTACTACTTCTTCGAGACGGGCATTTTAATGTACTGATTAAGTCCTTTATGAATACGTACTTATAAGATACAGAATATCGCCGTGAAATGCTGAATTTTCCCCTGTAATAACAGGGTGGAATGATATCGCTTAAATCATTAGGGACAATACTTTGTTGCCAGTCATTTCTTGCAACACTCTGGCCAAATCGCTTTCCTGATATAAAAATTTATTTGTTTGTAAATTGGGGATCAAATAGCACCATTAGTGTAAATATTGGGGCTAATGATTCTGGGTTCAAGTCCCAGATAATGCCTTCGGAAAACTTATTACGGCGACATTTTCTGGTCAATAGAGCCTCGGTGGAAATCGACCGGTTGCTCAGGGATAGGTAACCTCCCCCCCCCCAATCCTGAATTCGTAAATTGTACAGGTCTTGGGGATAGGGGCTGATCTAGGGTCGACCTTCGACGGGGTATACTGACCGCATTGCCGAGTGAGGATAAGGGAGATGAGACTGACTGAAATCAGTAAGAACTGAAATGCGACAATTTTTTAAAACTCAAAATTATTCAGTCTTTGGGCGCTCGGCAGTTTGAAACGATTGAAACCGAAATTGTATGTCATGGAAGATGCCTTTGAGGAAGGGGGACATGATCCCATGAAACCAGAAACGGTTTAATTTACTGAAACCGTGAACTGACCGGTCAGGTAGGGCTTTAGTTGAATCTCAACCGTCGTTTCCGAGCTGCATTGATTGTTCCATCTGACGCAACGCAACGGCGAAATCGGGTTGTGTGACTCAACCTCAGGACATGGGTTAATTTTTTCTATAGCTCCCGTCCAATCAGATATTGGAGCCCTCCGGCGAAGGAGCAGTGAGTGAGACGGAAGGGGTAGCAGAGCAATCCTGCTCATTTTCAATTCTGCTTATGCGTAGTGAATCAACCTTGGTGAATCTGCTATCCAGCAAGTCAACCCCACCAGGACGGAACTCGAATTTAGCTGAGGGCGTCTGGAGACAGCACCACAATTCGAACTGGGGACTCTGTCATCAACGGATGGACGCTGAGTGCCCACCATGGCTGTCTACAAGGTAAGGTAGGAAATAAGTTGGGGGGGGGGGTTGGCGGTAGCAAACATATCTTGGTTTTGTGTCATTTCACACCCATAGCTAACCGCATGCGGAATATTCCGCTTCCGAAAAGTTTAACCCACTCTTAACGATATGCCATATATATCGACCACACGCATTGGTATCGAGAAGCCTGGAAAGATTGTTTAACAAAACCTCTATGGGGAACATTTCGGTTGAGAGATGAGTAGTGAAATGCAAAGTATTACCAACTAAAATATAACAATCATTCAGTTCGGAATACTACTCCGAGGGGATACTTCAAACCCCATATTGCATTATTCACTGGCGAGAGCTGCAGGGAAACTTGATTAGAAATTTAAAACAATTTGTCACATAATGCCAGGTGAAAGTCCATCTCCGCAAAATAAGATAGAAGATCATGCTTTTTCGCACGCAGTAAGCATTTTTTTGCAAAGAATGGGTATAACCAGAGAATAGACGGACTACAGAGAACGGCGAAAGATCTATCAAGAAGTAAAAAGGGAAAATCCGTCCTTGCTGTTTTACGACAAGGAAATTACTAATTTAATCAGGAAATATGCGAGTGAAATGTAAAGAATGCATAAAGGGTCAATATGATAAAGATATTGGGCCAGCAAGTTAGACATAGAAAGAGACTATGACGTAGATGAGGGTAGTTTAGATCCACGCATACATGATGACGGGATAGAAAGGGCATTTAGGGAATCGTAATCAAATGGTGAGGCCATGGGGGTGGACAACATTCCCGCGGAACAATTTAAAGGTTTTGTAGAACGTCAGAGGAAGAGTTTTAATGAACATTTATGAGGGAGGAATTGGACCAGAAGATTTTCGTCAGATCATTGTTAGGTCTTATTCCAAAAAAGGGAAAGGCAGCCATAGGCGAGTGCTACAAACAATAAGTTTGATTTCACATGGAGCTAAATTAGTTCTTAGGATCATCAATAATACGATGGAGAAAAGGGAAAATTATTACTTAAGGGCTGCTCAGTTTGCGTCCAGGAAGGGGAGAGACACGCGTGATACCATAGCAATAATGAGGTAGAGAGTAGAGTAATATAGAATAAAATCAGAATGTTTTGGTCTGTTTTTTAGATTTTGAAAAGGCGTAAAATAGGGTGAATTGGGTATTTTAATGAATGTTCGTTCGAAGGTTTCCGCGGCGATGAGTAGGTGATTTCCACATTTTTCGGGCTGCGTCCGCGTATGTCGTTTAAATGTACAACAGTTTCGCCAGCTATCCTGCTGGCGTCCTCAGGTCAAGGATGGTCACGTCCTTGACCTGAGGACGCCAGCAGGATAGCTGGCGAAACTGTTGTACATTTAAACGACATACGCGGACGCAGCCCGAAAAATGTGGAAATCATTTTAATGAATGTATTGCAGAAAATATAACTAGATTGGAGAGATGGGCGACTTATCCGCAAACTGCCTACTTGTATGTCTCAAGTCTGCTCATGTGTTAGTGGCGGATGGAGAGTCCGGACGAGCGGTGTTAGGAAGAGGAGTAAGAGGGGGCTGTCCATTATTCCGCATGCTTGTCCACGTACATGCGAAGGAAATGATTAAAGAGCAATAGGAGGAATTGGAGAGAGGAATGAGAGTGGGGGGAATCCTTAAAATCATTTGGGTTCACGAATAATCATGCTGCAGTAAGCCATTCAGCCAAGGGGTTTGCATGCATTGGTAAGTGCATTGAAAATTCAATGCGGTAGGTATGGGATGAGAGTAAATGTTAACAAAACAAAGTTTATACGGTTTTCGTGAAAGAGAAGGGCTAAGTTAAATATTTAAATAGGAATGCAAAAATAGAGCCAGAGTAGAAGAGTTTAACAATCTCGGAAGTGTTCTGGACTAAAAGGTCAAAGTAGTAAGTAGAAGAATTTCGTTAGGCAAGGAAGTTTTCACTAGAAGGAGCGCGACTGCGACTTTGGTTAAGAATCATAAGAAAATATTCGTTAAAACTTTATTGACCTACGTGCTACGAGTAAAAAAGTTTTGCTAGCTGAGACACTGTCTACCCTCCCACATGTTAAAGCGTCATTAATGCCTTTTCACCACGTGACACGATGCCTATGAATTCCTTCCCGATTCCGGGCGGTAATGCATTAAATTTACGTGTTAGCATTCCATCAGCGAATAGGATAGAAGAAACTGGAAAATTTCCGTCTTTGCCGTTTTGAGATCCGGGTAGTCAGACAATGCAGGGTCGACCACATATTCAATCACCCCAGCCGTTGGCCTCACAACACGTTCATTGTGTGGCGTTGCAGGCTCCTCGTTTTCCGTTGCGTAAACGACCGGGCACGCTAAAAATCACTTGAGATGGTATTACGACTCGGAAATGATATTATGTTAATTATTACATTCATATATATGTATACGCGAGTGGAAGAATAGCCTATAGATCACCCTTTCAGTTACGATGTAAGAAACGAGATCATGACTAATATCTAAATACAGGACACTCCAGTTTACGTCTGGCACTGATTGGACAGCACACTCTTTGGGTGGATTACATCAAGCGGTTTCAAATAGAGAAATAGACGAGAGAATAGAATTGAGGGTTAATATTATAGTTATTCCATCACACATTTCGCCTTAACATCTGTGCAAAAGATCAATTTCCTCATAGCTTTTGGTCAAAAGTATATTGGCTTCTGCCGTCTGATTTTATGAACTTAATATGAGATATTCTTGTAATTCCCTTAACTATTTATTTAAAAGGTGTTGTAGAATTATTATATATATCATATATATCATACATATATTATATATATATATATATATATATACACATATATACATATATAATTTTTATGCTGAAATATTGTTTTAATAACAATGCAAAATTATTTGTTTCTAGTTTGTTCATTTTCCCATCATAATTGATGGTATTTACATTATTTGTAGTGTACTATGGTAGTACTTGAATTAGGGGGGTGCAGCGATGGTTGTGACAATTATGATCATATTACTATAATTAGTATACTGATTTCAAACCCTGAAAACATAATGGATCGTAATTTCCGTAATTAAGGTGGAAGCTTCGATAATACCACCACCATTCCGTCACTTTTGATTGACGAATGGTTCGGTAATTGAGACAAATTTCCAAAATATTAATAGCACGGGGGCAAAAAGCTCTCTTACCTTCAAATTAAGTTATTAACCATACTATTATATTCTAATTACGTTTCTAATTTTCATCCTTTTTTTTTTAAACTGCAAATTAATTTGTGTTATTCAAATTAAGCTGATCCCTGAGGGTATGCATGCCAAATAAATTAAGGATGTGAGAGTTTTGGTGATATGGACATCCGTGGAGTACGTAGACACGAACAGGAATATATCTTATAAGGAGTTTGTGATCTCTTTCTTTAAATTTAGGTCAAGTGTGTTTTATTAACATCTACCAGGGTCACATCAGTCAGTTGCTAGAGTCATCAAAGAGTAGTGGACGGCATTCTGGTCATCATCTCTCCACGCTTGCCAAATTTATATTAAAAAAACTGAAAAAATTGCAGAGGATCTTGCAAACTTTAAAAGGGCACTATCAAACGGGATCTAAATGCGCAATCTTTAAATGGAGTCAACAATCGAAAATGCAAAACATCTGGATGGTTAGAGTATATTAAGTCTCCCTTTTACTATATAACGTTTCAATAAATCCTATTGCTGGTTTATGTGAACGTTAATTCAGCGTGGAAATGAACGAAAAATCCAATTTAAAAAATGAATAAGCTTGCTCATTTGTGACTAAACTTTGTAACTATGGCAGCATTGTCTGTTATTGAGCAGTTAAGGGGTCGGTTTTCAACTTAACTCATTATTAAAAAAACTGAGTTTTGGCCTTAATCGGAGGTTAAAGTTAAACTTCAGTTAAGCGAACATCATAAAACCTGGCCTAAGTGTCGTCTGTAAATGGTGAACTATATATGAGCTGAACTGATTCACTATAATTTAAGTTTCGCTGAACTATAATTTAAGTTTCGATGATGCCTTCCGCGGTGCGGCAGCACGAAGTTACTAAATTTTCTCGGGTATTACTGGAGTTGTTCATCAAGTGACAACATTTTTGAAACCATCCCAACAGAATTTGCAGGCATGAAAAAATATATAATAAGTATGCTACCTGAAACGGCAACGAGACCCTCGTCACCCGAAGACGATCAGCGCGCTAGATAACGTGGAAACTGTATGGATTTTCTGAGCGATTAACACGTATGTGATGGAGATCCAAGATGTCATGAACTAGGGAGGATTTTTTAAGTTCCTGGATAATACCAATTTCCAGAGGCTGAAACAGATTGATGGGTTCCTACGTTAATTCTGACATTATGAGGCCAAGTCCAGCGTCGAATAAGTACAACACTAGAACTTTTTTAGAAAAAAACCTACAAAAAATAAACTATTTTTCTACAAGGAATTCCGAATACGAGCTTGTGCGATACAGAAAATTCATGAAAATGAAATGGACAAACGGAAACAAATGAAGAATTGCCTAGAGGAGTGGATAAGCTTGTTGATGACACATAGTAGAAAAGAGGAAAAACTAATTCAACGCACGACTAATTACTGGAGATCGACATTGAAGTAAGCACGAGAGGGAAAAATGGAGAGGAAGGCCAAGGCTCACTTACGAGCAGCAGATGACGGAGAACGTAAACTCAATAAACTAGCATTCAGCTTTAAAGAAATTGGCAGGAAATGTAGAATCTTGGAGAGTAATTTCAAAATTAGTTCTCGGATTGATAAACTAATAGTGATGACGACAGCTATTTTAATATTAGCTCATTGGGAGCAGCTTGAACCTTCAATAAAATCGAGTAGTAGAAGTAGTTATTAGGGAAGGCGACTGACAGTTGAGGTCATTTGCACCATTAGAGATAGCTTGATAGAGTTTAGATATTCAGGGAATGGGGTAAGGTTGGAAAAAAATCCGACGCCGACATTAGCCCACTCTTAACGAATGGAATCAAGGGGTCATGCACAATTTTAACGCCCTATCCGACGGATGGCGTAGTTCACTTGAAATAATCTTCTCATTGTACCCCAAGTACGGCTCGAGATACCCCTGAATAATTCTACCAACCCCGAGATTCGAAATTGGGCCCTCTGGGTGGGAAGCAAGTATACAGGCGATACTGCATTATCCACCGTACCACCTCGGTCCACTCAATAAAATCGGTTATGGGCTATCATCTTAAGGATCTAACTAAAAACATTCTACCGATAGCGTAAATTCCTCTCGGGTCCTCCACCGGGTTATATCGTCCATATTGGCCGACGTTTCGATGCCCGACTCGGTCATCGTCTTCAGGGCATCGAAACGTCGGCCAATATGGACGATATAACCCGGTGGAGGACCCGATAGGAATTTACGCAGCTGATACGCCGGGAAAACACCAAATCTTTTATCATTCTACCGATATATTATAATACTTAACTTAGCTCTGTATATTTATATATCTGAATATATATAGTACATCGGAATAATTACATTCACAATACAATATTGAGACTTTCGTATTATGAAAAGGTATATACCATTGACATTTTAGTGGTAGCCGGTCTAATAATAGAATCCACAGGTTTGTGGCATACTCCTAATCCAAATCAACGACTTGTTTGACATGTTGGGTACATTTTTCCTAGCTAAAAGTCCTCTCCGTTGATATAATTAAATATCTCAGTTCTAAATAAACAGAAAACTCAGTGCAATGTACAAGCCGTCTTCAAGCAAGGGAAATATTTTGATATGCATAAAGAAAGCAAAAACAAGAGTAAGCTAATGCGATACGTCCATTAGTGAAAGGCAATAATCGTGAAACGCGGAAAGCGAATAAAATGTGGTGTTTCTGGTCATAAACGTGTTTTACACTATCAGTGGACACATGCCAGTCCTGAGAAATTGTGGTCTCGAAGTCAGCGAAATGGCTAAATACACACTTGGGGGTGTAAATTAGTATTTTTAAAGTATTATGACTTTAATATTTATCTTTGCTGCACTTACAACTTTCTGATATGGGCCCGAGTGGCCAAAGAACAAGTCTGCCACTAACGCCGAGGGCTCATTTGTTTATCACGAAAAGTTCGGTGACATGGATTTTCACTGACTGCAATATCGATTTGGTTACACGTGAATGCGTGTTTTATAAACCTTGCCTTAGACAGTCAAAAATATCAAAACAACAAAGTTCAACTCGTTGGAATGTAAAGGAACAAACAATTATCCCTACAATTAATTGGTTCCACAAGCCGGTTTCAGCTGCAAGGCCATCAAGTGCTTGTCGATGACAGATTAGCGATCGAAACCGGTTTTACCGTACGAATATATAGTGGCGCACATAAAGCTCGTTCTTTCATTAGTGGAGAAATATTTGAAAAATTATATGCATGAGAAGATCGGTAATATACCGGTAATTTTGTAGTAATATGATGTACGGAACATAAAATTAAATGTTTATAATTTCAGTATGGTGCCATTAGGGATAATTTATGCCTACGTAAGATACGGATATGTGGTTACGCATGAATTGAGGGTTATTGTGAGTGCACCATCTGGAACGAGTGCCCCGGTCTCGATACGTGTAACATTTCACATAGATCAAACACGGGATGGTGTGTTTGGCACAGGGAGTTATGGGCAGAGAGTTCGGCTACTGGACCTTGGGTTGACTTTTTGGAAAGATGCCTCCAAGCAGCCATTTACGACCAAAAAGGAGTAATTTTCTGAATACCAGCACTTGGTGGGAAACCGCATGACGAAGAGAGAAGGGAATTCGTGCCCCGAATATTTGAATTTCGTAAGGTGCAAAGTCATCTCCCTTCACCTATCAAAAACCGAAGCCAACCTTCGGGTTGATTTGATTACCCTGATGGGTCAAACACGGGAGTTTTGGGCATTGATTCTATAATAACTTAGGCTTTTATATCCTTTTTATAAATTTCAAAATCTATTTGTTTGTCACAATGAGCATCTTGGGGCACGTAGATGAAAAGGAGACTGTCACAGTCGTTACTATAGTTGGATTTACTTTATGACAAACTTGGAGATAACATCACTTCTCCGAGGTTATACCCCCCCTCCCTGATACTCGAAGAATAAAAAAATCTCAGGTGAAGCTGAGAGTTCCCATAGAAATGCCCGGAAATCGAACCCAGGCCCTCAGTAGTCCAGGTCAGGTCAGTTAGTTCAACGCTCTACCGATGAAGTATAATGTCTTACTGAAATAGGATTACACATATAGTATGTATGATTGTTGGACGGCAACTTGTATTTTTGACAGGTGCGACTTCGAATTAAAGTGCCCCTCTTTTTCTGACGGACCCTTCGTAAAGATCCCTAGGGCGAACAACTGGGAGATGGGTACCAAACCATTTGCATGGACAGACGAATGGAGGAAAGACGTCTGATGGCATTCAGAACACACAGATCCTGGGCGTATGACTTCAATTTCCGCGGCTAAACAATAAAATCGAAGAATGCGGATAATAACTCACGCATCACGCGTTTGCCAGCACCTGGTTCAAGAACGAGATCCACTTGCTACACATACCGGTTACTCCGGTGATTCCACATGTGTCAGACCGTTTGCGCAACGTAATAGTCGCGCGCGAAACGCCACATTATTAACATGATGCGAGGTCAACGGCTCGGGATGTGATTGAATATGTGGTCGACCCTGCAATCTCCTACGACAGTCGAGCTGAACGCGCCTTCGCACGGAAGTCTTCCAGATTCTCTAACTCCTATCGTGGTCGGCGGTGGTTCCACGTGGAATTAATAGACGCCGACCATCCCAAAAATGGAAATTCCTTTCTTGAAAAAAAAAACAGAATAGGAAGGAAAAGGAATACGAAAAATTCTTCGCCATAAAATAGAAACAAAAACCTGGACCGAAACTTCAGATCAAGATTCGCCAAGACGAACGAAGCTTGACGAAGGACGACGTTTCACCAACCTAGCTTAGTTGCTAACCAGGCTGGAAGTGTTATCAAGATTTTCATTGAAGACCTTGAGAAGATTTTCAAAAAGAAACACTAGGGCTAGCCGAGAGCGTCTCTTTCAACTTAGGGCGTTAGTGCATGGGGGGAAGACTTTTGAGACAATTTTCTACCACCTTAATGAGAGAAATTGTTGGTCGAAACCTAAGTCGTCAAATGAAGAAGTGGATATGGAAATACAGTGTGGTCTGTCTCATTGCGAATCGTTACCAACAATTGAAGCCTGCAAATACCCATTTCTATACGTCTTTTGACGAAAGTGAGAAGAAGAAGAGTCGCGCTTGCGGAGCTCAAGTGCAAGCCGGTCTATTCAATCAACGCAAGTGCTTTAGGCGGAAGCTTTTCAAAATATGCGAGCACGATACTCATCCCTCAATAATTTTTTCGTGCAAAATTTGAAAGTAAAGAATGCAAAACAAAATGACCCATCTAAGCGAATAAGAGTACGTTTTTTAAAGATCAAGCGTAAAAAGAAAAGAAAACGGTTTATTTGCGCTTGAAATATGTGGCGATCGCAGCCAACTTCAGTTATAATCTAAAAATAACTATTATTCATCTCTTTATTTGCAAAAGATGACATACTTATATTTTTTCATAAGAATAATGGATGGCTACGCCACATTTTGCCCGGAGGTGCCAGCGGCGAAGATTTGTCTAATAGTCCTCTGACAGTCACCTTTTAAGAATGCATTTTTTAAAGGCCTGGTTTTTACGAAAAAGGACGCAAGAAAAGAGGAATAAACTGGGATGCATCAGGCTAGTGGTGGATAGATGTTTCTGAAGACAAATTCGAGAGCAGATTTGACGTATATCACACATATGGTTGGGATAAAATTAGATTAACTATTTATCACAAGAGTTAGATGTGGCCAGAACAAGATTCGAGTGATTTTTCATCAATTTTTACGGGGAGAAATTCAGTTTTGCATCGATATTAGAAAAAAAGGGTGGGAGGGGCCCTTAAGCCACGAAGAGAGAGAAACATTTGGAAATGTAGAGAGCACTCGAGTTAAACCTATGGCACCTAGGGAATTTATAGGCCCCCACATGTTGCCAGATTAGGTAGCCTAAATATGTATACGAAATTATATTAAGCTAATTTATGTGTAATTACTCGTTTTCCTGCAAAATTCGGGATGGTCTGTAAAACAAACGACAATCATCCCGACAGTTTTTCATTTTCATTGGGCCTTTCATCTTACTTCAGCGGGCAGTTTGTAAAACAAATTCTCGCTCAAAAATTCTACATCGAATGCTGATATCGTAAAGCCCCCTGTCACTCGTCCACGTGGAATCTTTCAATTTGCGTGCCATTTGGCTTAGTCCTAAATTAAGAGAGCGACTAAATAAATCACTTGCCAACACTACAGTTTATTTGAGGTATTATGACAGAAGTGATGACGCGATGACTCCATATAAATAGTACAACCCTTGATCCATATCTGTATTTGAAATCATTTGGACCGCTACCGTAACTGTGTTGCGACACTGTATCTATAATCGGTTGGCTTTTCCTAAATATATGATTTCATGAAATATGATGATTGGAAAAGGGTATGAAAAGTTATCGAATACACGTGGAATGACATGACACTGGATCTAAATGTTCTATAAAAATCAGTATTTCCCTAAGTATTCACCTGACAGTTCTTTTTTAACACATGTTGGAGTTCTGTCGTATTAATTGCTGTGTTTCATTTTTATTTCCTTTTTTCGCATTAAAAATAACTAATTTATTAGGTGAATTAACCCTTAGTTTGCATTAAGTCTTCCTTTAGCATGTATACATCTTTGCACGTTATTTGATAGTTTTTAACGAACATATTTCACTTTTCCCTTCCTCTCCCATACCCTCCCTTATCACTTACCACCTGGTGCTTGCATCCACTGCCACGCACCGTTTCGCTGGATCGCGGGACATGTATGTAGATGTCGATTTGATATTCAATGTTATTTCGCCTTGGTGTAAAAACTCATATCAATTGTCCTTCAAGTTCAATCTTAATTGTATAAGTTTGGTCTCTTGTCTTAGACACCCATCCCGAGTCTTCTGTTTAAGCCTTCAGCACAAAATGCTCGCTGCAAAAAGTTCCGAAACACATTTTGCAAATATTTTGCGAATAGAAAGGGCAGTGATAAAAGATAAACGGGATTCCATTATTTAGACTTCAAATTTTTGGTCTATGTGGATTTTTTCCCTTGCGTTACTGTGCTACGAGTTGTAGTCCCCCAGCCAAATGGCGTTAGGCATTCTAACGCGATCCAGTGCACCTTTCAGACGGTCACGCGGCCCACCGGCCGGTCAGGGACGGATTAAAACTAGCTAGGTGTTACAAGCAACCGTAATTACAGCCCTTGGTTATATCCATCCCCCACTTTGTCGCTGTGCGAAGAATGCTTCAAGGGTAGAGATCAAGTAAACGCCTAATATGATCGTTCGGGCAAAAAGAATGGTACATGCGATGTCGTGGGGTGTGGGGGGGGAGTAGTAGTTGTGGCTCCACCTACTCTTACCCGCCGGCAAGGTAAGGTGGAACCAGGTTGTTGCTTTTTTATTTGTTGTTACCCGTGGACCAGGTTCAGGCGGATATCAATTGAAAATTCTGCCAAAGGCAACTCGTAGCCATTAATATTCTTTCCGAAGAGAACCAATCCTTTCCTCATTTCGTCATCACTTTCGGTGCTGCATAGTGGAGAGGCGGTGGCGATGGGGGAAGAGAAGCCGGGCTCCAGGGAACGGGTTTGAGAGCTCAACGTTTCGCAATTTGACCGGATGGGAAGACGTGGGGAACGAGGAGACTAGGTTAAACTTAAAGGCTGCGAACCTGCTCCGAGCCCCGATCCACGCCCCGATTCAGACGACGTCGATGCTTCCGAGTCGGAATGCGGTTTTTATTCCTCGCGAGAAGTCCCCCCCATTCACTAAGGCACTAGTTCGAGTCCCGACCTCACGTTTTTGGCACGCCACACGAACGTCTTTTTTTTTTAAATAAAATAAAATTTTTCGCACCCCAAGTCACGCGTGACCAGACTCGCTCCTGTGGGAGAACTGGCTCCCGTTCGGTGAAAGTGGTCGCGGAGTGAAGTGGAAAGAGACACATTTTAAACTTGAACTTGGTTCCGCGTGCGAGATTCTCTCGAGAGGCACGTGCCTTCTCATTATTTTTTGTTTAAATGCTCGATCGCGATGGCAGACCCCATCTCAAGTCCCTCCGCGGGATGCGGACATCACATTACCCGCCACTTAAGTAATTGTGCTTGGTATGAGTTTTTTGTAAAAAATTCAAAGCACTCGAGGAAATGCCATGACAGTTACTTTGGCGGAGTCATCCCCTGGAGTGCGACGAAATGCGAGAATTTTACGGCGTAAAAAATCATTCGTCTTCACCGGGATTCGAACTTGGACTAATCGGTAGAAAATCTCCTCTGTAGCTTAAATTAGCTAAAAAACACTCCACCAGATATAGAGAGATCGAACCCTGGCCAAGGCGAATTATTTTTTTGCTCTGACGTTTTTCTATGCTTTTTATGATCAAATAAGGTAACGAAAACTAGTGTGACCTATTTCTATTTTTATAGGTTATCTATCGGTTGAGGTAGGTTTTGGATGGAGATAAGTTTCCAAACGGTACAGCCACAATCCTCTTTTCTTTCCTAGCAAACATAACCCAGCATCCTACTTTACAATAAGCCCCTCTTCAGCTTCATGTACCTCCTTCCTCCCTCCATTCTGTCCAACACCCTTATCCTATTCCTGCCCCTTCGTCGTTTGCCTTAAATTGTCCCCTCTATCACAGTCTTCAACATCCCATTGCCAATCAAAATGCTCTGCATCCATCTTTCCTGCATCCTTTGAATTTTTCCCAATAATCCCCTCTCATTCCCTACCATGCCTAGCACTTCCTCATTTTTTTGCCTTGTAGTAACTATATTTTATGCGAAACGCAAAGTATGCTTTGCCTTATTAGAATCACTAAGAATATACTACCAAGTGAAGTAAGACAGTTTCTTTTGATAATCTCATAATTTTCAATATTTTTCAAAATGTAATGACATTGTTTCATTCAAGTCATTCGCTCGCATTTTATCTATGACTTCCATATTTAAATACACTGCTTTATGAAGTACTGCCACCTAACTGGCAACTGACCGTAAATAAAGAAATATTGGAGTCGCCATAACGCTACTTGTGGCGCCGTCCAAAGTACACATGGCGTCCGCAATAAAGATTGTCGAATTCGGATGCAAATCTGTGAACGTATAGAACCGTGCGACGTGCGATGGCCAGTGAGTCGCCAGGAAACATGTCACTAGGTAGTAAGGAATGAACTACTAGGGTGACATCTCGCTAAGAGTAATCGGGAAAAATATATTTGATTTTTAAAATTTTTTTGTTTAAGTAACCAGGAGCGTTTTTATGATCAAAATTGCAGAAATTAGCCACATTGTTTTGAAATCTAGAAGGTATCAAATCCACATTAATTTAATATTATTATCATGAACACCCAGTAGTATTAATTAGTAACATACCGTTATATGTCGAATATACTCTCCGATATCGAATTGTCGAAAGAAGCCGCAATAAAAATAAAAATATTAATCCTGCAGGGCGCAGTGTGTGAATATTTGTTGAGGAAACGTGAAAAAGCAGAAGGCGAATGCTCGGAAATACTTATTACATTAAGCAGCCTCACTACTGAAGACCAAGACGCATTATGAATAACAAAAGGATTATGAATTCATAATAAACTGTGAATAGTGCTATGAAATATCCACAGAAAAAAAGTTCCCATGCCGGGAATCGAACCCGGGCCTTCTGGGTGAAAGCCAGATATCCTAGCCACTAGACCACATGGAACATGACAATGATTAGTATATTTTTTTATTTTACTACAAAGTAGCAATTAAAACGCTATTATTTTATTGCTGCCTGCGGGTAATGACATGGGAATCCTTAGAAATTACGATCTCATTTTCTACAGTCATCTTTTATGTAATTGAGGAGAAATTCTTTGCCATTTAGAGAGATATGTAGATTAAACTTGGAGGATTTCCGTTCGTCATAAGTTATTTTGACTCTTTCCTCTTCTAAATATGAAATTAAAATAAAAATTTGTTTGAGTCGAATTTTTTTTAAAAACTATGGTTGGAAATACATGCTATTTAACTATTATATCCCTATTTGAAAATGATACATCCTATGTGATTATTCTGTGGCAACATCATTAATAATTGCTAAATTTCAGTGAAACGCACACGCATTGAAATTGATTCAGCCGCCTCAGTCTAATATTAAAATTTTGAATGCCTTCCCTAAATTTTTATTCGTATTGTGGTGACTACCCCGCCACTGCGTGTACCGTGTTTCAATCAGAATGACTATTTGCTAATTATACCAGCTGTAGGCATTACATTATTGCGATTTTCTGGGTGCATGGAAAAAAGACGAGCGTCAAAGTTGAAGGAGGCGAGACTCTGTGTACATTAATGTTTAAATGTATATGTATTACGGAGACAGCCTATGATTAAAATGGACGGAATAAGTAATTATATGTTTGATTATGTCGTAAGAGACAAAGTGAAGCATTGACTTGAACGGGGCGAGCAATCTTAACAGGCATTATCTCCTATTGGGCTCAAACATAAGGGAGATTTCAATGCATGTCATTTTGATTAACGAGATGTATACCACGATACAGTTAGTTCTTGGCTGAACTTAATTACTAGGCTTGAGAAACTTCGTTCTATGGATAATTTATTTAAATGTAGCACAAACACTTATGCGTCATAATACATATTCGTTACAGCATCAGTGAAATGACATTTACAATCTTGGATAGATTTGCAGCTGGAGAAAAGTTGTATGTTGAGTTATCTCTGAAGTGTCGTTGATAGATGCACACCAGTTTACCCTGTGAATGAGGTTTCTTGGCAAGAAAACAATTATTCCGATCTCTTTCAGGAAGTAAACTCGCCAATAGATTGGATTTTATGGATATCACAATGCTCAGTGTGTAATTAAAGTAATTTATTTCTTCTAGGCGTTTCATTTCATCACCTTTAAATTTGCAGCTACCCCTATGAAACGCATTCCGTTGCTACGGGCGACCTTTCGCAACTCTGATCAATGAGTGCTCTTTATGGATCGTACAGGATTCCCACCGAGAGGGCCCGGGTTCATGTCCTGCAGACAACAAATATTTTTCAGTGGTATCCCTATGTGAGGTGCTTTGTGGAGAGAACGTTGAGTGAGTGGGACGTTAAACTGCGCCATTCGACAAGAGTGCCGACGCCGGGTTGAGGAGAATGGAATGGCCTTATTTAATCATCCCCGAATTCAAGATTTACCGATAAAACTATCAATTCACATTCGTGTGCAAGATTGTTATGCGGAAACGTCTACATCGTCCTAATCCAGGCAGTAATATTAGTGTGGAAATAGGTGTCGAGACATAAGTATACTGCAACACGATGTCGTTCTGTTTCCTCACACACTTTCATCGAATGCTTTCAATATTAATTTTCAGAAAGTAACTCTTGCACCGATTTTTTTTTGTTTTCTGTTTGTAACTTTGGCACGACAATGAATCATTACTGGAACTATTTCACCACAAATTTCGCGTATATCTGGCTTTGGAAAGTCCAAAGCGACACATTGCAACCCGCAGCATCCGAATTCCACAAACATAATACATTTACTTGGTGATTTCCCAGTATCTAACTCAGACCACAAAATGTGAAACGTACCAAGAAATGTGATAGCTATTTGTTTTATGCACTAACTTTTTTCTGTGCTCTGAAATCGAATACGGCGAAACACATCGAACGCAATTTCAAGAAGAAACAACCGTGAAGACTTTCGTCAATTCACGCATACTGACCAGATAAATTTTTGTCGCATTGGTGTCATCTTTGTTATTAGTGGCTAATGAATATTATCGACGAGGATAATGGCGACTAGGAGTTGATTCAAGTTTAATCTACGATGAAAAACGCTATAAATGGAGGTTTTAATGTAATCTGTTGCAAGTATAGTGTGAGCGATTAATATTACGCATTAATCTCATTTATCACATGGCTCATGGAACAGAATCTAGCAAAATCATGGCTGGTGTCAGAAGATTTAAATAACCCTCATAAAATTCACCTTGGAGATCTTGTGAAAATTAAAACAAATTATCATTCATGATTTTAGCTTTCTTAAATTCTGCTCAAAACTCAATAGATACTTGTCGAGCATTCACCCATAGCGAAATGAAAAGGAAAACCAACGACGAAGAAATATAAAACTCTCATGAATTAGTGATTCTTTTAAGTTGGACCTGAAAGTAAACTCAGAGAAGGTAGGCATTAGTAGACTTAACCAAACTCGGCCAAGTGTAGCGGGGCGAGCATGGTGGCCATATCAATCCAAGAAATTGCCCTAAAGATCTTCGCAATGGAAGGACTAGGAGAATCTCCTTTGAAAACATAGAATAATACTGCTGGGCATACTTTAAAGATTTCTTTCTGCCTGAAACACTTATTCTCGAAAAGAAAGTTTGATGTAACAGTCTCATGAGGAAATCACATGTACCAACTGTATTTACAGGATGACGCTCGAAAGTAACCAACAACTTATGGAGAGAGTTCCTCCCGATGATTCAGGGGTTTTTTCAGAAAGTTTCAGCCGACTTTGGCCAATAAAGGCAAAGCGATTTGATGGGTAATATTAATCGTTTAGATTATCATACACCGGAGCAAAATTTATAAGAATAAATGTGTCACATTTTTTTGAATGTGCATTAGTGATTACCTAATTCTGTGTATTTTTGCTATTACGATCGTGATAACGTTTAAAAACATGGAGTTTGTTTAATGCAGTACACCAGCTATACTCATATCTGATAAACTTAGGTTTGCCACCATGACGAGTCCATTGCAAAGATAAATTTGTCAGGAGTCTTAATGGACATAAAAATGGAAATTAAATGCGAAGATAGATTCACTTTATATTAAGCTTACCCATCAAGTTTATAATCTGTGCAATGTGTTGCGGTGATGTACATCAATGTGATTATAATTCTTAATTTTGTCTCATTTGAAAATAACGTGGCATAAAACAAAATTGTGGGGTTGGTACAAAACACACTGGAAGAGTCATATCTTACTTGTCGAGTTAATTAAAATTTGGAACAAATTCAGATATAGAAACCCGCTTGATTTTCTTTAAGTCGTCATCATTAATTATATAATAATCATTATTTTTCTATTTTTTCACCCGTTTGTGTCAATGAGTTGGATTTTTTCTTCGACTTGCGCAATACTTACATACCCATTGCCAAAATCATTTCTGACACTGGCACGAGAAGGAAATGCGACGTGAAAACACCGGGCATCAAACAATAATAAACATCCAAGCCCAAAACAAATAAATTAAGAGACATTATTTGATAAATCAGTGGGCATAAATGAGAATTCCAAGAGATAAAGAGTTGCTGGCGCGCCGACCCAAGTTACAACAGCCTGTCCGAATATCACGCCTTGAACATAACTCCAAATCCGCCTTTTCACAAGACTTAAATCACAGTTCCTACTCCTCTAGCTATTTTGCTCCTTTCCGAATATATCCTTCTCCCACGCAAATCAACCTCCGTCAACACGCAGAATCCAACCCTCGTTCCAAGGACGTCGGCACCATGACCCCATCTGCCCTCCACCGCCCACGGCTCCGGATTTCGGGAACTCCCGAAAGAGTCGAGGGAACCGCAAACGAGGGTCTTTGACGGGGCCAAGGCCCTTATAGGTTTTCGATGGTTCCGCAGGAGTTTTGAGTTCCCTCCTCCTCCCGTGAAGACCTTCGAGAAAGAATGAGTGGGAATGGCCCTACTTTCATCCGGTGGACGTCACATAAGATGCGTAACCTTATGAAATGTTGCAATCGCTTAACCTTAAAAGATAATGAGATCGCGCACGCAACGTTAAGGGATAATGAAATTTTCCTTCGAATGATTTAAGTTACTGAACTGGGGAAGCGGGAATCGCTGGTGGAGTGGTGCACCAAAGAGATGCCAATCACCTTGCCGATTTATGAACACTTTAGTTGGTAGCCTACCGAATAGAAGAATGAGACATGGTCGGACGGGATTTTTCAGTTGCATCCCACTTTAAGTGTACTGCGTTTGTCTGATTGGACATGCAGTTGAGTGAGAATAGCCGACGCTCAGTTATGTCGACGCCGGGTTTCTCTCCACCCTCCTTCCTCTCCATTCCCCGTCACGAAATTACCCACCTATCCAAAATGGCGCAAGTGACCTCAGCTGTCGGTCACCTCCATCCTAATAACTACTACTACCCTCAAGGAATGCTCGATAGCGTAGGGAAAGACTCTGTCTTGGTGGCCGAAAATAAGTCTTCCCGCATTAGATGCTACACAATGGAGTATGCTCTCCGGCGTTGGGAAGGTCTCGAGGTCATCCTCTGCTCCCGGTAGGGAAGGCCGCGAGACTAAGAAATGTCGTTCCTCACACGAGAAATGTGCAGAGCGATTGGACGACACGGCGGGGTGCTTCACGGAGAAAATTCTGTTGTTATAAGAGTAGGGTACAAGGCCGCCCAAGTGACGGGGTCCCAGTCACGTCGACAGCCTCCTGAAAGGAGCGGCGACGGGAGAGGGTAGGAGGAAACAAGGAGGAAACCCGAAGAGTAAAATGATATAGTATACAGGTACGCAAGCAGTATGGTAGGAGCTCATGATGGAATGTGGAAAGGGTAAGGGCTTGGGTTGGAGGCAATATCTGCTGCATATCGGTTCTCTGATCGGCGACTGCCCAATGCATTCGTCGATAATTCGTTCGCAATTTGTTGGCCTCGTTCATCGCGAGTTAAGTAGCCACAATATGAGTTGTTGAGAGCTAGCAAAACGATGCGAGTTGGCAAGCAATGACGCTTCGGTAAATAAAATGGACATGCTACATACCGAATGATAATATCGATGTCTTTCAATTTCAGACCCTGGTAACACTCAGAAGTTGACAAGTTTTTGATAGATTCAATCGAATGGAGGAACAAATCGACTTCAATCGAATCGAATTGTGGTTTTGGAAAGTCGAACCATGTCTACACTTTCAAAGTAATCACCAGAATTGTTTCAGTGTTGTAGCAACGCAAACAAGGGCTCAATACATTGTTGTAATAATAAATATTGATTAATTCAATGTCAAAGGCAAACATAAAATAAATCCTGTGCTTTTATACGCTCTCCGATCAGAAAGATTGGGTTGAAATAATTGATCGATTAACTTGATCGAATTAGCTCGGATGGCGAATTAATTCAACCAGATCTTCACCCAGGTGTCGACCTGAGCTTTGATCGAAAGAAGAGGTAATTATGGACGTGAAGGCCGACCATCTACGTAGACTTTCATAATGGTCAACTCTTGGTTGTACTCACCGCATTGTCAGCTCAGTGACGATGACTCGATGACTCTATCGTATCAGGTAAAGAAAGGTTTACCTGTTCTGAAGTTAAGCATCGCATTCATAAAACATTTCTGATGGGATTGCGAAACAATAGATTATGCATATTACAATAGATTGCATATTACAATAGATTATGATGTCTGATAGACTATGATTACGCCCACTCGTCTTCATTTGGATGGAATTGGTGGCATTGATACTACTCATATTACTCCTAACAGAAGGGTAAATTCAATAAAATTGACTGCAGAAGCCTTAAATTTGTGAAATTCCATCTTCTTATCGACAGAAGTAAAATTACTGAGTAAAATTTCATAATTTATTTTGAATACGACACGTTTCATCTTCCAGGGAGCTGTGATTTCAAGGAAAGCATACGAGTATATAATAAAGCAATAGTAGGAAAATACATCAGAATAAATGCGGACGTTAAAACATCAAATTACATACCGTGTTAAGGAAATAAATTGTGAAATTATACTTAATAATTTTATTTGGGTCTACATAAGGGTAAATATACTTGTCTTGACAGGAGGTCATGTCCAGTTTTGCGCTCACTGTAGATACAAGACATTTAACAAAAAATGGATAAATTATTTAAAAAATCGAAGGAAACAAACAGTTCCAAAATTTTTTTAATCGAATAATAAAGGGTGACGACGAAGAAAAACTCCAGCTTCTTCAAGATTTGAGAAATGCCATTCGGTGGATTTGAAAATATTATTATCATCGGCGCTTCCGAAGAGTTTTCTTAAGATCATTTGTGGCATGACTATGTGTGCACTACAACTTCAGTATCTATACGGTAGATACATGGTCAAATATTTTGAGTAAAGTGTAACAAGAAGTATAACACATAGCATTCTTATCAACACATGTGGGTCAGTTAGGGATTTTGAACGCGGCGCAAGAGTAAATCTAGAACAGAATCTTCCGTTCTGTTATGCATATCCTTATTAATTAAATTGTTTTTACTATCGAGTGTCAAGATCTAAAATGAAATTTGGAACACCCAAAATTAATTCACACTCTGATATATAATTAATATCATTAGTAATGACGAGAGGGTATTCTCGTATATTTCGATGCGATATCGCATGGATATTTGAGTCGGTATTTGTATTTTACATCCCCTTGCATACCGTTAAAAATCTCAGAGGAAAAAAAATGACGCAAAACGCATATTTAGCGCGCTTGTTTGCCATTGAATTACAGAGAACAGAGAGCTAGATTGTAAAATAATGCGTGAGCTGATTTACCACCTCTCGGTTTGGTGGTTCAATTTTCTGAATTCCATGGCTTTTCCAGCCCCAACGATGTAATACTAAGGGGTGCGAGGGTGGCACAGCAGATACACACAAGTAGAGAAGACGACTCAATCTAGGCGACGAGCGTGTGTGAAAGGTTATTACATTATCCTACTCATTCTATATCATCTGTGGATGCTTTAAGACCTCATCATGACGGGGCAGAACGGGAGTGACACCCGCGAAAGCGCGCAAAAAGTGTTTTCACCTCTGAATGACCTCGAAGGAGTGCGGCGGCCGTGAAATGGCTCTAAGGTCAATATCGACCACAGACACTTAATGAGTTGACGTGAATCACTTACCTCTGCCAGTTCCCTGCCTGCCATTTTATCTACGGATACTCTAAAGAAGACTAGCGAAGACGATAACGAGGTTCCTCTTCTGTGGAACGCGTGTCGCTTTAATGGTTTCATTCTGTAAGCCATCCTTCAGTCGCACACAAATTTGAGAGACCGCTCTCGAAAACTTCTCATTTTATAGTTGGGCTAAAAGAATCATGTAACCATAGAGTATGGTCGGGCAAATGTATTATTAAAAACACTTAATTTTTGATGTTGCCTACCTGGTGTGTAATCAACCCCCGCCACACACCTTAGCAATGGCTTGCAGGGTACCATGTAGATGTAGAATCACATCGTTTGAATTTAGATTTAAGATGCCATTTTTTCCACGAACGATAGGGGATCATAATAGCATTGTTCGACCGCGCTAGGGTCATGTTCGAGTAAAATTATTCTGGTGTGTATTCACCCCCTGCCACGCACCCTAGCGATGGCTTGGCTTTCACTTTTTCGTCATGAATATTCATTATTTACTCAAAGTGAGACCTGTAACACTGTCCTTCATGCTGGGTCCCCCAACACTAGGGGCTAACATCCCAAGCAGTACGGTTCTCAGGGAAGGAGGAGGAGGGAGGGGTAGCTTTTGTGGGAAACCGCAGTCGACCCTCGGGAAAAGATCTATTTCCTCTGAATGTGTATATTTCAGACTAAATAGGGCTTTACGTTGTGCGTGGTGAGCTCTTGGCTGGCATAGCGAGCCAGCTCAGGCCATCTTCTCGGATAAGTTTGTTTTCCTTGCTGCATAGCGAAAAGTATTCAGCACAGGACGAGGGTTTCATCGATAACAACATCTCATATGGAAGACTGAAAATCTGAGTGTCGTGTTGGCAAGGGATGCAGATTGACCGTTTGTTAAAATCAATCGAAGACAATTTGAAGCATGACTTGTCGAAATGCTGTCGTTTCTCATTATTAACTCTCTCAATCCAGAGACTTATTATAACGTCAATGATGATAGAAAAAATATCATTTTCGCGTTCGGCGTGATAAATAATCCTCGGGAAAGTCTTTGAGAATCGATTCATATAGACCTCACTGCTGGCTCGTGTCCCGCTTCGAGAATGGGCGAAGGCGTCTTCCAGTCGAAGGCCGGTGCTAATAACAGTCTCTCGAGTCTGCGCCAAATCCAACACTCCTCCGTCAAATCTCACACACGAATTATTGAAGGGACAGATTCCCAAGAGACTGACAGCCAGGGTCGAGAGGCGAAAGGTAATGCGGGTCTATCAAAACTCACCAATATATGTCCACGTGACCGTGGAGCATCCAATTTAACAGAAATTTCCATTATTTTGATTGATAATCGACCATTAGCGGAGGCTTCGGTTAATTATGTTCATTTTTTCTTCAATGCCTCGATTTCATGGACATCCAAAAGAGAACTCCATCGTCATCGTCTCCGATGCAGAGACCGTGTCCTCCTTTGTCCTAATATCCTCCAATAACCCATGACATTTCCATACATACATTCGCATATTTTTTTATAACCCTGGAGTCACATTACTTCGGAAAATCCTTCATACTTGGGATAAAATATGTTTCTCAAATACTAATAGACTTTTTTTTTAACAGTGAAAATCTGTTGATCTGAGTAAGATCATAGTTTTCGCTAAGTTCGCAATTGAAAATTGCCCACAGGACCTCTAGAATTTCCCTATTTTGGTATCTTCCATTAGCGGCAATTAAATGAAATACATTTCAGTATCCGAAGGTTGGTTTGATTGTTAAGGATAGAGGTCAGCCCTCAGTAAGACCTGTGGGCGTGTGAAATCCGCACTTCCCCGTGAGGGATGAGGGGCATTTCCTTTCCTTACGCTGATGGCGATTTACAAGGACTTATTGCTACCCGAAAAATAACACGCCTCAGGTGGTTGTTGGGGAGAGGGGTTCATCCTGTGAGGTAAACTGAATTTCAACTCGGGCCCTCGCGTCTGTACTATACTAAACATTATACATGGTACCTCGCAAGCCACCTATAGGGTATGTGGCAGGAGGTGATTACATATCAGTCTACTATTGAACAAAATAATATTCCTCCAAAGCGCTTTCGGATAATGTTATTCTGATCCCTTATCTTTTATGGGAAAAAAGGAATCTTTAATCTATCCGTTCCACACTTAATTTCTCTAATTTTATTTATTTGATATCTCCTACCGTGGTACGATGGGAGTAATAATACATTTTCAACATCATCGCTGAGGAGACATCCTTACAATGTATACAAAAAATTTAATATACTTCGCTCCGAGAATGATTCCCAACCTAGCTCCTCTAATAATTTTGATACGATACTACCCCTAGCTGAGCTCTCTATCCACTAGGTCATCACCCTCCCTAGAGATGCACCACCTGATAGAACTTATTTTCTGTTTTATTTAACCGTAATGATTCCCTCGTGGGCATGAGCAAAGGCTTTGGATGTCTGATTTACCAACATTATGACGGAAAATCTTAATTTGAGAGGTAAAGAAAATATAAGTAAATACTTTAATGTCTGTCATAGTATTTCGCGATTCAGAAACCTGTTCTTAGAGGGAAGTGAAATCACGTCGATAGGAAAATTTTCGGTTTGGAATATCGAGAAGGACAGGGAAAATATTTTGGACAGAGAGAGTATCACGAGGGAAGAAGTTATAGATGGTGTGGGAAGAGGAGAAACTCGGTGGGGAAATACGAAGAGAACAAAAAAAGTTTTTGGAGTAGACATTCTGATGCTTAGAGACGTTGAAGGTTATGGTAAAAAATTGTTAGGCAACCGAGATATGGAGGAGGAGATTACGTATTTTTTGGTATAATGAAGGGTTTCCGAAGGTTTGAAGTGCCAAAAAAGGCAATGTTGCAGGAAAAGAGGTATTTTATTCCAAAGAAGATCTTGAATTCCTTGGTGATGAGTGCTGTACAATCACTTAATGGTCTGCAGCTCACTCCAATGGAATAAGCTGCAGACCATTCAGATTCCTGACTGCTATTTTAAAATTGGAAAATGTTTATTCCCAAACCTTGCGACTTGACTCGCCAACGACGGTATTTATTCGTCTAACCTGAAGGTAATGATGTAATCATTCAAATCACGAAAATGGAATCGTTTTAAAGGCCTACCTCGATAGAGTTGTTCGAAGCTGGAATTAACATCTAAGAAAATATTTTGAATATTATGAACCCTACGCATGAAATTTTCACTCCCTAGTAACTATCATCCGTCCACTCACAATTGTCGCCGAATTGCTGAGAAATGACGATATATCATATCTACAGCATGGCAATATTTTTTCGCATCCACCAAATTGATATTAATACTTTCAACTAACTGATTTACAAAGAATAGGATGCATAATTTTATTCGATGTGGATTATATTGTCGGTGTAAGGGCATAGTCAATGAAGGAGATCTACGCAACGAAAAATGCAAACAATTTAGATCATATTCTTAGCGTAGGTAAATGTCGAAGATATGCATATATAACCGTATCTATCTCTCAGTACTTCTTTTGCCAACGCTGGTCAAAAATATAGTCCAAAACCGATCTATCCCGTCCCGCCCTGCTCATCCATCCATCATCTGTCTCACCACATCATTACAACTGTTCCGCACTCTTTATCTTCTCAATGTGTCTCTCGGTAACACACTACTCCGCCGCGTTTCCCTTCATCAACCATTCAAAAACTACATTTACTTTCTCAACCGAAGCGGAGGAAAGGACGCTTTGCCCGATTTTTTAGTCTTCCTCCTCGAATTTTGCCTACTTCCAAGATAACTTTGTTTTGCTAGCTCCTTCACATAGGTATCTTTTAGTTCGTCTCTCTGCCAACTTCATTCTCCTCGTCCCTCTAATTAGACTGAATGGATCTGCCTAAAAAATTGAGGGTTCTAATGGATGCCTCAGCACAATACGAATGAAAAGAGCGGCAAGGATTCTCGTCGACTTGATTGGTTTGCGTTGAAATCGGAAGATCATTTGACGACTGCACACCTCGTAAATACTAAACCCGAAGGTGTTCAATAGTCACTGTTTGAGAGTGAATAGAAGGGGAGGGTGTGGGAAGCAGCTCCTTCCCTTCTTCCTCCTAAGGTTTCACGGAGTGTCATAAAATCATGGCCGCCATAAAAGCACAGCTTGCCTTTAGACGAATGGGCGTTTCCAAAAGAGACACCAGGACACCAGGAGAGAGATGCCCATAAACCTTGGATACGCAAGTCTGTTAAACGAGACAAGGAAAGCATAAAAAAATTGAGGCCTTTTCAAGGCCCGTAGAGTGTGTACACCAGACCAGCATTTTCGACCATTGCATTATATTCACATTAGCGCCGTGAGAGGGGACGGAAGGGTTTGACGCGCGCCACACCTGACTTGCGGAATAAGTGGAGATATAAAACAATTATGACATTGAATTTAAAAAAAAGTAAAAATGAATCTTTATTAGAGTTCAGTTGAGTTGAGATTAGAATCTTCAGATCCATACTTGAACTTCGGACCCTACTGCAATGCCAGCGAAATCGTCGTTCTACCAAATGTGTCGACGAGGAAGGAAGAGGAAAAAATTGATAGTCATCAGTTCATGCATCTCAACACAATCGCCTTCTTTTACAAGGGAAGTCAATTTGAACAAGAATACGCTTGTTACATGGTAATAAAATGTTTTTTTATTGCATTCTCTTCTGGGTGCATACCCATACAAGTAATTTCGCCAGTGATTGCACGTGTTGGTTAAAAATCAGTGAATTAAAATTTATACGAGCATTTTCACCCAGCGAGTAATCAGGTTTTTAAAAAGTGATATTGATAAAACAATAGATTTTTTGCAGTCACGCCAAAGGGGCTTGTTATACAAGACTACCGTATTTGGCTGTGGACGTTTTTTGCGAAGAGGGTACCTCGTCCCTGGCATATCACCATTTTTATGGTGCTCTCAAACGTCTCGATTTGCTGTAGTTTTACGTTGAAAAACTTGCGCCCTTTCACCGGTTAGATTTCTGTTTAGATTATGCTCTGCTCAATTCTGTGCTCTCTCAGCTGTTATAAAAATTTTTCGCATTCTTGAGTTGGATTTTCGATCTTATGACCTCAAAAATATTCATAGTTTACTCTCGACACTGCTTTATCCCAAACCAAACCACAGAATTCAAAATAAATACGAGGTTGATAGGAGTGGGTAGAGTTTTCCTTGAGCTAATCCCTTACGGCGTTCGAAATCGCTCCTTCGATTACGAAAAGTGGGTCTCTTTATGTCCCCCGCCTGTGGTTTCCCACAAAACGCTTTACTTTCAGGAATCACGCTGCTTGGGTTTATCCGTGTACTGTCCAGAGAAATCAAGTGAACTCGGGTTCTTCCCATCAAACATTCAGACTCTCTCGGGTCCACTGCACCAATAAATTCATTCGATAACAAATTTCAATGCAATTATTTTAGATTTCAATAATATTTACTGGTTCGTAAAGTTTTACTCGAGGATCGGAGAACTTGGGTTAAAGGAGGTTGAGTAATCTTAAACCAAAGGTTGAGACAACGAATAGCCTGCATTAATATTGCGGAAAGAATCGCGATTTTTTTCAACCCTGGGATATAGAGTTGTTCTTTCATTCCTAAAGGTCCGTGGGCAGTCGCCGACGCGTCGAGAATTGGTGACGAGTGAAAACGCTCATCATGTTGATATTCAACGGCTGGCTGGCGCTCCGATCTCCCAAGGAGGCGTCAAACTGTCACAACAGCTCTGACAAGTGCTTGCCAGATGCAGAATGCCAATAAAACGGATGGTTTTACAGGTTCTCAATTGCCAGTGATTAAACTATGTAGTTCATCACTGTAACGTATATGCGATGAATAATCTACGCCTAATACCTCATCTAGCCGTGGACAATTCCATGTAGACTATTTTGAAAACGCACAATAATTCAAATAGACATTGGCTTTCTTGAAATTTTAGTCCTTAACTTGCTTTTTATGGAGCGACTTGGAGCAAATAATCGTTAACAAACACTAATAAGAAGCTGAAAAAAAATTGATGCATAAATATTAATATCTAAATTTTGAATAGACTCGAGAATATACTCGTATTAATCGAGCAGGAGTAGATCAATACATTTAAGGAATGACTATGATGGAAGAATTTGTGCGAATTAATTTTGAATAATGTTCAATATTTTTTTTCCTGCATGACCTGCTATTTTAATAAAAGTGTTGTGTGTGTTAATTTTTTCCTACAACATCGGCCGGGTATCGGTGGGTTGGTGGTGGTGGCATTTTTTTATGACTTGTTCCTTTGCCTACTTTTCTCAATGTGTTATCGTCGTTGAGATTTATTAAGCAATTCCGGGTTTTGATTACCTTCATAGGCTCAAGGCAATGCAACTAATGCTCTCAATCACTTTGCACCCAGTCAATTTTAATCCTCGTTTTTGTTAACGTCGTGCACCTGATAATTACGCCTCATTGGGGCTTTTTTCCTCTGAACATTAAAAGTATGATCCCAGATACTTTGAAGTGATATAACGGTGCCGGAGACGGAGTTATCTCATTTGGCACCAGAAACGAGTGCTTTCAAAGAGAGCACACTCATGTCCATCGGAGGATACTAAAGTTGAAGAATTTCACATAAAAGCATTGGCAGTTAAACTAAAAAGTCTCGACCACGACAATTCAGATGTACTTTGATTTCGTCATTTACATTGCAAACTAAAACATTTTATCACCCTATGCTAATTTCAAAGTCGACTTTATGCCTTACCACTTTTTGCCGTGACGGATAGTGTAAATGAATTAGTTGAATTTAAATAAGGTCGCGGGGCTGCCTCTCGGTGCCATTACGTTAGCAAAAAGTTAAAAAACCAACTCTGATTTTACGTAACATAACTTCGCACAGCCAAAAAATTACTGGCAATTTGCTAAAGCACGCTACCAAAGTATCTCTCCCATAGACTGAATATTCAGCGCTCGCATTCGGCTTTAAATCGTATCGTAGTTAAAACGTCGATTTCCCCATGAGGCTGTCACGGTATTCATCTACGTTGTCACGATAATGTAGACTTTCTTTGTCAAAATAATTTGAGATTATATACTCATTACTTTAGTTGAATACCGCCACAAAACTTAATGCCATGGAACTGGAAGGAGTGCGAATAAAAACGGGTTTAAATTGCGCACACTAGTCTCTTCAAAATCCTCATTCATGGTGCCAACCTCTTTAGGTTTGTCATTAGTTCAGCATTTACTCGAAGAAATACATTGAAGAACACCTTACGCTTCTTGTAAAAACCAAATTGCGCATGGTCATCAGTTTCATTATTTGAAACAAGATGTAGGAAGAAAAGAAAAAAGACCTGGGAATGAGTTGCATTTCCCTGAACCAATTGATGCAATGAAACTTCAAAATTTATTCAACGAAGGTCCGCCAAAGGAACCGAGATAAAAACCAACGACATAAAACATTTTTCAAATGAAATATAACTTACTGCAGAGCTTTGAAAAAAATTGGATCACGGCTGCGTTCTGACACCATCAATCAATCGAGGTATTATTCTACCTATTTTAAAGACATGTTTCGGACGGTCCCTAACGACTTTATATTACCCGGATTTATAATCCAAACCCTCCGGTCAGAAGCCGAACTTCCTGTCCACTCGGACATCAAAAAACTTAAAAGTAATTTACCGGCATTATTATGGTAAATTATTATTTTTTTCCTTTACGTTGAATACTGGGGCAGAAGGTCAATTTCTATTGAACACTTTCGACGTATTCTAGGTGTCGTGCGTGACACTGAACGTTAATCCCTTCCGTTTATTTTATTCAAAAATTTCACTTTCCGTTGGGAGTGGGGAATAAGGCGGAGCAAGATGGCCAAGATGGAACAAGATGTTCAAGATACTAGAAGGGCTTGGATTGGACTACAACGACAGAAGACTTACCCATAACATCTACAAGAATCAGGTTACAACAATGACAACGAAAAATGGTGGAAAAATACAAGCCACAATAAACAAAGGAGTAAGACAAGGATGCAACCTCTTAACCTCAAGCAATATTCAACGTATACCTTGAAGAGGCAATACAAAAACGCAAGAATTGGGTATCAAAGGAGTTGAGGTAAATGGAGAAGAAATCAACATGCTCCGATTTGCAAATAAAATCGCAGTAGTGGCAGAAACGCGAGAGGACCTGCCAGCATCTCAAAGTGCTATGGATCAAGTACTGGGGGAATATAATATGAGCATCAACAAGAAGAAAACTAAAATCCTTGTGTGTGGAAGAGAGAAGCTGAATGCAGATATCACAATCCGAGGGGTGAAACTAGAGCAAGTGGAATCCTTCATCTACCTGGGCAGCAGCATAACACGGGGTGGAAGAAGTTAGACCAACATCAAGCGAAGAATAGCCCAAGCTAAGAACTCATTCTTGAATAAGAGGCAATTGTTATGCTCGAAGAACCTAAGGCTTGAAACAAGGAAGCAATTCGTCAAGACTTTCGTGTGGAGCATGGCGCTCTATGGCAAGACTTGGAACATTGGAAATGTGGACCAGTGAAGAATAGAAGGTTTTGAAACATGGTGCCGGAGGAGAATGCTGAAGATTAACTGGAAAGACAAAGTAAGGAACGAGGAAGTACAAGTGGAGTGGGGAAGAGAAAAATAGCTTGACGTTAAGATACTTTTTCCAAGCATGCGCATGATATTGATCTTTAGATGGATTTCCTTTTTCCCTTCTCTCATTGAGCTAAAGACCCATAAAAGATTCCTTGTATGGAGACATTCGGAGGCCGTTTTTCCCTTTAATTGAGGTTTAAACTCTTTTAGGTGCAGGGAGAGAGCCGTGGTTAGTTCTGGATTACTTTCTCTCGGAAACTCGACTAGCAATTGCATCTTTCCTCCAAAGTTATTACCTAGATTTCATTCGATTTGGCGGATGGTGATATTTCTTTTTCACCTTACCCTTCCCCCAAAACGACCGACTTGTTATCAGATGTTTCTGAAAGTCTGCACGACCAAAAAATCTTACTGGCGGAAACTATATTTAGTGCAGCTGATAAACATCAGGCACCCTTCTTCGTTTAGTAAATTTATTTTTAACACAATCGGCTTCGTTGCTCGAGCAACGACATCAGGTATTTTTTTAGGTTATGGTGGACTAATATGGGTTGCGGTAGTCACGTTGATACATCTACGTATTACTCCGCAAGCGGTTACATAGGCGTGTGACTGGGGTCATCCCAGTGGTGAAATATTTCAGGTACTAGATCATCCGGGGGCACCACAGTCGGCACAGGGAAAGGAACTGTCCCCCCTCACCATTCTATTAATTACAAAATTTCTAACGCCGCCGTATTTAATATTACATGAGCTCTCATTTAAAGTTTTAAATCAACCTTAGGCTTGAACTCTGTGGTTTTGTGGTGTATATATATTTATATATTCCTATAGAACAGGTGCTGGAACTGATTTTCGAAAATGAATAAATGAAACCTCAATGCATTTTCTTCTTTGTGCATTTTCAACGACATCAATTGCCGCAATTGAGGTACTCCGTTGATTTGACGCGCAGTGTAACCGCTTTATTTTCCTTACTCATAAATCCGCCAGAAATTAATTAATTCGGAACGAAATTCCAAAGTACAGTGCAAAAAATAAACAATGAAAACTATTTCTGTGCTATCGTCTGTTGGACAAGAAAATTCGTAATCGCATCGATGGCTGTCACAGTTACCTAGGAGTTAAACGGCGAACCGCACACCACATTCTGCCGCGATTAATTCGATTCGCGATCGGAATTTCCCCAGCCGGTTATGAATTCATTAATTAAGCGCCAGTTGTCTATTGACCTCACACCGAAATCAGTTTGAGAAAATACTCGTATATTGTCCACCTCACGTAAGTTTCGGCCGACGGCCATCATTCACCCAGATAAACATGCAAAAATTGCGTCACTGAAAGCGTAACGAGGAAATGGCAACAGAAAAAGGCGGAGCTCCTCGTGAATGACGGTTTTGGGAGAGGCTGCGGAGACCGCACTGAACGTTCGGCACGAGGTCACCAAAAAAAACCTTGGTGTATATCCCTCTGTCTGTCGTATGAGTTGAGAGGAGAGGAAATTCGGTGGTGGGAAGAGCATCAAGGTGACGCCCAGGGTGTTCATTGGGAAATGAAACAACTGAACCATATTCCCAACCATGATAATGGTAAAGTATCTAATTTCGAATTGACTACCGATTAGAACGTAAATATTATAGCTCATGCAAAATGCTTGCCATCGTAGAAACATCGATATAATTCTCTGAAGATGATTTGCAGGATGCGATGAAGATTCGTACGAGTATTATCAAGCAACGAATTATTTGCGTGGTCCATTAATCATATATTTGTTCAAGGATTGCACCTTCAGCCAATCCCGTAATTGCGCACAATTGCCTGATTTAAGGTCAACTGTCCCTAACAATCCCTGTCATACATACTCGCGGTGGCTTTCAAGGTATGATGCAGATTAACGTTGCAGTAATAGTCAAGACGGTATTCAGCAATTTATCTTAAGGATCACTGACTGCTAATTCCACAATTTCAAACAATCCACCAACTTTGCAATATTTACGTTCTGGATATTACCTAATTTATACGAGGAGACTTCTTGGAAATAGTTCCAATGAGATTAGTCTCACATGGGAAATATTAAAAAGCGTAACCTGTAAAACAAATTATCACCTTAGCGATTTCCATCACAACTATTCCCTCTGTCCCTTATAACTCGCGGAATTAATAATGCCTATTTTATAATGCATATCTGACCTTATGCTTTTAATCCAATTTAACGAAGTGTGATGGGGTTTGCAATATGTTTTGAATATCTAGAGAAAAGATTTGCCTCTCATTATGAGTTACAAGCTATAACCACTGATGACTGTGTGTGAATCATGCACCGGTCACACTCCCATGTTATTCATGGGGTCATTTTAAAAATCCAGTGGCATACACCCGCATTGAATCAATTTTTAACCCAAAAAAACTTTATTTGATCCATTACTCTAATATTTTCTATGGAAGGCTAAAAAGGTAAAAAGTGACACTCATTAACATTCTCATAAAAGTTTTCTAAAACCTTTTTCAAAGCACATTATCCTCTTTTAACTTATACAATTTCCTGTATATTTTACCCTGAGAAGGGGTTCTGGACAAGAGCCTAGATGCTTGTTTGCTGACACCACAAGTCTTTCGAGAAAAATCAATCCCTTTCCAAAATATCATCGCGACTATTTTCCCAAATCCAGTTCCAAGATCTATTGCATAGAGTTTTGTATCCCTTTCATTTAATCGAAAAAAATGCTTCCACGGTGTTATATCACTAGACAATTAATATCATTCGATGCTTTATCACTCCAGGACGTCTTTCGGCGGGAAAAAAGTTGTTCTTTTTAGACATTTTTGCTTTAATTCCTGTGTGAATGCATCTTCAAATCGAAGTGACGCATACCATATTTTACCCTAATGGCATTGTGGCTCAGTGAATTGAGTTTCCCACGACTGACCGGAAGGCCCGGGTTCTGGTCCCGCCGACACCCCTTAGCATTAATCCTCAAACCTCTGAGATTTTTCAGACGCCACATCTTTTCCTGGGAAATCATGGACGGCACAGAGACATGGAATGGTCCCCCTCTCCTTCTGGTGCGAATTTCTACCGCCGTAGGAATTCAGTACAAGGTGAACCCTATCCACAACTATTAATCAAACCCTAGAATTTGGTGCCTTCGTTTTTGATCACGAAACATTTCACGCGATGAACTCCGAAAGCGCCGAACAGACATTCACTTCCGTACAATCAAGGATTCTGGATTCAAGAAATGATAATAGTTTCCATGAGAAAGGATAAACTTCTGGCTCTGCACCGTGGACATTTTTTTGCCCACGACTCTATACCGACACACGACAATCACTTCTTCCGTAAACGGGCCTAGCCATCCCGGACGGCGGTTCGCGGTCCCCCTCTGTGTCTATGGGGCTCCGCGACCTCCGATCACTCACTCTTCCCTGCGACACTCACCTCTCCAGACCGTGCCTTTCCCCGTCTCGCCTGTCCTCTCGTACAACTCTCCCAGCGAGGCTTCGATGTGGAATGGTAAGACGTGGATCTCAATCGGGGAACCACTGATAAACCGCGACTCCTCGGCGTATTGACAAGACTTCACTTCCAACCCGCAGCCTCTGCCGGCGTTTAATGGAGCGACTCCGCGGGGATCTTGGTAGGATATAGGAAAGAGATGCGGCGAGGGGGAGACCAGCCCCTTTTCTTCCTCCTACCCCCCCCACTTCAGGGGACGCGTAACCCTTCTCAGAGTGGTGGAGCACCTCCCCCCCCCCAGATCCACATAGCACCGTCCCACCACCCCTCAACTCGGTGCTCGGACGCAGCTAACCTTCCCAACCACCACCATCCCCTTCCACTCCCTCCCTCCTTCCCCCCCTCAAAGTCGAGGAACTCGTTCCTTTCGTAGGTAACCTCGGGTGTGGGAGAGGCGTTTCCCCTCCCGGCTCCATTGAACTCCTTCCTCCCCCCTCCCTCCCCTAACCCCCACCCACTTCTTCGCCATTCCCTCAGCGCGACCCTGAAGGCTGGACGGGCTCCCTTGCGAGTTTGATCCAGGTGTTTGAAGGCACCCCACAGTCTTTCCATCCCCAGCTTTATCGAGGGTGTTTTGAGCCGGGGTTGTGGCAGAGGTCTTCGACCGGGGTGTCGCAAACCTCGTCTTACTTGAGGGAAGGGGGTTGTGAAAACTCATTAGAGGTAGGAGTGATAAGTTCGCGGAAAGGGCGGGCGTAGCACGTCATTTCTCCGAGAGAGAGTCAAGAGAGAGACAATGGGCTCGATTGTGGATATTTATCTTTGATCTCGTGATGTTCCTCTGTAAACAGAGTTTGTGATGCCGGATCTTGCGACCGCCAACCCTTAGATTCGTGCTATCTACAGGAATCGCATTTCACTGGGCGAAAGAACGGCGATAACGTGTTCAACATCTGCAAGAATGACAAACGGTCGTACATTATGAAGATCCGCGATCGCAGTACATAATGGTTTATGTCAAAGTTAAGTCGTAAGAATAAATAGCCCGTCTAGTTGGTTTATTTACTGTATTTAACTCATTCATTGGACCATCACCGCTGCCAGAAACTCTTCTCGAATTGTAGGTTACTGGTGTTTAGTTTTAAAAGCTCCAGGGCATTAGAAGCTTGTTGAAACTCTAGTTGCTAATATATTTAAAAAGTGTCACTTATCAGATGTTTCCTACCTTTTACGATGTGGACGGTAGATTCTGGCGTGAGTTTATCCCTTCCTGAAATTATCCCTTGCCACATACCCCAACAGTGGTCCTGACGGTACCAATGGATGGATGTCCCATCACTAGGGTGAGTGGCAAGGGGTAATTCCAGGTAGGCCACGTTAAATGTATTACTAAAAGTTTAGGCTCTGGTTGAAAAGTTGAGAAAAAATGACTGCAATCGAGTAGAAAAACAGCTTTACATGAACGCAAATATAAATTTCAATTAGTGAGAAATTCACGCCAGCCAACTTGTTTGTACTGGTTGTAATAAATTAATAGACGAAGAAAGAACTTGATAAAAATTAAATTACTGGGACTTGTTAACCCCTAGATCTTTTCATGAACAATTATTATGTTCTCTTGTGTTATCTAGTCTATTGCCTGATACCTTTAATCTGTCTATTTTAATATGTCACTCTTTATTAATATCAAAGAGATGTATAGCAGATTTAAGAGGTTTGTGAAATGTTTTTGATATCTTCAAAAAAACAAAATACCATAATTTACATGAGATGAAGATAAAAATTGACCACAAATAATAGGGAAGCAACTAACTTGCTCTGGTTTGGAACAAATTCCGCAAAAACCACTGCATTCATGAAATCCACGATACACAGCGTCCAAAAATTGCAATAATATTCAATGCTCATATGCTTGTAGACACTTTAGTTTTGGTCCCTGCAGTCCACTGACTACCATCTTGAGGGCTGCGCCGAGTTCTTCGCGTAGTCTTTCATTGTCTTTGTCTCTGGAGGACGTTAATGACAAAGGAAAAACGGGAGACAGAAAAATTGGTTCAGTTAGTTGCAACGTGTCCTTGAGAGCGAAGCAAAAAGTTGAAATATTTTTCCTGTCATGGTGAAGGCATATTAAATACAGAAGGAAATATAAGTGTAACTGATATTCTTGATTAAGTCCCTTGATCTTGAACCAGTGCAATTGTTCAAAATTATTCGTTTAGTGAGACAGCGTCTTTCAGATTGCTGCATAATTCAGAAGAAAGGATTTATGAAAAACTCTAGTATTTGATTCATTAGTTGTATCCCTGGTTGATCCCAGTTGATTGATGCTTGGCTCCGAAACTAGGACGACAGGGTATTCAAAGGACGGCGAATAATTCGACATTGATGACGACCGTTATTTTACAGTTTTTTCTAAAGCAATGCTACTTTCTCACCAAGCATGGATAGGCATGAGGCGATTGTCTTGAGTCGTGACATGTCATGAATCAGTGTCAGTGGAATAAATTGTGGAAAGGAGGAAATAGCAGGTCGAGTGCGACAGCAAAACGCCGTTTCAATTTAAAAAAAGTTTAAATTAGATCCTGGGGAAGTTTATAACATCGAAACAATATCGTAGGCCATTTTCCTCATGTATAACGTCTTGAGCAATTCAGATGAATGCTGAGGACCTATACTCTTGTGAGACACTCATATGGCTTTCAATTCAATGTGGACGAGATCGAAAGATTACGGTTTTAATCTAATCAAAAACTGCTCCTGCAATGCAGTGCGAACGAAAAACTCCTTATCTGTAATTTTTGCAGGTCAACTAAATTAATAGGATTTAAAATACTGAAACTTCTTGCTCTTAATGGGGAAGCTTTTTTTAAAACTGGGGTTGCTTTGATAATCTCATAGAACATTTTAGAAACCTCAACTTTGACAGGTATGGATTAGATAACTAATACGCTTTATGCATACATCTGGATGTTTAACGATGATACATATATTTTATGGAGTTTGGATATTTTTTCAATCTGCGTCTATTATCAGCATATTTATCCGGAAATCGACGTGGGCGTCATGCACTCCTAGGGTACCGGATCCGATATTAAGATTCTTAAAACGCAATAATATGTTATATTGAAAGTACTCTGTGACCTTTCCCCTATTAATCTATGCATCTATCTAATTAATGTATTTATCTCCGGATTCTAAGAAGAGTATTTTTTCAACTTGAAGGGGAAATTGAGATTCATTTACGGGCTATGTGTATCCTTCGCCTGGAAAGTATAGTTTTAACAATTTATGAAATTATTAATTTTCAAAAAAATGTCACCAATTAACGAAAAAAATGTGACAGATACGATAATTAACACATTATATTAAACAAAATTACATCAATATTTGCCACACATTTACATTCAATCCGTCACCTTCCACTGAGTCCAAAACGACGAAAAAATCTTATTTTTTATTTCAAATCGGTTAATATCATCATATACATTCTAAAAGTATGAAAATTATCAAATCTGTAATACACAGCCAGAGTATAATGCCACATTATATTAACTAAAAAGGATGGTTGAAGGAGCTCAAGAAATCTACAGAATTCCAATCTCGTGGAAACATTCAGGAAAAAAATTACTCTATCCTTACTATAAATACTGATAATACTCATGAAAACGTCCTTTACTGGAAACCGTAGCCCGGAAACGGTACTTTCATCTCATTCCATTATCCAATTCGGATTTGCAATTGAATTAGTCGAGTTGAATTCTACAAACATTTCTCATCTGCATTAAGTAACTCGGAGTAAGACCTCGCATCAACAATTGATATCGATAATTAGAGAACTTACCACGAAAGTAGATATGCGGGAAAAGTATTTTTTCGGTCATAAAATTACGGTAGACATTTTCAAATAATGCATGAACGTGCGGCGATACATTTCTCAATATCATTTTGTTGGATGACAGGTGATGGAGACAGCTCTTGAACGCGACCACCCTTACGTAAAGTACTGGCATTCAAATAGGACATTGACGAGCTTCCATCACTGAAACGGTTAAACGGTCGCGACGAAGCGTATTCCATTCCTAGAAATAACTCTTAAAAGGCCGCATATCTAAGAAAGCAGTGTCAAGGGCGATTGCTGACCATATACCATCTGGGTTTTGAACAACCGATGAGAAAATGAGTCATCGACTCTTACAATTCAAGCTCATTTTTAAGGGACTGAGCGACGATAAAAAATTTAAAAATATGACAATTTTAAATTGATGTAGCATTAGTTAATGCAGTACCTGACAAAATTTTACGTATTAATCCCGCATAACAAATTACTTAAATAAATATGAAACGTGTTACTAAAAAAAATTTATTAGGCTAATGTTTAAGGGTCCGAGCAACGTAAGAAAATTTACAAAATTTAAAAATGTTACATATTAAATCGGCAAATATATGACTTGAATATAAATTAAACCTGTAAACCTGTAATAATAGATCCATTATAAAATTTCTTTCGTCAGTTTTTTTGCTATTTTCCACTCCGTATTTTTCCTCCGTATTCCTGAGCCGAAACTAGAAAAACTCACTCAATTACATGAGTAAATCCAAGTTAGTCGCTTTTCCATGCCCTTAATGGGAGAGGGGGAGTTGTTCTTCTCCCTAATAGATCCTTAGCCCTAAGCCATACTGGAATCCTTTCCTGAATTCCACTTTTCGTCGTCAGTGCTGTGGGTCGTCAGTGCACAAGATCTCAGTTTCATTCTAGTGTTTGGAAAATCAATATTCCGAATTTAGCTGTCCTTTATTAATGTCTCTGCTACTTTGCCCAATTGCTGACAATCTTAATTGTACTTGTGTATTAAAAGCCGTACCCTGTCGGCTGTCCTTTCTTGTTAGGTTCACATTGCATATTGCATTCCTAGTTTTAAGTTTTTCCTTCTCGAAAACCACACTTTCACTTCAACCATGTTTCTTTCTTTCCAATCCATGAGTTTCTAATGCACAATGACCGGTAAGGTGAGAATCCACTCCCCGGAACGGTTTATACTTGCCCGTTCGGGCAGTCAATGAACATTACGGTGGCAACTTGTTCAACGGCAAGGCAGTTGAGTGTTTTGTCTGATAAACTGACGGAGGGCGTTCATATACCAGGCGCGTTCAAGTTCTATGGATTCCTAATATTTTTAGACAAACTACCTACACTAGAAACTACTGTTACATCTTATTATAATCTTCCCATATACTCAAACGCAAGCATTTTTTACTGCGCCATCGCCCTTCCATGACAGCTGAGAACACTCCTGCAAAGGTCTCTTTTGCCCAGAGGTAAAACCGGCTGGTCCGTGGCATTGAGGGTTCGTTGTCACCGGACATTCGACCTTCTTTGATCTGTCGCACATTTTTCAGACCTGTTACACCGTCACCGCATGTCTCAATCGGTTGACGATGAATTTCGATGGTGCTAAACCACGCAACTGGAGAATACGGATAATTACACTCTGTTCTTGTACACTAAATGACACTATTTCAAGGATTGAAAACGTTTCTCACTCT